>NC_082708.1:28830893-29133923 GCF_030144855.1 Hypanus sabinus | reverse complement strand
AAATAAGTGGGTCTAAGATAGATATGATTCAGGTAAACATAAAAGTTTGAATGTTTCTTTTAGGGGAAAATAAGACAATTACCTGTAAGCTAACAGTCTCATGTAAATTTACTGTTCACCTGGAAGCAATAATTTAATTCATACCAGTATAAACTTAAAATTGTATTGACAAAATATTTTAAAATGTAACAAACAAAATAAAAGAAAGAAAGGGTGTGTGTGTGTGTGTACGTGTACAATTGTTGGGAGCACATCCTGTGTTATGCATCACTTTGTTTACTCATGGTACTGAAACAGTTCTGCACTGAAGAACCAGTCCAAGTAAAAGAAATATTCATGCAACATCCAAACAAAAAAGGCATCAAACTTTCTCCATTGTTATGTGCTAGCTGGCTAACTGAAAGTTAATCTGCATGTTCTCCGTGAATTAAAGTCTGCATGAGGATTTTCTGACATCAGTATCTGACCTTCCAAATGTATTTCTGAGCGTTTTACTGTGTTCTTCTGCTATGTTTGTTGTCTGTTTCTTTCATCCGTCTTTCTCCTTCCTCAAAACTTTTCCGATCCTGCGCTCTTTAGAAAAATGGCTTCCTGTTCTTCTCCCAGGAATCTTATTGGTTAATTACAACAAGCCTAACCTACTCAACTGAATTTTCATTTTAAGCAGAAAAAATTAAGTACTCAATTGTATAATGTAATTAAAGGAACACTCTCTTTTATATAAATTTACATTTTGAGAAAATCTGCAAAAATTAGAATGCCCAACTGCATAACTGTACTAATAAAATAAAGTATGTACTTAAGCCAGGGTATTACATGTGCAGAAGTTATCTGTGTACTATACCTCATCTACTGAGTCACCATAAAGCAAGCACAAGGTGGAGACCCTATTCTGTGTGAGCTAAATATGAGGAAAGTATTTCCCTTAGTTCCTCCAGTTAATTGAAGTCAAGTGTTTCAGTGAGGTCAGAAAAACAATATGTATAGTGGATGGTGCATCTATCTTGAAGCTGTCCTGTGATGAAGATTGTGTCCACTCACTTTGAGTGAATGGAATCCACACTGTGATTTGGTGAACAGCCTTTTATGGCCAACAGGAAGAAATGTATGTGGAGATGACTTTACATGTGGTGGACAGCAAGTTGATGCCTCAAGGAAGAAACTAAACTCTACAGAATTAATTATTTTAAAATTCTTTGGATTTTGGATTGTGACTGGCAGTTGTGCCAAAGACCTAGATTTGGCCATCAGCAAGTTTTGACAGTGCTGTTATGAACTAACTACCTTTGTATGTTTATATTGACTTTAAAAATACTCTGTATTTTGAAGAATGTAAGCAGTTCCCACAATCCAAGCTGTAAGCTGGTTAAGATGAAAACTTGTTTAAAAATATAAATCTTCAATTTTTGTCTTATCAGCAGATTTCTATTATCTGCTGTTAATTGCATTTATCATTTAGACTGTGTTTTGTTCCATACATAATTCTGTACTTTCTGATGTAGTTGCTGTTTCCACTTGGCCAGTGGTTACCTTGTGTTTGTGTACTGTATGGATAATCGTAGCTTCTTGTGGGATTGAGAATTAGTTGTAAGTATGTTCCCTTATGTTATGTGGCTAAAAGGTTTTACTGCTCCTCAACAACTTTGCACAATATAGATATGCTGTGGGAAAATTGCAGCTTTGAATTTGTGAGTGGCTGTTGCTGCAGAGAGAGATTGTAACTGCACAGCTGATACCTCGTATTAAGTGGTAAATGTTGGGTTGCGATGAGAAATATTGGAGAGAATGAACGCACTTGATCCTGGGTGGTTCTGAATGGCAGATTGTAGAATTTGTTGGAATCTGAAAGGCACAAGTTGGATTTTAGAAAGTCAAATCAAAGTGGGACTTCCACATTAAATGGTGGGGTTCTTGGAAGTATTGTAAAACACAGGTTCAGATATGTGGTTCCCTGAAAGCAGTCACTGGTGGATAGGGTGGTGTAGATTACTGGCGCTCTGGCCTTCATCAGTAAGGCTGTTGATGTAGTAGTTAGGAGGTTATATTACAATTGTACAAGATGGTGAGGCTGCACAAAGCAACTAAAACCAAACATAGTAGTCCAAGCAAGAAAAATAGGAAAGATGTTATTAAACTGGAAAGAGTGTGGAAAGAACTTAAAGGATTTGCCATGATTCAAGGGACTGTTATAAGAAGTCTGGGACCTTTTTCCCTTGAATTATAATAATTTGAGGGGTAATCTTAAGAGGTTTATAAAATCATGAGATGCATGGATATGGTAAATGCACTCAGACTTTTTCCTAAGGTTAAAAATAGAGCTAGAGGGCGTAAGTTTAAGGTGCAAGTGGAAAGACTTAATAGAAACTGGGAGGCATGTTTATTTTTCCACAAGAAGGTGGTCTATATATGAAATGAGCTGTCAGAGGAAGTGGCTGAGGCAATTGCAATAACATCTATTAAATAACAGTTGGGCAATTACATGGATGGGCAAGGTTTCAAGGATGTGGGCCAAATGCAGATAAATGGGACTAGCATGATGGACATCTTGGTCAGCATAGACCAGTTGGATTGAAGGGCCAGTTTCCATGCTGTATGATTCAATGACATTTGTTAAGGAAAGATGTGGAAGTGCATTTTGGCCAATGTCAAATCAGATTCTGGCAGGTAAACAGAAACTGCTGAGGGTAAATGTGGCAAAAGAAGCTGGCAGAAATCTTTGGGAGAGCAGTGTTCTTCGAAGTTCACACACCTGGAGGAGAAGTCACAGTGAATTCAGTTGGAAATGAAGAATAAACAAAAACTGATATTGGTTGTTTTCTCTCTTCCTCCATTCTACAAAGGATCCTCAACTTGAAATATTCACTTTGTCTATAGGTCCTGCTTAATCTGGGTATTTCCAGCACCTTGTTTTTATTTCACATTTCCAGCTTTTTTAGTTTGTACATCCAGTGCTAACAGCTCGTCTAAACAGACTGCAGTTTGTCCTTTTAATACAATAGTTAAATCATTTATACAACAGCATGTTGCAATAATGCTTGCAAATTGTAAATTTTATTGGTTTGAATTATGCTGACTGGATGTTTGTTCCAGAAAAATCTGTTGGTGCTCAGCCTTTGAATGGAAGTAAGCAACAACTGTCTATACACCCTGTTGTTGGACTACATGTGGAGCCCTATGGTAAAACCCTAAATTGGTAATTGTCACTTGGATTCTATGGCATGGTCACATTTAATGGCCCCATTGATTTAAGGTATTATGAATTTACAGATTTAAAGGCATAGAGGGAAATTGTTTTACAAATCATCTTACGCTAGTTTAATGTTTTAATTGTTTCTGTGTGTTTTAATTTTTCAGTTTCTTAAAATTTACTGATTTCAGTAAGTTTAATTATCTGTAAAATTCAGGTATAAAATCTGCTAAATTCACTTGGAGTTACTGAAGACTTAAGCATCATTCCCGGCTTTGCTGCCTTCTCTCAAAGCATGATGCTGCATTCATGGTGGGAGTGCCTCATCCTTCTTGTATTAGAGTGGCCAGAATTGCATGTAATACTCCAACTACAGTCCAACCAAACTTTTTTGGTCCTGCAGTATGACTTCCTTACTCCTCACTCAATGCTCCGACGGCTGCCAAGCCATATGCCATCTTTGCCATTATCTCTGTTTAGCGACTCTAATAGCTTCGCTATCAACAATGTGAGAATTGCAGCCTACAATTTCCTGGTTTGTCCCTGTATCCCTTCTTGAACAGTGGAAATATTGGCTGCTCTCCTGTGTCAGCCCCAGCAATCTCTCTAGTCTCTTTCAATACCCTGGTATTTAATCCCATCAATGCCCTAAGCATTTGTACACCTCGATGCTCAGCATCACTCTTTTCTGACTATCCTCCATGCTCTCCTTTGTGAATACTGATGCAAAGTATTCATTTAGTACCTTTTCCACATCTCCTGACTCCAGGCATAAATTCTATCCTTTATCCTTGTCATCCTACTATCCCTCTAGTTATCCTTTTTTTAATGCAATTATTTTAATGCAAAAAAGTAATGCAAGTTTTCTCTAAACCTTCTTAATTTGTAGCCCTTTTCTCTCCCCTAATCCCTTACTTAAGCTCTTTGCTGATATCTTCATATTTCAAAGTATTTGCATAATATTAATTTAAGGACAAGATAGGGTAGATGTGGAATTGATATTTCCTGTTGTGGGGGAGTCTAAGACCAGAGAGCATGCATTTAGTAACAAGGTGAGGAATTTCTTTAGCCAGTGGGTGGTTAATCCATGGAATTCATTACCACGGGCGGCTGTGGAAGCTAGGTCATTAGGGTGGACATTGTTAGGTTCTTGATTATTCAGGGCAAGAGAATGGGTTAAGGGGGGGAATGGATCAGCCATGATGAAATGGTGGAGCAGACTCGATGGGCTGAATGGCATAATTCTGCTCCTCTGTCTTATGGTCTTTACATTTTAAAAATGAACAGTTTCAATAGGATCCCAATGGTTTCTATAGACTGTATCTTAAAGAAGCTTCTTCTGAACACTGTCAAACTCCTGAACACTTTCTATCCAGTTAAGTCTTTGTACAACATTGTTAACTTTTGATACATTTACTTTATACTTGAATCCTTGCCTCGAGTCGTATTGATTCTGTGACAAATTGTCATTGGCTTGCTGATAGGAAACTAAGGGACTGATAAAACCAAAGGCTGCATTCCATTTCCCACATGTCTAAGACGTGATATGTTACAAACATTGGTTTGCCCAAATAAATCACATGGAAGTACAATCAATCCTAAAAATACAAAATGTGATTAGAATGCACAGCACTTCAGCTGCATGTCCTTTACTTGCAATAGCACTAACCTTGTCTATTTAAAGCAGTCCCAATACTATTCCCTGAAACATAGAAATCTACAGCACATTACAGGCCCTTTGGCCCACAATGTTGTGCCAACCACACAAGATACTCTAGAATCTGCCTACTGCATAGCCCTCTATTTTTCTAAGCTCCATGTCTCTAAGAGTCTCTTGAAAAACCCTATTGTATCTGCCTCTACCACCTTCACTGGCAGTGCATTTCACACACCCACCACTTTCTATGTAGAAAAACTTAGTTCTGACATCCCCCTTGTACCAACTTCCAAGCACCTTAAAGCTATGCCCCCTCATGTTAGCCATTTCAGCTCTGGCGAAAAGCCTCTGGCTATCCACATGATCAATGCCCCTCATCATCTTATACACCTCTATCAGGTCACCTCTCATCCTCTGTCACTGCAAGGAGAAACCTATTCTCATAAGGCATGCTCTCCAATCCAGGCAACATCATTGTAAATCTCCTCTGCATTCTCTCTATAGTATCCACATCCTTCCTGTAATGAGATGACCAGAAATGAACATAGTACTCCAGGTGGGGTCGTACTAAGGTCTTGTATAGCTGTAACATTACCCCATGGCTCTTGAATTCAATCCCACAGTTGATGAAGACTAACACACCATACGCCGCCTTAACAACACTGTCAACTTGCGCAGTAGCTTTGCGTGTCCTATGGACACAGACCCCAGGATCTCACTGATCCTTCATACTGCCAAGTGTCACTGAAATCACTGAAACATTCCTGCCATATTCCTTGGTATCCTTTCTCTTACCATGATGTCTTTTCCCAGCCTCTATCCCATCTTTTCTGTCCCTTTTGCTCCCAAGCAAATGCTTTCTCACATGTTTCCTCATCGTTTTTTCCATATGATTTCCTTGAGTTTTTTAATGCACTTTGATATGATGAACTAAAAAGCCTTGTAAGAGTTGGTTTCAAATCAGAATGAAGAAAACGGGGAGTCCTCTGAGATCTCTCCCCCTCCAGGTTTCACCTATTACCTGGTGGTTCTCTCTCCCCTCCCCTCCACTTTTTAAATCTACTCCTCAGCTTTTTTTTCTCCAGTTGTGCCAAACGATTTCAGCCTGAAACATCAACTGTACTTTTTTCCTATCGATACTGCATGGCTTGCAGAGTTCCTCCAGCATTTTGCATGTGTTGCTTGAAGTAAACAGTATACTAGTGGTCACCAACCCATCGATCGCGATCAACTGGTCGATCTTTGAGACTTTCCCAGTAGATCCCAGAAAAAATGAAAGATAAATACACAAATACTGTTGAGAGATTGTTTCCAGGTTGCGGGGTTTTAGTTCCGTTCTTTCTGCGCCCCCACTACACTACACAGTGTACTTCAGTGTACTTCAGTGGTCCCCAACCACTGCACTGGAAATGATATGAGCAAACACGAGGAAATTGCAGATGCTGGAAATTAAAACAACAACATACACAAAATGCTGGTGGAACACAGCAGGCCAGGCAGCGTCTATAGGGAGAAGCGCTGTCGACTGGAAACGTCGACAGCGCTTCTCCCTGTAGATGCTGCCTGGCCTGCTGTGTTCCACCAGCATTTTGTGTAGGAAATGATATGCTTTGGCGATATGAGTCCACTGCACCTTTTCTCATTCCCTGTCATGCCCACTGTTGAACTTGAACGCACACGAGGTCATCAGTTGCCTAAAGGCAGTGATACCCTAGAGGGGTCACTGGTTGGCCTTAGGTAACCGGCTGCCTCACATGGCCGGCGGGAAGTGCTGTTGCTACTGGCCTGGAGCGCAGACAGATGGGCACCGCCTCTAAACCTGTTTAGCACACCGAATGTTCGTGGGGAACCCAGTGCTGAAATATTCGCAGATGACCTAATTCAGGCTCAGGGTTTCGTAAGTAGCAGAGCAACTACCTCACTGCGATCTACTGAACGTCATCCCTCGGGCCAAACTTTTGTCGGCTGATAAATCCTACAAGGGGGGCAGGCACACGCCCTGTGGCACTCCTCACTCGGTCGGTCGCTTTCTCCAGTCTGCGACTGCCACGACCCTGGTATGGGGACCTCCGGCCCTGAACCTGTCCTCTCACCCCACCCACAGCCATCCACACCTGGCAAAGGCATCTGGGGCGGGTGGGCAGGAAGCTGGAGTTCAGGCCTGGAGTCTGTCTAATGAGGCAATGAAGCACTCAAAACTGCTTGAGCACCTTGAGTCCAAGCACCCTGCACTTAAAGATAAACGCATTGAGTTTTTTCAGCAGAAAAAATGTGAGCAAGCAGGAGAGAAGCAAGTGCTGAGAGCCACGTAAACTAATTTGCAGAATAGACTGGACATAAGAAACCTGCTTTAAGTATCGCTGTATTCCGGTCCTGATTAACACCAACCTCTCCCCTCCGCCCCCCCCCCCCCACCATGTCGGCCGGTCCGCAAGAATATTGTCAATATTAAACGGTCCGCGGTGCAAAAAGGGGTGGTGACCCCTGGTGTACATACATTATTTCTACTTCCGGGTTGCGGGGTTTTACTTCTGGTCTTTTCTGGCCGGTGCACATGCAGGTGACTAAATGATTTAGTAGGTCGATCTTGCCTTTCACTAAGGCCGAGGTAGGGGATCTTGGGCTTAAAAAGGTTGGTGACCACTACGGTATACCATATGAATCTGTTAACAAAGTTCTTATCTGTTAATGATACATTAAATGCAGGTAAATGCTATCTTATTGTACAGTCGGCCCTCCTTATCTGCAAGGGATTGGTTCCGGGACCCCCCCCCCCCCAGCGAATACCAAAAAACACGGATGCTCAAGTCCTTTACTTAGCTAACCAGTGAGGTGGTCTCTAGGACCCGGCGCAGCTCTGAATCCACAGTGTTTCTGTTCACGAAAATAATCACGATTGAAAATAAAGTGGAAGTAATAAAACGATCAGAAAGAGATGAAACTCCATCGGTCATCAGAAGAGTGTTAGGCTACAGTCGGTCAACAATCGGAGCAATTTTAGTGGAGCATGTGAAAGGCCCTGCCCTGATGAAAGCTACAATTGTTACTAAGCAACGCAGTGGTTTAATTCTCGAAATACATGTGTTTCTTAAGTGTTTTATATGCATAGAAAGATAAAATGTATACCATATACAAAGACAAACGTTTGACTAACTGACGCTGAATAATACTGGAGGTACCAGTTCCGACTTCAAATTGGACTTAAAGACGGACTCAGGAACGGAACTTGTTCACAACCCGGGGACTGCCTGCACTTTTAAATCATCTCTAGATTACTTGTAAGTACCTAATACAATGTAAATGCTATGTAAGTGTTATGTTATATTGTATTGTTTGGGAATAATGGCAAGAAAAAATAGTTTGTACATGCTCAAATAACGAGTGCTGGAGAGAGAACAGGTTTTCCCGATTCGCGGTTGATTGAATTCACAGATAAGGAGGGCTAACTGTATTCTGAAGTTTTTAGTTCCATTGAGATTTCTTGATTCGATTAATAATTAATCAAAGCAGAATACCTACTGTGGCTTGTATTTTTTGTTAAAGGTTGATGCATTTGGTTGAAAGAACAGCCATAGGGAAGATAGGTATAAATTAGGTAAGGATGTGTGGGGCAAACATTTTTTTTTAAATTTCTGCTTCTAGTTCCTTTTTAGTCTTTACCCTTGTCTACCAGGACCTGGACAATGATCAACCATTGTTATGTGATGAGTAACATTCACACCACCCTGGTACTAGGTTGCAGTAATAAAAGTGAGCTCTGCTTATTGTCATGTCTTGATATTCAGATTCTTTACTAAGCCCCTTCCAATGACAGGAAACTTTACCAGACACATGCAAACTGGCTATAAGCAGGATAGAAGCAAGAATTTTGTGCCAAATGGGTTGCTTTCTCACACTAATATCTTTACAATATCTACAGGGCATGTACATCAAAAGCATAATTAAGAACTAATTGGTTATCATTTAATCTAGGAAATTACTTGAAAGCAGAGACATATTTAATACAAAGACACTTTTTAAGGAATTGATTTGTGATTTCTACATAAACAGTTTAATTGCATTTTGCAATTTCTTGAAGGAGAATACTTGTGGAATGTGGAGCAGTATTCTTGGAAGGATAAACATTACAGAAACAGCTATATCATTCCAATCTACATAACCAAATTAGCTAATTTGGAAATGTTGGCTAAAGGAGACTAGAAGAGAGAATATCTGATATCTAATAAACATAATTTAGTTTTAAGTGATTAAAATGATTTGTGATGAAATTACTGTATGTAATGCATAGAAAGCATCTGTTAATTTTAATCATGTCTTGTCACAAATAACTGTAGAAAATGTGGAACATTTCTGTACTTGAATATTTTCTATTTCACTTTTGTCAGTTAGCCAACTGTTGATATTCAAACTTGTATTAATTCAAATGCATGTTGGAAACAATATCTTGGAAAAACTTTGGAAATATCACCTTCGTGAGTGTATGTACATTAATCAAACTAGTTTTCTGCTTCAGAGAGAAGGTGCGGTACTTACACTTGTATTTGCTGCATGAATAGAACTGGGAACATAAATTGGTGCAGCTAATCTGTGCTATGTTTATGGTCTGCAGAGGTTTCATTCCATCTTCATGTTTAATTGATGTCACTCTATTCAATTTTCTTTGCTTAAATAGATTCTTCTTGAATGTATTTCATCTAATTGCATCAATACCCTTTATTTTTCCCCCCCTTGGTTAAGTTCAAGTTTATTGTCATTCAACTGTACACATGTATTACAGCTAAACATTGCATTGTTCCTCTGTGCCCAGGTGTAAAACACACTACATATCGTCACACACATCACATATAGTTATAATCCAGCCAATATAGTCACAAAATAATAGCACAAGTCTCTTTGAATGGCATGGCCTGAAGATTGAAAATTGATAGTGCATGGTGCATGTTTATGTAAGACAATATAATATTACTAGCACTGTTATAATAAAAAAACAGTAATATAAATATGTGAGACAGCATAAAAGATAAAAAAGTGACCAGTGCAGGATGGGAGTGTGTCTGTTAGTTGAGGAGTTGGGGTGGGGCAGGAGAACATTCAGACAGGCTGTGTAGGTATGTGCTGGGTGGCAGCAGGGTATTGAGAAGTCTTATCAACCTTGGGGAAGAAACGGTTATACAGCTTGACAGCTCTGGTCCTTATGCTGTGTTATCTTTTGTCTGCGGACAGGAGGTCAAAGAGATTGTGGGAAGGCTGGGAGGGATCTTTGACAATGCTGGAGGCACTATGTATGTGGTGCTTCTAATATATGACCTGAATGGATAGATATCAGAATTAGATTTACAAATCAAAACAGTGTAAGGAAAATAACTAACAACTGTACCCATAGCAGTGTAATGTTTGGGGGGTTTATGCTGTGTTTAAGATTATAATCTTATCGTGAACATAACAGCTGAAAGCTTTCAATTATAGCAATACACACAAAATGCTGGAGGAACTCAGCAAGCCAGGCAGCATCTATGGAAAAGAATGAACAGTTGATGTTTTGGGCCAAGACCCTTGTGGACTGGAGGAAAAAAGGTGAGGTCAGAGTATGAAAGTGGGGATAGGTGATAGGTGAAACCAGAAGAGGGGGAGGAGTGAATTAAAGAGCTGGGAAGTCAATTAATGAAAGAGATACAGGGATGGAGAAGAGGGGAATCTGATAGAAGACAGAAGGCTGTGGAGGAAAGGGGAAGATCACCAGAGGGAGGTGATGAGCAGGTAAGGAGATAAGGTGAGAGGGGGAAATTGGAATGGGGAATGGTGAAGGTGGGGGGCAATTACTGGACATTCAAGAAATGGATGTTCATGCCATCCGATTAAAGGCTATGCAGACAGAATATAAGGTTTTGGCCCTCCAACCTGAGTATGGCCTTATTACAGCCGGAGAGGAGGCCATGGACTGGCATATGGGAATGGGATTACTTCCAGATTACTTGCTAAACTTCATCCTAGAACTACATTGTACCCAATACTTTTAACCGCAACATTACTTGTGACTTGGTAAATTAAGCTAATTTGAGATGAAAAGTTTAAAGTATGTTATTAATAGCATTCTGTTCATTCGTGGAATAATTCAAGTGCCTGAAATCAGCCAAACAAATATGGAAGATTGAGAAAATGTAAATTATACATCTACATGAAGTACAGTCGTAGGAAAGCGGCATCTATCATCAAAGATCCTCACCAGTCAGACCATGCTATTTTCTCGCTACTGCCACCAAATAGAAGGTACAAGTGCCTCAGAACTCGCCCCATCAGGTTCAAGAACCATTACTTACCCCTCAAACATCAGGCTTTTGAACAAAAGAGGATAACTGTATTCTATTGAGATAGTCCCAAAACCAATGATCTTAAGGACTCTTTATCTTGTTATTTCATGCTGTCATTGTTTGTTGCCCTTTATTTATAGATGTATTTTATCAATTGTCTTCTCTGCTCTTGCTTTTTCATTTATCCTGTTTACAGTTACTATTCTATAGATTTGCTGAGTATGCCTACAGGAAAAAGAATATCAGGGTTGTATGTAGTGACATGTATGTACACTGATAACAAATTTTACTTTGACCTTTGAACTTTAAATTACTGTAACCTGCAATTAGTTTAGAGTAAATTGTTTTTGAACCCAACCAAAATAAGAAGTAAGTTGTGTTTCTGCATTAGTGGCTGCTGTGACCATTTTGGTTTAAGTTCTTTTAAGTTAATTTAAATCCTGATTGTTTGCTGGGACTGATGAACTAAACATGAGATGGTTGTTTCTTAATTTTAAAAAATCTATTTCAGCTACTTCACCTCTTTAAAAACATTGATCTGTTATATGCTATAATCAAAGTTCAAAGTAAATATATTATTGAAGTACATATATATCACCATATGCAACCTTGAAATTCACTTTCTTGTGGGCATACACAGTAAGTACAAAGAAAAAAAAAGAAACAAGTAATAATAATAAATAAATAATTTCAAGAACCTGAAATAATGAGACTTTAAAGTGTGTCCATAGATTGTGGGAACATTTCAGTGATGGGGAGAGTGAAGTTATCCCCTCTTGTTCAAGAGCGTGAGTTTAGTAATAACTATTCTTAAACTTGGTGGTGTGGGTCCTGAGGCTCTTGTACCTCCCTGATGGCCCCAGTGATAAGAGTGCAAGGCCTGGTGGGGGTCTCTGATCATGAATGTGACAGGTTTCCATGTAGATGTGTTCAGTGGTGCAAAGGGCTTTACTTGTGATGGACTAGGCCATGTCCACTACTTTCTCTTGGCTTTTCCATTCAAAGGCATTGGTGTTTCCATACCAGGCTGTGATGCACCCAGTCAATATACTCTTCACCACACATCTCTAGAAGTTTGTCAAAGTTTTAGATGGAATGCTCAATCTTCGTAAACCTTTAAGAAAGTATAGGCATTGCCATGCTTTCTTTGTAACTCTGATAGATCATCTGAAAGGACAACACTGAGGAATTTAAAGTTGCTGACTTTCTCCACCTCTGATCATCTGATGACTGATTTCCTCTTCGTGAAGTCAATAATCAACTCCTTGGTCTTGCTGACATTAAGTAAGAGGTTGTTTTTGTGGCACTATGCACCCAGAGTTTCAATCTCCCTCCTATATGCTGATTCGTCCCCACTTTTGATTCAGCCAATGACAGTGATGTTGTCAGCAAACTTAAATATGGCATTAGAGCTGTGCTTAGTCACGCAATCATAAGTATAAAGTGAGTAGAGCTGGGGGCTAAGCTCTTAGCCTTGTGGTACATCAATCATTATTATGGAGGTTGTTGTTCCCAACCCAAACTGACTGGGGTCTGCAAGTGAGGAAACTGAGATTCCAGTTGCACAAGGAGGTATTTAGACCTAGGTCTTAGAGCTTATAGATTAGTTTTGAGGGGATGATAGCATTGAATGCTGAGCTATTGTCAGTAAAGAGCATCCAGATGTATGCATCTTCACTGTCTGGATATTCCAGGGTTGAGTGAAGAGCCAATGAAATAGCATCTGCTGTTGACTTGTTGTGAGGGTAGGCAATCGGAATGGATCCAAGTCACTTCTCAGGAGTTGATACTTTTCATAACCTACCTCTGAAAGCACTTCATCACAATGGATGTAAGTGCTACTGGACAATAGTCAATGAAGCAGGTTACTGGTATAATTGTAGCCTACTTGAAGCAGGTGGGTACCTCAGACTGCTGAAGTGAGAGATTAAAGATATCAGTGAGCACTTCAGCTAGGATGGATGCTCCTGAAGAATGCTCTTGCATCTGGTTGGAGAAGCTGCTGAATGACTTTGTGGGACACGCTTGTCTATGACTGTTTTTGTAAAGTCTTTGCCAATGGGTGTATTCGTTCAGATCCTCTGAGCCCTTGAACATAGCACAGTTCACTGACTCAAAGCATTCCTGTAGCAGTTCCTCTGCCTTCCTTGACCACCTCTTTGTTGTCCTTCTCTCTGGAATCTTCCTCTTTAGCCTCTGCCTCTGTGCAGGTAGAAAGAGGGCAGCCAGATGCTCAGATTTTCCAAAATACGACCAAGGATGGAACAGTAGGTGATCCTAATTATAGTGATTGTGTGTGTTTGGACTCCTTTTGCTGCATTTGATAGGACAAATGGGCAGAGATTTCTTTGAAAAAGCCTGATTGAAGTCCTTAACAATGATTAGAAAGATGCCACATAAGGCTGTTTCTTACGTTGTATATACAATAAAATTGTATTTTTACTGCTAAACCTGAAGTAGTCATTCATGGAGAAAACTAGCTTTTATTTGCAAAAATAATTGAGTTACAATATGAATTACATTTAAATTGAGAATACCAGTGTAAATTCAAGTGAAATTTCTTTCAAGGATAGTGATGGGAGGGGTGCTGCTAGGACGGTGAGTAAAGTTTTCAATCTATAAAGCAAATTGAAAACTTAGACGATAGGACATAGGAGCAGAATTTAGCCATTTGGTCCTTCGAGTCTACTCCACTATTCCATCATGGCTGATTTATTATCCCCCTCAGCCCCATTTCCCTGCCTTTTCCCCATGACTTTTGACACCTTGACTAATCAAGAACTCACCAACCTCCACTTTAAATATTCCCAATGACTTGGCCTCCACAAACTTTTGTAGCAATGAATTCTTCTGTTTCACTGCCTTCTGGCTAAAGAAATTTCTCCTCCACTCTATTTTAAATGGATGTCACTCTATTCTGAGGCTGTGCCCTCTGGATCTAGACTTCCCCACTATATAAAACATCCTTTCCACATCCACTTTACCTAGACCTTTTAATATTCAATAGGCTGCATTGAGATTCCCTCTTCATTCTCTAATCTCTACT
This sequence comes from Hypanus sabinus, assembly GCF_030144855.1. Lineage (NCBI taxonomy): Eukaryota > Metazoa > Chordata > Chondrichthyes > Myliobatiformes > Dasyatidae > Hypanus > Hypanus sabinus. Next base: position 29,119,725 of record NC_082708.1, on the reverse strand, counting down.
TGGGTGAATTTTAAAATCTAGATGCTTTTGACTGGAACTAATACATAGGTTGAGCAGGAGGGTGAAAGGCATTTGACGTGGATTTGTTGTGTCTTTGCATGAGTGGAAGGAGTATATTTCTATAATGCTGCCAGGAACTGTAATTTCAGGGTCATTTCATAAAATCTTACCTCAGGGCTTTAAATTTGGTTAAACTATAGAATTTGGGGGTAATGTACTTGGTAAAAAAAAAATGTGCAGCAAATATTAGAATTACTGCCATTAGACTTCTGCTGGCCAATTTCTTCCAACCGTTTTTCCACATGTGGTATGGTCCCTATGTTTTCGTGCAGCCTTATCTCCATGGCAGTCAGATTATCTTTATTTCTATTTCTGTTCTATTTTCTTTGCCTTGTGTAGTCATGATCGTGCTTTTTTATTATTTTTGATCTTATCTACTGATTCACTCCTAAATTGGTAATTGGTTCTTTCCTGTCATAGTCTGAACCTTTTTCTGTTTTCATATGTTTCTTTCTAGCCTTGTCTGTACTTTGTTTATTGAATCTTTGTAAGTCTGATCCCAGGGAAGGAAGTTTCTGAAAAAATACTACTAGCACTTCAATCCAATAAAACATCCATGTTATAGGCAAACTAAGTTTGAAAGCACAAGATAGATGGAAAAATATTGTAGTTTGAGTTAAAATATGGACAGCAAACTTTTAAAAACTCAAGACTAGATTTACTAACAGTGTGGCTGAAGGTTTTAATGTTAAGTAAAATGTGGTCGAATCAGAGGACATTTGGTAGGGAAAGTTAACAGTCTTGGTAGTAAGGAGGGTACTTCCATGACTGAATTTATTTTCTGTGCCACAAAATTTAACCCTACCCTGTAATACTTTAATTTTGTTGAAATTATTTTAAGACCTTTTCACTTGTATTACAGCACATAGTTTGCAGTTCTCTTTTAAAAAATGGTCATTTAGCTTTTTGTGTTTTGTTCCACTAAGCTGTGTTTATATTCATATATTTGCCAGTAACATCTACAAGAGATAGGAAAACTGTAAGATTTATACAACTACATTGTCACTTATTATAAATTAAACTATTTTGTTTACTTGGTTATTTATCTCTTTAATGAAAATGACCTTAATAGTCACTGAACAGCATTGAACTGACTGGATAGCAAACCATCCTCAACAAAGCTTCTCATTGGGTTTGTTTTTCCACATGACTGATGAACAATCATCTCTTCCACATGGAGCCCTTCTCCTATTCCTGGGAAAATTGTGGGAAACACCATATTTGCATAATCGTCTTTAGTGCTATTGTGGGCGGGCTTTAGATGCCAGTGCAGTGTCACATTAAGCGTTGGAATGGCCACCTGTCCAGAACTAATGAACTTAGCCTTTGTGTAACATTATCTGTTTTCACAGCAGCTCTTGTGTACAATGAATAACTTCATTTAATATTAGAAAAACTATGATTCTGTTAATGTTTGTATAGTGTCTGAATACTTTCAGAATCAAATTTCTGTTTCTAGATGCCACGCGGCAACATCTTTCTCTGTTGCAATAAGTTTAAAAGTTGATCTTTGTGAACTCTTCCTGAGTATTAAATAGGAGCAGGCAAAGGAGTAAAAGGCTGCAATTTATCGTTTTCATAAAATTATCTATGTCTCTTGGAGAGGTTTCCCTATATTGTTTTAGACTTGCACCACATTATACAATAAAATTAAAAACTAGCTTATTGAATAGTTTGCCTGGTACTGAAGTTTTAATGTAGATTGATTTCTCATCGAAGTTGCTGCCACTAAGGGTCCAGAATGTTTGCTAAATTTACCTGTCTAGGGTCAGGCATAGCACCTATTGAACACCAATATCTTGATTTTGGTTTTATTGAAATATAATTTCTACATTTATTAACTTTACACAACAGCTTTAATTAAAGAGCACATTTGATAACCTGGCTACTTCATTCAAATCTAGATATGTATTTAGTAAAAGGAATGATACAGAAAAAATTGTATAATTAGAAGTGTTTAAAAACTAGGTTGAGAAGTATTTTTTAAGTCTGGGAAGGAAACTAAAGCTGTATAGGAATTAAGTAACATGATCCCAGAGAAAGAGTCTAAAATAGCTGAAAGGTTTGCTAGAAGGAATGAGCTACCAGACCAAAAGGTACAGGAGAAACTGGAGGTAAGCCAGGGATGCATATGTGCTTCTTGTTTTGTTTTCTTTATTTCACCCTCTACTGTTTGACATCCAAGTTTCTTAGGACTTGTTAGCCTTTTTTTCATCTTGTTAAGTACTCATTGGCTCTCAACTTCCACTGTTTCACTTTTGAATGACTGTCTTATCAGGCTTGTAGTCTTACCTGCAAGTATGTGCTCCCAATCTACATTTGCCAGTTCCTGTTTTGCGATGTTGAAATTAGTATGCCCCTAATTGCAGATCCATTCATATCCATTTCAATAACTATCTTGAAAGTTAGTTATCATCACTCTCTCCAAAATGCTCACCCACTGACACTGCAGCCAGTTGGCCAACTGTATTTCCTAAGATTAAGCATTTTCTGTGGTAGGACCATCTTCATACAGGCACAATAATAGATCAATCACCAATTCCAGTAATGATCTGTTAAACTTTCTCTGAACTGCTTTCAATATGTGAACATCTAGCTTTTAATAAGGACCTCAATACTGTCCATTTGTGATGCCTTCCTCTTCTGTACATTTCTATTTTACTTTGACCAGTCATTTTTGTCTTTTCTTTAAGTTGCAGAGAGGGTAAAGGAGGGATGGTGAGGCCAGAATTGCTTTTGTAGTGTTCACAAAGCCATGTGGTTGATCAATTATTGAAGGCAGTTGAAGGTAAAATAAACAGGAGAGCATCTAAAAGCTGTGAGCTGCAGAGAACTAAAATAGAGGGGACAGTTAGAAATGCTGAAGACCATATTCTTGCTGTGAAAACAGAAGAGCCAAGTTGATATAGCAGATGAATAATTCTACAGTAGAATTAACTTATTTCTGACAGACATGAAAAACTGTATCTGAAATTCTTGAATTCAATATTGAGTCCCAAAGGCTACAACATTCCCAGATGGGAGGTGAGACATGATTCTTCAAGCTTGCATTGCATCTCATTGGAACAGTTTCCAATAAAAGGGAGATATCAGATGTCTTGGTGGGCTTAAAGGTCGATAGATAGATGGTCAGGACATGAGCTGTATTGCAGGCAAAGGAGGAAAATAGGTTCTGATGTTTTTAAGTCTTTGCTTGTCATATATGTACAATGTCCTGTGTATGTTACTCGTTGGTGCCAGTTTGAAGATGTACCAGTACAGTACGCATGCGTAGTGAGCGGAGTGGATTTTCGAGTTTCGGGAGACGTGATAGTGAGGGGTTTAAGTTCGGTGAAGGGTATTGGGCAGGTAGAATTGGTAGCTAGATGGTGTGGTAAAGAGGTAGACCTGGGGTGTCCGAGACAGTGGGTTCGCAGGTGACAAGGGAGCCCAGTGGGGCAGAAGGGGTATGGAGATCTCAGAGGATTAGGCGCCCCCCGGAGCGGTTGACATATGTGGTACCGGGAGAACCGAGTGTGATTTCTACTGCTCTGGGTAGTTATGCCACTGCTTTCTGCACCTGGGTTGGGTTTTGTGTGTTGCAAGAAGCTTTGGGGAACTCTAGTAATGCCATGAGGGCATGACATTTGCTGGTGGGGAGAGAATGTACAATGTCCTGTGTATGTTACTCAAAATGGCCTCTTTGGTTTGTTACAAGTAGGAATGCTTCTTTGTCGGATAAGTGTTTCTCTCACCGTTGTTTCACTTTAGAATGGCTGATATGGTAATTGTATTCATTTGTTAATCAAGGGGGAATGTTATTGTGTCTTGTGATGCTGGGAACTTGGGGGAGGGGTTTTCGCGGGTTTTTTTGGTGGGAGGAGAGTGCGGGAGGAAGACATTGAGGAAGGTGGACGTGCACTGCACTGCTCGGAAGACCCCCGGGCATGGTCCTAGGTGCGAAGACGTGGAGGTCGGAGGCAAGCGACGAGGGGTCGAATGGTTCGTTGATTGAGCTCCAACGAGTGCACTAAACAGACTGAACTTTGATAAGTTGGCGCCTTTTGTTTTTTTCCTGGTATATGTATATATATTGTATTGCCTACTACTCTTTTAATTTTAGTAAACTCTTTAAAGTGTATGTCATAACGGTATTTGTTGTGGGTTTGATACTGTTGGCGGGCGCAAGGCATAAAACTCGATTCTCACAGCACCTGTGTGTACGGGAGGTGGGTTGGTGAGTGGCTGGATCTCCTTATTCCCCTAGACATATACCAGCCTGTTGGGTAAGTGTTACATATAGGTAAGGAGCAAGATGACTGGAGGATAATAAACATACATACACACACACCCCCACCAAGTCAGGTAGCATCTGTGGAAAGAGAAGCAATTCATAAATTCAGTATCTAGCCTTTATCTTCATTGAGGTTGTTGGACCTGATTGTTAACTTTGTTTCCACAGATTCTACCTGAATATTTCTGGCATTTTCATCTCTTGTGTTGGTGATATGGACATACTTGAAAAAGTTCCAAGAGATGGGATTTGTCTACAAATGGACAGGCAGAGATTATTCAAAGACGTTCACCATGACTTTTGAGGAGAGATCTAGAATAGTTAGATTTTTTTTTATTTGTAATGGTGACAATGCGAATTAATGAAGATAACATGAGTGATATTACCAGTAAAGCCTTTTGAGAAGATCTTTTTGGGATCCAGAGGAAGTTGGCAAATTGGATGCAAAATTGGCTTGGTAGTGAGAAGGAAAAGTTGATGGTGGAGGGTTGTTTTTGTGATCGGCAATTTGTGACCACTCATATACCACAGGAACTAGTGTTGGGATTCTTGCTTTATGTTAGATGCATTATTAATATGGATGTGAATGTAATCTGTGTAGCTGATTGCAAAATTGATGGCATTATTGATAGTGAGCAGTATGTGCTTTTATATATAATTTTATAGTGCGTTGAAAAAGTATTCAACTCTTAATCATTTTCTAGATCTAAAATATATTGAAGTAGGATTTTTGAGCTAATCTACAAAACATTATGCATTATCTCAAATCAAAAGAAAAATTCCCAAAACCTGTCTAATTTACTAAGAATTAAAAACCACAATTGTGAGGCTGATGAAGTATTCATCCCCTTTGTTAACTTTTCTCAAGTGCAAAATGTGTATCACCTCACCAACTCAGCCAATTTGATATAGGAAATTGGAGGATCACCTGTTTTCAATGAATTCATAAAAATAAATACCCGCTCTGTCTGTAGGGCCCAATAGTATGGTAGATTTTCAACAGACTAAACCAAAATAGAGACAAAAGAGCATTCAAAAGATGTCAGGGAAATGATAATAGGGAAACATAAATCTGGGAAAGGGTACACAGAGCTCAGTGCAGTGCATTATGAAAAGGTGGAAAACATTATGAAACCACAGCTAGACCGCCTAGGTCAGGCTACCCCTCTATACACTGTCACCAGAGAAGAATGGCATTTTTAAGAGAGGCAGTATGACACGAACAGTCACTCTGCATGAGCTGCAACTGGAGATGAAATTCATGTCTCCACAATCTCTAAGGCCTTGCACAAAAAAAAATGGACGAGAGGCAAGGAAGAAACGCTGGCTAAAAAAAAACATCCATGTCTGTAAAGACTTTGCAAAGCATTGCTTAGAAGATGCTGTAAAGATGTGGAAGAATGTCTTGTGGTCAGATGACTTCAAGCTAAGTGGTACGTGTGACATAAATCTAATACTGCGTATTAGTCAAGTAATACCATCCCTACTGTAAAGTATGGTGGAGGTAGTATCATACTATGGGGATGTTTTTCAGCAGTAGGGGCTATAAATCTGGTCAGGATTAATGGGAATATGAATGCTGTTAAATGCAGAGATTTTAGATTAAAAACCTGCTAGCCTTTGCCAGAAAACTTAAACTGGGGAGGAAGTTCATTTTGCAGGACAATAATCCTAGACACACTGCCAAAGCAAACGTGGACTGGCTTCAAATGAAGGAAATTGATGGCCTTGAGTGGTCCAGTCAGAGCCCTGACCTTAATCTATCAAACATCTCTGACAAGATCTCAGGATTACTGTCCACCACTGCTCCCCAACTAACTTGAACAACTTGAGCAATTTTGCAAGAAGGAATGTGCAAGTCTTGCTCCATCATGTTGTGCAAAGCTAACAGAGACTTAACCAAGAAGACTACTGGCTGTAATTGCTGCAAGAGGTGGTTCAACTAAGGACTGAGGAAAGAGAGAGGAATATTTTTGAACTGCTGACATTTCAGTTTTTGAAATTATAATTCTTCATGCTTTACAATTTTTTCTGGTTTGAGCTCTACTGTAAAAAAAAAGTCATGTGATTCACAAATAAAAATTCTCAGTTAAATTTATCAGAATCTCTAGTTGTAATACTCATTTATGAGACCAAAGGGTTGGGGGCTGAACACTTTTGCAAGCCACTGTATATATTTCTTGTTGTAAATTATAGTATTTTTTTATCTATTGCACAGTATTGCAGCCACAAAAAAAAATTTCATGACATATTGTATGTCAATGACAGTAAACCTGATAATAATTTTGATTCTAAGTTACTGAGATGAACAGAACAATAACATGGAATTTAATCTTGATAAGTATGTAATGATGCATTTTGTGAGGACCCAGAAGGTTAGAGCATAGACAATGAATGGTGGGGCCCTAAGGTGCACTGAGCAATTAGCGGGACCTTGGTGCACAAGTCTAAAGATCCCTGAAGGTACCAGCGCAGGTGGATAAGATTGTGAAACAGGCATATAAGATGAGCTATTAACTGGGCTTAGAATGCATGAGCAAGGAAGTTGTGGTACACTTTTATAACATATTGTTTAGACCAGGGCTGGAATACTGCTTACTTATTGACACACTATAGGAGTCACAGTTAAGTAGACTATGGTCATTGGAAGAAAGCAGAAATATAAAGTAGGTACTTAACAAGAGGCTGGATCAAATATTGATTCTATTATTGCATTAATGCTATTATTGCTTCTTGAGTGCCTGCATTAGCTTTAGTATGGCATATTACATTGTGCACATTGAGTAAATTCTATTTGGCTTTTTATATTCAAAATAATTTACTTAGCGCTGAATTTGATGAAAAGTTCTGGGCCATTCCTGCTGCTTTGCTGGTTTGGCAAAATGCATTTATAATTTTGTAAATAGTGTGGGGCATTTATATTCTATAATTTTTTTCCATTATTGCTTGGTGCATTATTATATTTTGAAGTTGTAACATTGCCACTTTTAGCATTAATCTTTTAAAAACTGTCTTTGACTTGGAGGTTTATATATTGTTTTAGAGTCTGCTACCTCATAGTAATTTCTTTTTATGTACATAGCAAGAAGGTGTTTTGCTGAATATAAAGGTTTTTTGTGTGCACATTTTATATTAAATTTAGTAAAGGGCTCAATGAGTCAAATTCAAGCAAGATATCTGGCCGCTGTTAATTAGTCAGAGTCTGTATATGAAAACCGGCAAGTACAAATAGTTCAATTGAATCAATTATGATGGAAAAACTGCCTGAATGTAATGTTTTATCATCCACTTGGTTTGCATTGTCCCCTCTTTTTTGCATTGTTTTCATAATCCATTTTATTCCCAGCCTTTTCATTCTGAAGATGTGATCTCTTATCAGAATCAGGTTTATTATCACAGACGTATGTTTTGTGACAGCAGTAAGACATAAAAATTACTGTTACAAAAATAAATGTTACCTTTATTTGTTGTATGTACATCGAAACATACAGTGAAATGCATCCAACATTGAAATAGTGCAAAAGATGAATAGCAAAATAGTGTTGAAATGTTCAAAAATCTGAATATGCGGGAAGAAGCTGTTCCCTGATCATTGAGTACAAGTCATTCCTCACCATCCTGTCTCTGCTCCCTGATGAGAGTAATGAGAAGAAAGCATGTCCAGGGTGGTGATAGATGCCACTACCTGAGCCCTTGGTAGTGTGGAGGGTTGTGCCTGTGATGGAACTGGCTAAATCTACAATCCTCTTACAGACTCTTGTGATCCTGTGCATTGGAACTTACATGCTAGTCGATGGTGTAACTAGTCAGAATGCTCTCTTCTGTACATCTGTAGAAATTTGCAAGAGCCTTGGGTGACATACCAAATCTCCTCAAACTCCTTATGAAGTAGAGCTCCTGGTGTGCTGGCTTTGCAATTGCATCAATGTGTTGGGCTAGGATTGATCCTCTGAGATGTTGATATACAGGAACTGGAAGGTGTTCATTCTCAAACAAGAGAAAATCTGCAGATGCTGGAAATTCAAGCAACACACACAAAATGCTGAAGGAACTCAGCAGGCCAGGCAGCATCTATGGAAAAGAGTACATCCAACCTTTCGGCCTGAGACCCTTCAGCAGGACTGGTGAAAAAAAAGATGAAGGGTGGAGTTAAAAGATGGGTGGAGAAGAGGGAGAAACACAAGGTGATGGGTGAAACCGGGTGAGGGAGGAATGAAGTAAAAAGCTGGAAAGCTGATTGGTGAAAAAGGAGGAGTCTGATAGGAGACGACAGAAGGTCATGGTAGAAAGAAAAGTGGGAGGAGCACCAGAGGGATGCAATGGGTAGGCAATGAGATAAGGTGAGAGAGGAAAAAGGAGATGGGGAGTGGTGAAAGGTGGGGGGAGGGCATTACCGGAAGTTCAAGAAATCGATGTTAATGCTGCCAGGTTGGAGGCTAGTCAGATGGAAAATAAGGTGTTGTTTCTGAGTGTGGCCTTGTCATGACTGTGTGGGAGGCCATGGATAGACATACTGGAATGGGAAGTGGAATTAAAAGTGGGAGATCCTGCTTCTGGTGGATGGAGATCTTCATTCTATCCACTGCTGACTCAATGAGGGCAGTGTGTTCTGCTAACTTCCCCTTCTTGAAGGCCACTATCAGTTTTATTGATGTTGAGTACAAGGTCAATATTGTGGCACCGCTCAACCAGCCGATCCAACCCTCACTTATTTATGCCACCTTCAACAACAGTGGTGTCATCTGCAAATTTATGGATGGCATTTGAGCTGTGCCTAACCACAGTCATGAGTAGAGAGAGTGAGCAGTTTGCTAACTTATAGTGCACCTGTGTTGACTGTCAGCAAAGAAGAGATGTTATTATTGATCCACACTGACTGGTGTGGTTAGGAAGGCGAGGATTCAGTTGCAGAGAGAGGTACAAACACCCAGGTTTTGATTAGTAGTGAGGAGATTATGGTGTTGCATACTGAACTTTAATTGATGTACAGCAGTCTATTATATATCTTGTCTACATGCTGCAAACTTGAGTGGAAAGCCTGTGGGATGACATCCGCTGTAGACCTGCTCTGGTGATAGATGAATTGCAATGGGTCCAGTCCTTCCTTAAGCACAAATTAATTCTGGCCATGACCAACCTCTCAAAGCACTTCATTGCAATAGGTGTGAACGCTACTTGGTGATAGTCTTTGAGGCAGCTCACCCTGCTTTTTTTTAAGACAGCAGTATAAATGCTGCCCTTTTGAAGCATACATACTGTACATTTTACATTTATTCTGTGTACATTATTTATATTCTATGATGTCTTATGTGCATGAATGGAATTTTTACATTTCTATTAAAGTTTGTAGTTTTGAACTATTTTCTGTTTAATCACACTAGGATAAACCTTAAAAGTTAAGTATATGGATATTGTGTTGCATGTTTAATTTCATTTCATTTTAGTTCATAAAAATGCACAAATACATGTTGATTCTGCAAATTATTTCATTTGAAGTGCAATGAAGTGAGGACAGGAAGACATAGAATATGAATGTAATACATACAGGTTAGTAGTACTCTGCTATAGAGTTAAAATGTTAACTAGCTTAAATGTGCTTTAAGCATTTCATTTAATGTTAGGTACTGTGGTTTTTGATAAACTATGCTGTTTATAAGCAATATTTTTACAAACACAAATTATTTTTATGATTTTTAGGCTCTGCAGAAACTGACCACCCAGTACCTCAAGAAGGATTGGATTGGATTAAAGATTGATGAAAGAAGTGAACAGAACAGGTAAAAGTTATTAAAATGGTCATTTAGTCCAAGTGGCATATATGTTTTTAACTCTACTCCTCATCCAGTCCTGCTGAAAGGTCTCGACCTGAAACATTGACTGTTTACTCTTTTCTGTAGGTGCTGCCTCCAGCATTTTGTGTGTGTGGCTTGGACTTCCAGCATCTGCAAATTTTCTCCTGTTTTTGTTTGGCATATATTACATGGCTTTTTATGGATGTGTGCATTCTTTAACTGTTTTTGTCAAAAAAAAATCTGAAATGTAGAAATAATTCTCTGCATTTTAATTCTCTGATCATTTTAACTGAAGTTTATTACTGGAGAGTTTGCATTTCTATTTAGCACACATACTCTTCATACACTTGATTTAAATGAAATTCAGTGTTTGTACTATGCAATAGTGGTTAAATTTAATTTGATTTGCTATGATAAGGAAAAGGTACAAAGTGGAGAAGCAGGTAGAGTTGAAGACTTGGACACGTTAGGAGAATGGGCAAAGGAGTGGCAAATGGAATATTGTGCATCAAAGTGTATGCTCATGCTTTTGTAGAAGAAATAAAGACACAGAGTATTTTCTAAACCTGGATAAAAGTTAAAAGTCAGATGTGCAAAGGGACTTGGGAGTTCTTGTGCAATTGCAGTTTGAGTTGGTGATAAGGAAGGCAAATGCAATGTTAACATTCATTTCGAGAAGACTAGAATTAAGAGCAAGGCTGTAATGCTGAGGCTTTATAATGTATTTGTTGGGCTGCATATGGCCTATTGGATATTGAAAGGCCTAGATCAAGTGGATATGGAAAGTATGTTACCTATAGTGGATGAGTCTAGGACCAGAGGGCACAGCCTGAGAATAGAGGAACATCCATTTAAAACAGATGAGAAGGAACTTATTTAGCTAGAGAGTGGTGAAGCTGTGGAATTCATTACCACAGATGGCTGTGAAGGCTAAGACATTAAGTATATTTAAAGTGAAGATTGATAGATTCTTGGTTAGTCATGACATAAAAGTTACTGGGAGAAGGCCAGAGAATAGAGTTGAGAGGGATAATGTATCAGCTGTGATGGAATGGCTGAGCAGACTAAGTGAGCTGAGAGGCCTAATTCTGCTCCTATGTCTTATAGTCTTTATAGTCATTTTCCTTGACAGGTTGCATAATCCAAATGAGTTATTCATTTATCATGTTTGGTTATTTCTGGCATGATGTCCTATTCCACCTACGACTGTATGACTATCATGAATGCTGTTAAGGTACAGTGGATTATAGTTAATAGAGATACACCGGCACCAGTACATTTTGACCATATTGAACAGCTGCCCCTATTAGCTGGTTTCATGGAAATAGTTTTAAAAGTTCAATGTAAGTTTATTATCAAACTACATTTATGTCACCATGTACAACCTGAGATTCCTTTTCTTGTGGGCAATCACAGTAAGTACAAGAAACACAATAGAATCAATGAAAAACTACACCTAGCAGGGTGAACATCCACCAATGGTGCTGCCAACTCTCTTTCCCCCTCTGATCCGAGCTCTAATTCTTGCCGTGTTTTCACCCTTCCTTTGACCTCCCCCCCCCCCCCCCAAGGCAGACCGTTCTGTCCTCAGCAAGGGCCTTACCGTTATCCCCTTTCACCCCCATTCACCTGTACCTCAGTGAGCTCTGCTCTCGCCATGATGTTGAACTCTTCCATTGAATTCATCTTGAGCCCACTTCTCTGGCCAGCATTCCACATGCTTCAGTAATGACCCCTTTTCCTGTCTCCAACCCTCCTCCACATCTTGCACACCCCACTCCGGATCTTCTCATGTCGAATTACCAATGAGACATTAACCAATTCAACTTCAGCAATCCTCTCTCCTCTTTGAAGCTTACCCCTCTGAACGCCATTGCCCTCCATTCTACATCAATCCCAACCTTACGATCAAACCCTTAGACAAAGGCAGTGCTGTTGTAGTATGGCAAACTAACCTCTAACTTTCAACTCTGACACCACCTCATAACTACCCCTTGAAGCGGACCCTGCTGTGGACCATCAGATAACTCTCTCCGACACCATCCCTGATCTCATCAACTCCTGGAAAACTCTCTCGCATTGCTACCAAACTCATAGTTCTTTTACCCCACACTGCTCACTTCTACCCAAGATCTCTTTGCTAACTTTCCATTCCCTGCCCATGACGCCACATTTTCACCCTGGATGTCCAGTCCCTCTATAATTCTATCTCCTGTCAAGAAGGCCTTAAAACTCTCCACTTCTTTCTCCATAAAAGAACTAACCTGATCTCCTCTACCACCACCCTCCTCTGTCTGGTAGAACTGACCCTCTCCCTCAACAATACCTCCTTTGGCTCCTCCCACTAGTCTAGACTTGGGGGTAGCCATGGGCATCTGCATTGGCCCCAGCTAAGTCTGCCTTTCTAATGGGTATGCAGAAAAGTCCATGTTTCAAACCTTACCCAGTAATGCTTGCCAACTCTTTCTCAATTATATAAATGCCTTATTGGTGTTGCTTCATGCACCAGTGCTGAGCTTGTCAATTTCATCAGCTTTGCCTTCAGCTTCCACCCTGTCTTTAAATTCACTTGGTCCATTTCTCAGATTTCTCTACATTCTTGATCTCTTGGTCTCCATCTCTGGAGACAAACTGTCGACTGACACCTTTTACAAATCTACCGATTCCTGTGGTTATCTTGACTATACTTACCCAGTCTCCTGTACAAGTGCAGTTCCGTTTCCTCAGTTCCTTTGTTTCTGCAGCCTCTTGTTCCCAGGATGCAGCTTTCCCTTCCTCTCCATCAGAGATGCCCTCCTTCGTAGAATGGGCCTCCTTCCATTGCCCAGTATTGATGCTGTCCTCATCCAGATCTCCTCCATTTCTTGAACATCTGAGCTCACCCTATCTTCACACCGCTTTAACAGTGATAGAATTCCACTTATCCTTACTTATCACAAATGAACTTCCACATCCAACACATTCTCCTCAACTTTCACCATCTCCAAAGGGATCCTACTACCAAGCACGTCTTTACCCCCCCCCCCCCCCCCCCCGTCCTTCCACTTTTACAGGGACAGCTTCCTCCATGATTCCCTTGTCCATTTCTTCTTCCCCTCTAATCTCCCTCCGGACACTTATCCCTGCAAACAGCTAAAGTGCTGTACCTGACCGTTCACCTTCTCCCTCACCTCTAACAGTCCTTCCAGGTGAGGCAACATTTCCCCTGCAAATTTACTGGGGTTATCTGTTGCGTCCACTGCTCCCAATGGGGCCTCCTCTGCATTGGTGAGACCCATCATAAATTAGGAGACTGCTTCATCAAGCATTGCCACTCCATCTGCCAAAAGCTGAACTTCCCAGTGACTAAATGTCTTAATTCCAATTTCCATTCCCATTCCCATTCCCATTCCGACATGTTGGTCCATGGCTTCCTCTTGTGCCACGATGAGGCCACTTCAGGGTGGAGATGCAACTTATATTTCAAAGCGCAAACACGGGGAAATCTGCAGATGCTGGAAATTCAAGCAACACACACAAAATGCTGGTGGAACGCAGCAGGCCAGGTAGCATCTATAGGGAGAAGTACGGTCTACATTTCGGGCTGAGTCCCTTCGTCAGGACTAACTGAAATAAAAGATAGTAAGAGATTTGAGAGGGTGAGGGGGAAATCCGAAATGAACAGAGAAGATGGGAGGGGGAGGGGTGAAGCTAAGAGCTGGAAAGGTGATTGGCAAAAGGGATACAGAGCTGGAGAAGGGAAAGGATCATGGGATGGGAGGCCTAGGGAGAAAGAAAGGGGGAGGGGAGAACCAGAGGGAGATGGAAACCAGGCAAGGAATGATTGTGAGAGGGGCAGAGAGAGAAAAAAGAGAGGGGAAGGGGGGGGATAAATAAATAAATAAGGGATGGGGTAAGAAGGGGAGGAGAGGCATTAACGGAAGCTAGAGAAATCAGTGTTTATGCCATCAGGTTAGAGGCCATCCAGAAAGAATATAAGGTGGTGTTCCTCCAACCTGAGTGTGACTTCATCTTGACAGTCAAGGAGGCCATGGATAGACATATCAGAATGGGAATGCGACGTGGAATTAAAATGTGTGGCCCTGGGAGATCCTGTTTTCTCTGGCGGACAGAGCGTAGGTGTTCAGCGTAACGGTTGGCGGAACAATACCTTATATTCCGTCTGGGCAGCTTCCAACCTGATAGCATGAACATTGATTTCTCTAACTTCCGTTAATGCTCCTCCTACCCTTCTTACCCCAACCCTTATTTATTTATTCCCCCCTTTTTTCTCTCTCTCTCTGTTCTCTCTCTGCCCCTCTCACAATCACTCCTTGCCTGTTCTCCATCTCCCTCTGGTGCTCCCCTCCCCCTTTCTTTGTCACTAGGCCTCCTGTCCCATGATCCTCTCCTTTCTCCAGCTCTATCCTTTTGCCAATCAACTTCCCAGCTCTTAACTTCATCCTCCCCCTCCTGTCTTCTCCTATCATTTTGGATTTCCCCTTCCCACTCCCACTTTCAAATCTCTTACTATCTTTTCTTTCAGTTAATCCTAACGAAGGGTCTCGGCCTGAAACACCGACTGTACTACTTCATATAGGTGCTGCCTGGCCTACTGCATTCCACAAGCATTTTGTGTGTGTTACACCTTATATTTCGTCTGGGTGGCCTCCAAACTGATGCCAAGAATATCATTTTCTCCTTTCGGTTAAAAAATGTTTTCCCTCCCCCTTCCCTCTTCCTCTGTTCCCAACTCTGGTCTCTTGCCTCATCTCACTTGCTTATCACCTCCACTGGCTCCCCGTCTGCCTTCTCTTTCCTCCTATGGTCCACTCTCTTCTCTTACATCCCTTCCTCTCCAGCCATTTACCTTTCCTAACCACCTGGCTTCACATATCACCTAGTTATTAACCTTCTCTCTCCCCCCCCCCCCCCGCGCCTTTTTATTCTGTCTCCCTTTTCCCCTTTCCAGTTGTGAAGAAGGGTTTTGACACAAAATGTTGACTGTTTATTTTTTTTCTATAGATGCTGCTTGTCCTCCTGAGTTCCTCCAGCATTTTGTGTGTTTGTTTTGGATTTCCAGTATCTGCCGAATTTCTCCTGTTTCAAATTGTCTTTCTGCTATTTCTCACCAAATATCAGTTGACACGAACACACACAACTGATGCTTTTTAAAAACTGTTTACTCTAAGTACAGTGTAGTGTCTGACGACCTCACAAGTGCACGCAACTGACACTAGTTAAAAACTGTTTAGTCTCCAGCATTGTGTCCCAAATAAACAATGGGAATTCTAACTATTTCCTTGATTAGTTTTTGTTCTTTAATAGTTGTCCCAAATAAACAACTGGCCCAATTAACCAGAATCCTCTATTATGTTTTTGAGTTAATCATGCTCTGTTGTTTCACATAAAGCTTTGGTCAACAGTGTGTGTAGAGGCTATGACTATTTTATTTGAAAAGCTGAGATAGAGTTGACATGGAGAGGATATTTCCAATAGGGGAGTTTCTAGGATCAGAGGGCACAACCTCAGAATAGAAGGACATGCCTTTAAAATAGAGTTGACAAGGTATTCCTTTAATCAGATATTGGTGAATCTGTGGAATTCTTTGCCACAGGCAACTATGGAAGCCAAGTCATCAGTGTATTTAAAGTGAATGTCAATAGGTTCTTGATTAATAAGGGTGTCAAGGTTTACAGTACATGGAGAAAGCAGGAAAATGGTGTTGAGAGGGAAAATTAGCCAAGATCAGATTAAATGGGTTTGAATGATCTAATTCTTCTTTGTCTTATGGTTAGTATCCTGGAATTTTTTTAGATAAGGAATTGAGTTGTAACCCATCAGCTGCATGCCTACAGCTGACTTCCCACACAGGATATGATATTGCTCACTTTCAAGTTTATGTGAGCGTATTCCAATGTTTGAAGAAAGCTTTCTAAATTTTCCTTTGATTTTCTTTTTATTAGTTTTTGCAATCTTGTCCTCATGTTACCATCTTTCTGATCAGTGGAAATATTCACCTTCATTCTCCATCTCCTCCTCCATATGTCTTTGGAATCTTGAACCCATAAATGATCCAGAACTTTATCCCATCCAACAACACCTTATATGCTTTGACCTGTATAATTTTGCTCAGTAATCTGCAAAATTCATTCATATATTTGATGCAGAAGTCTGCCTTAAGGGCAAATATGATCATTGTTGTGATAGTGCATGGGTTCCCAATCTGGGGTCCACAGATCCCTTGATTAATGTTAGGGGTCCACGGCATAAAAAACGGTTGGGAACCCTGGTTTTAGTGTGACTAATGGATTTGCCCGACAACATTTGAGGCAGTGGAATTTGCTCTTGAAGCTACAGTGTCCCCTAATGTTCCTTTAACCCTTCAGATCTTTCCCCATCACTTCACATCCACTTCCCATTCATACCTATTTTGTTTGTAACTGCTCCTCTCACCAACCCGATTTAATTTGCTTCTCCCATCAGTTTGATTTTCAGCCACTGATATTCCAAGTCTTCAACCCAACAAACATGGCACTAAATAACCATGAAGGTTCTGGTTTCAACTGCAATTGATACTCTTGATCTCTCATCTTAGGCTTTGAATGCAGAAAAGTTTTGCTGTCGAGTGCCTATGCTTTAGATCACAATGAAATCATGATTCAATATATCTTTCTTTGCATGGGGTTATCTTCTTGCCCCATTCTCTAGTTCAAAATATGTATCACAATTCTGAACAATACCACAAGCTTTTCCTCTGCTTGCAATACTCAAAAATATTTTTATTTCAAAAAATACTTGAACAAAGGTAGGTTTCGTTCATGCAGTCTGTGGAGGTGTGTCAGTTCACTAGATCCCCATATGTCCATATTAAATTGCTTAGTCATAGAAATCCTGAAGTTGACGGTGATGCTGTAGTAAGATTAAGTGTGTGATTAATTCTTACTGATCTGTCAATAGCTGTATCACTACATCAAAAATTACAAATTTCTCTGATTTGTTAGATGTCCTTCTCAAGTGCATTCAGCCAGTAACAAATTGTTACCTTAAAAATGCCCCATATCCTGAGCTTTACCAAACAGCAGAAGGACAGACTAATTGTATGAAACATACAGTACAGCTTCAACTTAACCTCTGACCTTGAATCTGATTAAATTAAACTTAGCTTTTCACAACTATAAAAAACTTAAACTGCCAAGTTAAAATCCCCATCTTCTCTCACCTTCATTAATTTTACCTCCTCTGCTTATTAACATCTGACTAAACCTGCAACTGCATTTCAGTTGAAGTTGTATTAAAAGCTTTGTTTATAGACTGACAGGTAAAAGTGTTCTCTCAAGCAATTGATTGCAAATTGCTGCAGGAATTATTGCTTTCTTTTCTGTCTGAAGGAATGTCAAAGTGCTTCATTCCAATCAAAACTTGAAATGAAGGGTGCGGCTGCCAAAGTACAGTATGGCTAAAAGATTACATCATATGAAAACATTTTTGAAGTGGCAGGTCATGAGGTATCTCATTCTTGAAAATGTTCTTTTAGCATCTATAAAACTTAATGTGCAATCATTGCATGAAGATATTATAAATTGTATGCTGATATACATTCAATGAATGATAGGACTCTGAAGTTCTTTACAGAATAACCTCAGAATACATTTCAAGAATCCCTGAAAGAAGTAACGCACATGTACACGCACACAGACACACACACCCCCTACCCCTAAGGAGGAGAAGGCGGGGATTTTCACAACATTCAGGAATTACTTGAGAATTTGAAATGTTAAAGCATAGAAGACCTCTGATATACAGTATTATTGGAATATAAAGTTAGTTTATTTAAGCGCTTGATGGCAGGGATGGGTATGTTGGGCAGAATAACTGCTTGCTTCCATTACCATGTTTTCTGTTGATTGAATGCCATAAATATATAGTGTGAGCAAACAACCTATTGGCAAAAGGTACTGTTGCCTTAAATTATTCTGTACTTCATTTGTGTACAAAATGTGAAGATATCAAATAAATCATTGCAGTGCATTTCTCATTCATGATTCTATTGGTAATGTTCTGAGTTGTCCATTTCTTTCTTTTTGATGATTATATTACAGTTTTTATAGTAATATTTCATTATATAATGTTAAGAACATGTAGTGCAACATTAATTGCTTGTTGCATATTGTTTGATATATTTTGAGTATTAAATTTGCTAGTTTCAACCAACCAAATACAAAATAAGTTAGCAACAAGTTATTCAAACACTTTTTTTAATGGTTCATTATACAAAATAGTTAGGATTACCCCGGGACTTGCAGACATGTTATTACTAGTACAAGTACTACATTTGTACTAGTAAAAATGAACATGCTTTTAAAATGGGGGGGGGGAGGTGAAAGTTTAAAGGTAACCTAGGGTAAGCTTTTTTTATGCAGACCATACGAGGTGTTTGGAATAGGTAACCAGAGAAGCAGGCAGTTTGGTGGAGTTTATGGGGCTCTCAGGCATATATGAAGGGAATGGAGGGACATGGATGATACACAGGAGGGGAACACTTGTGTCATCAAGTTTGGCACATTATGGGCCAATTGGTCTGCCCAATGCTCTACTGTTCTGAATTCTATAAATGTCTTTTATTTGAAAAATAAAGTTCTAGTGTTCTGGTTTCTCCACTTGGCTGGAAGTGTTGAGTTGAGCTGACTTGTGAAATATTTACCATCAAACTTAACATCTTAATTCTTATACTTGCAGAAAGAAAACATGATTGGTTTTCAATTCTGCTTTGTCTGAAAAACTGAGTGCAAAATATAAAGTGTTGCTGTAACATTTTTACTTTGAATTGACTGGATGGCAGGTGTTTATAGTGACAATACTCCAGTAGACTGGAGAAGCACTCTACTTTCTATTTGGTGTGTGTATCTGTACTATATATAAAAGAAATGGGGTTAAAATTCAGCATTCTCTCAGTGAAGGAATATAATTTTATCTCTGAACAATCTACCCCTTATTTTGAGATTGCACTCGTAAGTTCTAGACATTTCAGTCAAGGACACAACAGCTTTAAAGCCACTTAAGAAATTTGTTTCAAAGAGATGACCTCTCATCCTATTAAATTCCAATAAATATAGTTTATTGCTCAAAAAAAACAACACTCATCCCAGCAAGTTTTCATTATACTACCTCCAAACCTTGCAAGTATAGGCCTATTTTGCTTTATCTCTCTTGCTGGTCCAAGTCCCAATCCCAGCAATCAGTCTTTGGTAAAGCTTCATTGGACTCCTTCGATTGCTTTTTCATCTGTGCTTGAGTAGGGAGAGCAGTCCTTTACATACTCATACCCAATTTCCCTTGGGATCAATAAAGTATGTCTGTCTATCTCTCTGTCTTCCAGGCATGGTTTCCCCATGGTCCTGTGTAAAGCACCTTAATTGTCTCCTGTACCCGCATATTCTGTGATTTCTATATGCAGGATGTATCCTTCTGAGCATCAGATTATCAATCTCTTGCCATTTAAGCATACTTTCCTTTTCTAACACGAGGAAATCTGCAGATGCTAGAAATCCAAAGTGACACACACAAAATACTGGAAGGAACTTAGCAGGTCAGACAGCATCTATGGAAAAGAATAAACAGTCGACACTTAAATCCTCAAAACTCTGATGTGTAAAGTATTTTCATAGACAATGAATTCATTCTTCTATTGAAGTTTTGATCTGTTGAGTTTTAAGAATTTAAGGATTAATAGTTTTGGGCCGAGACCCTTCCTCAGGACTGCGAAGGAACGGGGAGAGGCATCTTCCCTCACAGACCTGAAGAAGCGTCTCAGCCAGAAACGTTGACAGTTTACTCATTTCCATAGATGCTGCCTGACCTGCTGAGTTACTCCAGCATCTTCTAACAAATTGGATAATTATTTTAACCCATATTATTCTATCTCCCATTTTCTTGTTCACTTAACCTAGATCCGTTGTATGTCCTTGACACCCTCCTCAGAAACCACAGCATTACCTAGAATAGTACTATGAACAAACCAGGATATGCAATACTTGGTCCCTAAACATTGATACTATCTTGATATCATCATTGACATAGATGGCTAACACCCTTACATCCATCCTTGAGGTACCCCATGAATTTCTGCCTCCCAACTTAAACAATTAGTGTGTGTTTGCAATACACATAAAGTGCTGGAGGATCTCAGCAGGTCAAGCAGCATCTACAGATGGGAATAAAGTGTCATTGTTTCAGACTGAGACTCTTCATCAGGTTTATTCCCTTCTATAGATGCCTGACATTCATTCCATTCTTCCAGACATTGTTTTGTTCTAGATTTCCAGCATCTGGAGTACTACTTGTGTCTATAGTTTGTCTGCTAAGGTTTCAGTTTGTTTATCTTTATTACTGTATTGCCCTAATACCTTGAGTTATAATTTTGTGCAGAGCTCTTATGTGCTGCTTTATCAAAGGCCTTCTTGCCAATTCAAATATACCTGAGCCACTGACTGTCCCTTAGCAATCTTTCTGTTTAAACCCTCAAAACTCTAAAGTGTAAGGTATTTTCATAGACAATTAATTCATTCTTCTATTCAAGTTTTGATCTGATGAGTTTAACAGTTTTAACAATTAAAAGTTTGTTGGTTTATTTCTTCATTGTTACAATGAGGTAAGAATAATGGAAATGAAGTATTGCAGTAGTGTCAAATGGTTCATCTGATTTTCCTGTCATCCCTTCCATACATTTCCATACAGTGGCCAAATAAATGCCATATTAGATATATTGAAGCTTTCCCTGACAAAAGTATCATAAAATGTAGAATTTTAGTTGCAGCAAAATGTGCCTCTTGTATTCTCTTAAAGTTACCAAATGAAAGCATGATTTGAAGATGGTTTGACTATATTGTACAGAAAAAGATCTTGATTCTTCTGTTCTCATAAAATTGATTCAAATCCAGAAAGGGGAAATTTAAAATGTTTTACACAAATTTGGCAGCTCCAAGTTTTGCTTTTAATAAGCAATGTAGAAGGTGTAGAAACTATTATATAGGCATACTAAAATTCTAAATATTTGTTTTTTTATATGTTACAGGAGCATTCTTGCAGTATGGAAGTCTTATCTAGAAGGAACCTTACATTTGGCCCAGTCTCGAATCATAGCATCTGAAAACTATAGGAATCACATCTTGGAACCTGCTAAAATTGTAAAAAGTATTAAAGAACAGCAGCTGAAAAAGGTATTTGCAAATTGGTTGCTCAGTATCTTTTCCTTAATAACCTATTAATGTCTTAGGGAGCTATGCAGGATTACAAATACCTTAGAAATCCCGATTTTTTTTCCACAGTATAACTTTTCATTTGTTTCACTTAATTACTGTTAACAGTACAGAATAAGGCCATTCAGTCCATCGGACCCATTATTATCCCAGCAGAGAATTTGGGCCTCTCTGTGTGGCCTTGCAAGTGTAATCAGCTACTTTTTGACTCATTTACCACTTTCTGAACTAAAGGGTAGCCAACTAATGAACCAACATTAACTTCAGACATGGGAGGAAATCAGAATAGCCCATGGATACCCTATAGTTATGGGGAGAATGTGTAAATTCCACACAGATAGCAGCTAAGGCCAACATCAAACCCGGTCCCTGAAGCTGTGAACCATCAGTTGTAAATCCTGCCTTTTGTTCTTTTCATTCAAGCATTCAAATTGACTATTCTATTCAAGTGCATTTTATTAAAAAGAATCATTTAGAGAAGGAAAAGAATCAATTTGGATAAGGAAGACTGAGAATTGGAGCAGGAATGCGACGGGAGCCATTTCGATTTTTTCTTCTCATCAGAGTTAAGGGAGGCGGAACTGCACAGGCATGTGATGTCAGGCAGTGAAGTGCAGAAGATTTAAAAAGGCAGAAATCCTAACTTGGGTTTAATTTGGAGAAGGAAGACTGAGAATCGGAGCGGGAGTGCGGCGGGAGCCATTTTGATTTTTTTCTTCTTCTCGTCGGAGTTAAAAGAGGCAGGACTGCGCAGGCATGTGACGTCGGGCAGTGAAGCGCGGAAGATTTAAACGGAACACAACCTTATACAGTGGGCAGTGTCCTTTTACGGGCAGCAGAGTGAGCCAGGAACAGAGTGAAAGCTAAAGGCTTAGGCTCAACGAGTGGAAACGGGCGAGGTAAAATAGGTTTAGGTTTCAGTTTTTCCTGTTATTTGAGGAAAGGGGAAGTATGAGTGTGAGGGCAGCTTGTTGTTCTTGGGGTCGGATGTGGGAGGTCCTGGAGTCTCCTAGCCTCCCGGAAGTCCATATCTGCGCCAGGTGCGCCGAGCTGCAGCTCCTAAGGGACCATGTTAGGGACCTGGAGCTGCAGCTCGATGACCTTCGTCTGGTCAGGGAGAGTGAAGAAATGATAGAAGTTACAGGTAGGTGGTCACAGCAAGGCCACGGGAGGCAGACAAGTGGGTCACGGTTAGGAGAGGGAAGTGGAAGAGTCACGTACTAGAGAGTACC
The DNA here is from genome assembly GCF_030144855.1 of Hypanus sabinus. Lineage (NCBI taxonomy): Eukaryota > Metazoa > Chordata > Chondrichthyes > Myliobatiformes > Dasyatidae > Hypanus > Hypanus sabinus. The sequence goes on along the minus strand of NC_082708.1, from coordinate 29,097,131 downwards.
CCAGTGGCTGTACCCCTTGACAATAAGTACTCCTGTTTGAGTACTGCTGGGGGAGGGCAGCCTATCTGGGGGAAGCAACAGTGGCCGTGCCTCCGGCACAGAGTCAAGCCCTGTAGCTCAGAAGCTTTGGGAAAGGAAGAGGAAGGCAGTAGTAATAGGGGACTCTATAGTTAGGGGATCAGATGGGTGATTCTATGGACACAGTCAGGACACCCGGATTGTAGTTTGCTTTCCTGGTGCCAGGGTCCGGGATGTTTCTGATCACATCCAAGATATCCTGAAGTGGGAGGGTGAGGAGCCAGAGGTCGTGGTACATATTGGTACCAATGACATAGGTAGGAAAAAGGAAGAGGTCCTGAAAGGAGAGTATAAAGAGTTAGGAAGGGAGTTAAGAAGAACGACCGCAAAGGTAGTAATCTCGGGATTACTGCCTGTACCACGCGACAGTGAGAGTAGGAATGGAATGAAGTGGAGTATAAATGCGTGGCTGAGGGACTGGAGCAGGGGGCAGGGATTCAAGTTTCTGTATCATTGGGACCTCCTTTGGGGCAAGTGTGATGTGTACAAAAAGGACGAGTTGCTCTTGAATCCGAGGGGGACCAATATCCTGGTGGGGAAATTTGCGAAGGCTACTGGGGAGACTTTAAACTGGAATGGTTGTGGGGTGGGAATCAAATTGAGGAGACTAGGAGAGAGGAGGTTAGTTCACAAATAGAGAAAGCTAGTAGACAGAGTGTGAGGGAGGATAGGCAGGTGACAGAGAAGGGGAGCGCTCAGATCGAAGATGTAGGGGAGAAGGAAGAAAAAGATAATAAAGTTGTTTGCACCGTTAGGGATAAACAGAGAGAAAGAGGTGGAGAGTTTCTTAAGTGTATCTATTTTAATGCTAGGAGCATTGTAAGAAAGGTGGATGAGCTTAGAGCATGGATTGATACCTGGAAATATGATGTTGTAGCTATTAGTGAAACATGGTTGCAGGAGGATGTGATTGGCAACTAAATATTTCTAGATTTCGTTGCTTCAGGTGTGATCGAATTGGAGGGGCAAGAGGGGCAGGTGTTGCATTACTTGTCAGAGAAAATATTACAGCGGTGCTTTGGCAAGATAGATTAGAGGGCTCGTCTACGGATGCTATTTGGGTGGAATTGAGGAATGGGAAAGGTGTAGTAACACTTATAGGGGTGTATTATAGACCACCTAAAGGGGAGTGAGATTTGGAGGAGCAAATTTGTAAGGAGATATCAGATATTTACAGTAAGCACAAGGTTGTGATTGTGGGAGATTTTAATTTTCCACACATAGACTGGGAAGTCCATTCTGTAAAATGGCTGGATGGTTTGGAGTTTGTAAAATGTGTGCAGGATAGTTTTTTGCAGCAATACATAGAGAAGGGGCAGTGTTGGATCTTCTGATAGGGAATGAAATAGGTCAGCTGATGGAGGTATGTGTTGGGGAGTACTTCGGGTCCAGTGATCCCAATGCCATTAGTTTCAATATAATTATGGAGAAGGATAGGACTGGATCCAGGGTTGAGATTTCTGATTGGAGAAAGGCTAACTTTGAGGAAATGCGAAAGGATTTAGGAGGAGTGGATTGGGACAATTTGTTTTATGGGAAGGATGTAATAGAGAAATGGAGGTTATTTAAAGGTGAAATTTTGAGGGTACAGAATCTTTATGTTCCTGTTAGGTTGAAAGGAAAGGTTAAAAGTTTGAGAAAGCCGTGGTTTTCAAGGGATATTGGAAACTTGGTTCAGAAAAAGAGAGAGATCTGCAATAAATACAGGCAGCGTGGAGTAAATGAGGTGCTCGAGGAATATAAAGAATGTAAAAAGAATCTTAAATTTTAAAAGCTAAAAGAAGATATGAGGTCGCTTTGGCAAGTAAGGTGAAAATAAATCCAAAGGGTTTCTGCAGTTATAGTGAGGGATAAAATTGGTCTCTTAGAGAATCAGAGTGGACAGCTATGTGCGGAGCCAAAAGAGATGAGGGAGATTTTGAACAATTTATTTTCTTTGGCATTCACTAAGGAGAAGGATATTGAAGTCTTTAAGATAAGGGAAACAAGCAGGGTAGTTATGTAAAGTATAATGATTTAAGAAGAGGAAGTACTGGCGCTTTTAAAGAATATAAAAGTGGATAAGTCTCCGGGTCCAGACAGGATATTCCCTAGGACCTTGAGGGAAGTTGGTGTAGAAATAACAGGGGCTCTGACAGAAATATTTCAAATATCAGTAGAAACAGGGATGGTGCGGGAGGATTGGCATATTGCTCATGTGGTTCCAGTATTTAAAAAGGGTTCTAAGAGTAAACCTAGCAATTATCAGCCTGTAAGTTTGACGTCAGTAGTGGGTAAATTAATGGAAAGTATTTTTAGAGATGGTATATATAATTATCTGGATAGACAGGGTCTGATTAGGAACAGTCAACATGGATTTGTGCATGGAAGGTCATGTTTGACAAATCATTGAATTTTTTGAAGAGGTTAGTAGGAAAGTTGATGAGGGTAAAGCAGTGGATGTTGTCTATATGGACTTGGTAAGGCCTTTGACAAGGTTCCATGCAGAAGGTTAGTTAGGAAGGTTCAATCGTTAGGTATTAATATTGAAGTAGTAAAATGGATTCAACAGTGGCTGAATGGGAGATGCCAGGCAGTAGTGGTGGATAACTGTTTGTCAGGTTGGAGGCCGGTGACTTGTGGTGTGCCTCAGGGATCTGAACTGGGTCTAGTGTTGTTTATCATATACATTAATGATCTGGATGATGGGGTGGTAAATTGGATTAGTAAGTATGCAGATGATACTAAGATAATTTGTAGATAATAACTTTATTACACTACTTGTGGATAATGAAGTAGGTTTTCTAAGCTTGCAGAGAGATTTAGGCCAGTTAGAAGAGTGGGCTGAAAGATGGCAGATGGAGTTTAATGCTGATAAGTGTGAGGTGCTACATTTTGGTAGGAATAATCAAAATAGACATACATGGTAAATGGTAGGGCATTGAGGAATGCAGTAGAACAGAGTGATCTAGGAATAATAGTACATAGTTCCCTGAAGGTGGAATCTCATGTGGATAGGGTGGTGAAGAAAGCTTTTAGTATGCTGGCCTGTATAAATCAGAGCATTGAGTATAGGAGTTGGGATGTAATGTTAAAATTGTACAAGGCATTGGTGAGGCCAAATTTAGAGTATTGTGTTCAGTTCTGGTCACCGAATTATAGGAAAGATGTCAACTAAATAGAGTACAGAGGAGTTTTACTAGAATGGTACCTTGGTTTCAGCACCTAAGTCACAAAGAAAGGTTGAACAAGTTAGGTCTTTATTCTTTGGAGCGTAGAAGGCTGAGGGGGACTTGATAGAGTTATTTAAAATTATGAGGGGATAGATAGAGTTGACGTGGATAGTCTTTTTCCATTGAGAGTAAGGGAGATTCAAAAAAGAGGACATGAACTGAGAGTTAAGGGGCAAAGGTTTAGGGGTAATACGAGAGGGAACTTCTTTACTCAGTGAGTGGTAGCTGTGTAGAACGAGCTTCCAGCAGAAGTGGTAGAGGCAGGTTTGATTTTGTCGTTTTAAAAGAAAAATTGGATAGGTGTATGGACAGGAAAGGAATGGAGGGTTATGGGCTGAGTGTAGGTAGGTGGGAGTCCGTGAGAGTAAGCGTTTGGCACGAACTAGAAGGGCCAAGATGGCTTGTTTCCGTGCTTTAATTGTTGTTGTATGTTCTACTTCTTCTTGTGTTTTTACAGAGTAGTAGCCTTTCAGTCAACCAACCATTTGAATCTCCTCTGCTATATATTGAGATCATTGCTGATCCAATCATGGCCTCTTAGTCTTGTTTTTGCACACTTCATTGGGATTGAGAGTAAGTTATTCCTGCTTCAGTACTGAGTTGACATGAGATCAATATGAGAACCACAGATTATTTCATAAAGAACATGGTGGTATAGGTAGATATTTTTTGTTGTGGTCCTTTTACCTCTTACACAAGGCTTTTGTACTTGATGGTCTCAGGACATCCTAAATATGTATTTACCATTTTGAGCAATCATGAGCCAGGGATTTCCAGAAGTTAATGGGATATATATGCATTCTTAAAGGATACTCAGAGCCCACCTTTGAATAATTTTGTCTGACCATGAGAACTCTGAACAGAGAGTCCATTTTGGGATGCTGTTGTCAAACAAGCCCAAAAGTGCCCTGCCAAAGGTAGCTAACTGAAAGGGGGAATGTTGACCTACAGAAGACACTGACATTGATTCTGCATCTTTCCTGTGTATTGGGAAGATTTTGTGAAGATGATTTGTATTTTCCAGCTAGTGATTGTGCTGCCTGAGCTGTGGACTGGAAATGTTGGTAAACGTGAGGCTGGAACAAGGTTGCAGGGCATGGGACTGTTGCTCAAAACTAGTTGGCCACTATCCTTGTGTCCAAAGTTACTCTGATCTTAACACCAAGGATATCTTTACCTACACCCCTCCTCCCCTTTCCACAGGTATTGCTACCTCTGATTCCCTTGAACATTCATCCATCTCCACTAATCTCCCTTCCACCACTTATCCCTGCAAGCAGCCAAAGAGCTATATCTACGCATTCACCTCCTCCACCACCTCTATTGAGGGCCCCAAACTGTTCTTCCAGGTCAAGCAACACTTCACCTGCAAATCTGTTAGGGTCATCTATTGTGTCCATTGCTCCTGATGCGGCAGCCACTACGTTGCTAAGTCTGTAAGTCCCATCATAAATTGGGAAACTGCTTTGTTAAGTTTGGAACTTAGCAGAGGCCAAACAATTAATTCTAATTCCTATTCCCATTCTGACATGTCGTTCCATGGCCTCCTCTTTTGCCATGATGAGGCCACCCTCAGAGTAAAGGACAAATACCTTGTGTTCCAACGGGGTAGCCTCCAACCTGTTGGCATGAATATCAATTTCTCTTTCTGGTTTAAAAAAAAAATCCCAACCACTCCCCTCTTCTATTCCCCATTCTGGTCTCTTAGCTTTTCTCGCCTGCCTATCACCTCCACTGGCTCCACCTCCTCCTCCTCTTTCTTCTATGGTCCACTCTCCTCTCCTATCACATTTCTTCCTCTCCAGCCCTTTATCTTTCCTGCCCACCTGTCTTCACCTATCACCTTCTAGCTACCCCCAACCTTTTTATTTGGCATATTTTCCCTTCTGTTCAGTCATGAAGAAGGGTCTTGACCTGAAGCATTGACTGTCTATTCATTTCCATAAATGCTGCCTGACCTGCTGAATTCCTCCAGCATTTTGTGTGTGTTGCTTTAAGTGTCTTTTGTCTCTTTCTGGAAACTACTCACTTATTCTGTCTCCACAGCTCTCTGGAGTATAGAATTCCGGAAGTTCATGATTCTTTAAGAAAATATTCCTCATTGCCGTTTGAAATGAGTAACCCATTATTCTGAAACCACAACACAAATGAGAAAATCTGCAGATGCTGGAAATCCTAGCAACATACACAAAATGCTGGAGGAACTCAGCAGGGCAAGCAGCATCTATGGAAAAAAAGTACAGTTGACTGTTCGGGCCAAAGCCTTCAGCAGGACTGGAGAAAAAATGCTGAGGAGTAGATTTAAAAGGTGGGGGTGGGGGAAGAAGAGAAACACAAGATAATAGGTGAAACCTGAAAGGGGAGGGATGAAGTAAAGAGCTTGGAAATTTATTGGTGAAGGAGACACGGCTGGAGAAAGGGGAGTCTGATAGAAGAGGATAGAAAGCCATGGAAGAAAGGAAAGTGGGGAGGACCACCAAAGGGAGGCGATGGGTGGGCAAGGAGATAAGGTGAGAAATGAATAAGGGGATGGGCCCAAAACATTGACTGTATTCTTTTTCCATAGATGCTGCCTGACCTGTTGAGTTCCTCCAGCATTTTGTGTGTGTTATTCTGAAACCACATGTCTAGTTCTAGATGTGTCATTAGCAAAACATCCTTTGCGCACTCCCTGGGTTAATCTCCCTAGAATACTTTGTTTCAATAAGACAGCTTCTCATTCTTTTCAAAAGGCTGCCTGTTGATATTTATAGTGTATTATGCCTGTCTTGTTGCTGAAGTATGACATTGCTATTACAGGTAAATATTTGGTGAAGCAGTTGGTCAAGGACTCGTATGCAAACAAAACAAGCAGTTACAAATTGAAATGAAAGAAATAAAAAGGATATAAAGAAGAAAAAGGAAACAATTGAAAAGCACTAACTGCTTTTTTTAAAAAGATAGTCTTTTTAAAGATCAAGTTCCAATCACCGAAAGAATTGAAATTGCTTAATGTTTTCAAACATTTCTTTATGGTGTCTTATCCATTATCTTACATAGAACATTCTTAACAATGCTGTAAGAATGAAATAGAACTGAGAGGCTTAAGTATACAAATATGTGGTTTCTTGAAAGCAGTGTCAAAGTATAGCCCGCTGGCCTTCCTCAGTTAAGGCACTACGTATAGGAGCAACAATAATCTGCGATGCAACTCATTGGGTTGAACAGTATTTGTGGGTGGATGTCCATGTTTCAGGTCAAAATCCTGCATCAGGACTAATGCACATTTTCAACCAGAATTGTTCACAATTTATTTTCCCCAGCAATTCAGAATCAGGTTTATTATGACTGGCTTACATGATGTGAAAATGGTTGTACACTGCAAATACATAAAATTACTATAAGTTACAAAATAAATAGTGCAAGGGGGAAAAGAAATAATGAAGTAATGTTCACAGGTATGATGGCAAGGGAAAGAAACTGTTCTTGAATTACTGGGTGGTTGCATTTGGGCTCCTGCATCACTTCCCTGATAGTAGCAAGAATGCTGCTCAGCTCATTGAGTTCCTCCAGCAAATTCCAGCATTGCAGTCTCTTGTGTCTTCATTAAGTATAAAATTTGGGACATTGTTGCACTTATAGAAATTATTAGTGAGGGTGTTCCTGGAGTACTATGTACAGTTTTGGTTGCCCTATTATAGAAATATTAATACCCCATCGTTAAATTGGAAAGAGTGCTGAGAAGATTTTCAAAGGGTCTCGCCAGGACTAGAAAGGAGAGCTTGGCCAAGCTAGGTCTGTGTTTCTTGGAATGTAGGAGAATGTGTGGTGACCTTCAAGAAGTTTAAAGATTATGAGTCATGAATAAGGTGGATGGTAAATCTTTTCTCCAGGGTAGGAGAGTCTATAAGTATGGGCATAGATTTAGAGTGAGAGGAGAAAGATTTAAAAGGGCTCTGAGGGGCCAGTTTTTCACCCACATGATGGTGAGTAATGTGGAATGAGCTGCTAGAGGAAGTGGTTGAGTTTGGTACTGTGGTATCACTTAAGAAGACTGGTGTGTGGAGAGATGAGGCTTGGAGGGATATGGACTGAAATCAGGAGATTGTGACTTGCTGAGTGCACAACATGGTCAATGTGAACCGGTTGGGCCTTAGGACTTATATCAGTTCTGTATTGCCCTATGATTCGGAACAGTATAATGCTGACAAAATATGTAGCATTATGCATTCATCCAAGCACCCTTCCACTGTTAGTGTGCTTTCTTTTGATCATAGATAATTATTACCTAGAATGTTTGTCTACAATTTTCACAGTGCTTTGAAATTCACCAAATTGTTCAAGACATATTATACACTTGCAAATATACTGTACCCTTACTTAACCATTTCTGCCATCTATCATAACTTATTTTAGTACTGAGAGATTTGCCTTTGTTTTGTGAGCATGTCACATCATAGATTTTCCAGTTTCAGAGTAATAAGCTGTGTATTTTGGATTCTTTCTATACCTATTAAGAATCACTTTAATAGTTGGTTAAGGAACAGCAGGCTAACACAGCAGTTTTCTTACTGTTGAAAGTGCATGAAATGACCAGCAGGCCAGGTTGTATCTTTGGAGAAACAGCTGATGTATTGGTCAATGACCTTTCATGAAAATCTGCATTGCTTTGCCTTTGAACTCTTATTTCCTTCCTCAGATATTCCTCCTGAATATTTCTTGTATTTCCAGATTTCCAGCATCCACAATATCTTGCTTTTGTTTTCGGTGACAATTTAATCTCACTATTAATAAGCTTTCCACCATGGAATTTGGTTTATTTGAGGAACTATAGCAGGTTACAAACTAGATTTTTGAAACCTGGGAAGTGTATGTTACAGTTATATGAAACTGGAGAACATGGACACAAAACAGAAAAACCTTAATAAGCTAGTTGTGACTGACTTACGCAATATACTTTTAAAAATCTATTTCAATCCAGCAACTTCTCCTCTATTGAACTGTTGTTAACTTGGCCTAAAACTAACCAAAAAAATTGTTATCTGCACTTTTATAGCTCTTTGGAAAGCTTTCATAAAATGTGATTTATTTGAGGTGATGATTCCAAAACCACTTAGCCTTGATATAGCACTATTACTGTCTACTTCTGAAATAAACTAGAAATTGGGGTTGTCTGACATTGTTGAATTGAATGTTAAGTTCTGATGTCTTTAAGTGGACGATGAGATGCTGTTCCTTGATCTTTATATCATTTCATTCAAACAATCTTGGAGCAGAAGACGCTGGTCTAGAAGTAGGGTGGAGAATTGGAGCTGTCACGGGGTTTCACTCTGAGAGACCTGAGTAAAGCTATGTCCCAAGTATAGAGGAGATGGTTTATGCACACCCACAATGGAATGCTGGATTGGTGGAAGTATAAATAAATTACAATTAGTGCTGAAATAAGTAGTTTTGGGTAACCAGCTAATTGCAAGTAATCATTATTAACCTGCAACATGAACTTTGTTTTTCTCTTTCCAAACATGGGTATCTGTGGTGTTCTCTTAACATTTCCAGCTGCTGTTGTGTTCTGTATTTTACCATTTTAGTTTTGTTTCTTTTTGTCCCCTGTACTTTTCCATCTTATTTTGTTTACATTGTCTCCAGGCAAATTAAAATGAGCTCTCACCACTACCTTTCAACAGGCAGAGTCAGTCAGTGTGCCAATCATTTCCTCTAGCACTCCATCCTTTCACTGACATTCCCATTGTTTTCTTCATTTCACCACCACCTCTGAAATTTAAAACTATTTTAGTTTCTTACATCTAAATTCTGAATTAGGCCATCTGGCCCATCAAGTCTGCTCCACCATTCAATCATGACTGATCCTTTTTTCCCCTCCTCTTCAACACCAGTTCCCGGCCTTCACCCCATAACCTTTGATGCCATGTCCAATCAAGAATCTCTGCCTTAAATACACCCAATCACCTGGCCTCCACAGCTGCATGTAGCAGCAGATTCCACAAATTCACCACCCTTTGGCTAAATAAATTTCTCCACATCTTTGTTTTGAAAGGGCACCCCTCTATCCTGATCCTCTTGTCCTAGACTCTCCCACCATGGGAAACATCCTTTCTGCATCTACTCTGTCTAGGTCTTTCAACATTTGAAAGGTTTCAATGAGATTCCCCCTCATCCTTCTGAATTCCAGAGCCATCAAACGCTCCTCATATGATAACCCTTTCATTCCTGGAATAATCCTTGTGAACTTCCTCTGGACCCTCGCACACCTTTTCTAAGATGAGAGGCCCAAAACTGTTCACAATACTCAAGGTGAGGCCTCACCAGTGCCTTATGAAGCCTCAGCATCACATCCCTGCCTCTTGAAATGAATGCTAACATGGCATTTGCCTTCCTCATCCCCAACTCAACCTGCAAGTTAACCTTTTTAGGGTGTTCTGCACAAAGACTTCCAAGTCCCTTTGCATCCCAGAGTTTTGGATTTTCTCCCCGTTTAGAAAATAGTCCGCACATTTATTTCTACTACCAAAGTGCATGAGCATGCATTTTCCAAAGTATTTCATTTGCCACTTCCTTGCCTATTCTCCTAATCCAATTCTTTCTGCATCCTAACTGTTTCCTCAACACTATCTGCCCCTCCACCAATCTTGGTATCATCTGCAAATTTGGCAACAAAGCCATCTATTCCATCATCTAAATCGTTGTACAGCATAAAAAGAAGTGGTCCCAACACTGATCCCTGCAGAATACCACTAGTCACTGGCAGCCAACCAGAAAAGGATCCTTTTATTCCCACGCACTGCCTCCTACCAATTAGACAATGCTCTAACCATGTTAGTAACTTTCCTGTAATACCATGGGCTCTTAACTTGGTAAGCAGCCTCGTGTGACACCTTGTCAGAGGCGTTATGAGAGTCCAATTGTACAACATCCACTGCACCCCCTTGATCTATCCTACTTGAACTTTCCTCAAAGAATTCCACATGTTCCTCAGGTAGGATTTTTCCTGAAGGAAATCATGCTGACTTTGTACTACCTTGTCCTCCATCCTTAACAATTGACTCTAACATCTTCCCAACTACTGAGGTCAGGCTAACTGATCTATAATTTCCTTTCTGCTGCCTTCCTCCTTTCTTAAAGAGTGAAGTGACATTTGCAATTTTCCAGTCCTCTGGCACAATGCCAGAGTCCAGTGATTTTTGAAAGATCATTTCTAATGCCACCGCAATCTTTTAACACTACCTCTTTCAGAACCCTAGGGTGCACCTAAGCTTTTTGAACACCTCAATAGTAACTGCATCCACTTCTCTTCCTTGACACACAACAACATCAGGCATACTGCTAGTGTCTTCCACAGTGAAGACTGATGCAAAATACTCATTTCCTTGTGCCCCATTATTATTTCTCCTGCCTCATTTTCTAGCAGTCCTATATCCACTCTCATTTCTCTTTTATTTTTAACATACTTGAAAGAACATTTACTATCCACTTTATTATTTGCTAGTTTGCTTTCATATTTTACCTTTGCCCTTCTAATGATTTTTAGCTGCTCTCTGTAGGTTTTAAATACTTCCCAATCTTCTATCTTCCCACTAATTTTTGCTTTGCTGTATGCCCTTTCTTTTGCTTTCACAATAGCTTTGACTTCCCTTGTCAGCCAGGGTTGTACTATTTCACCATTTGAGTATTTCTTCATTTTTAGAATACATATATTTTGCACCTTCCACATTTTTCCCAGAAATGCATGCCATTGCTACTCTGTCAACATCCCTGCCAGCAACTCCTTCCAATTCACTTTGGCCAACTCCTCTCTAATGCTACTGTAATTTCCCTTACTCCACTGAAATACTGCTACATCAGACTTTAGTTTCTCCCTATCAAATTTCAAGTTGAACTCAGTCATATTGTGATCACTGGTTCCTAAGGGTTCTTTTACCTTAAGCTCCCTAATTGCTTCCGGTTCATTACATGACACCCAGTCCAGTATAGCTGATCCCCTAGTAGGCTCAACGACAAACTGCTCTAAAAAGCCATCTCTTAAGCATTCAACAAACTCACTCTCTTGAAATCCATTACCAACCTGATTTTCCCAATTGACCTGCATGTTAAAATCTCCCATGACTACCATAACATTGCCCTTTTGACACGCCTTTTCTATTTTCTGTTGTAATCTGTGGTCCACTTCTCAGCCATTGTTGGGAGGCCTATGTACAACTATCATCAATGTCCTTGTACCCTTGCAGTTTTTTATCTCAACCCACAAGGATTCAACATCTTCCAATTCCATGTCACATCTTTCTACTGATTTGTTGCCATTCTTTTCCAGTACAGCCACACCATCCCCTCTGCCTGCCTTCCTATCCCTCTGATATAATGTGTAACCTTGGACACTAATATTTCACTAATTTCTGAATTGCTCATGTTTATTGGTCAATAGCTTTGAAACCAAATCTCTCCTAGAGCAGTTCTGAGATGCATATTTCTGCAGTGACTCCAACTTCTAGCTGATCAGCAAAGCCTAGTACAGCTTAGGGTCTTCCAGGCTGAAACTAAAAAGATGTGCCCCTGATTTGCTTTGAGAACTGGATAGTTAAATCTATATCCAATCTCAAATTCACAGGATGAGAGAGGATGTGTATGACTATTTTAAATTCATTAAAATTCCATGGTCAAGTACATATCAATCAACTAATTTGAATAAAATGAGTTTGTAGCGGTGTGCTACACGCAGCGCTAAAATTACGACACGGAGTCGGTAACTGCAGTTGAAGGAAAAACTTTATTCGAAATCCAGCCTCACTTTTAAGCCTCCCTCAAGGCTCCAAAGCTCTGTGCTCGCAAACCCCCGTAGGCTATCTAATTGTGAGCCGGTTCGGATGTGCCAGGAAATGGGTCGCCACATAACCCCCCCCCCCCCAGAAACGGCGATACACCCCCCAATGTCCACAGTCTGGGCCAGAACCTGCTTGGGAGGTCGGCCTCTGCGCCGAGGTGCCGGAAACTCGGCCGGTTGCGTCAGGTCCACATGGGCCGGTTTGAGGCGGTCCACCGTGAAAACCTCCTCTTTCCCCCCAACGTCCAGCACGAACGTGGACCCGTTGTTCCGGAGCACCATAAACGGCCCCTCGTATGGCCGCTGCAGCGGTGGCCGATGCCCGCCCCTTCGTACAAACACAAACTTACAGTTCTGTAGGTCTTTGGGTACGCAGGTCAGGTGCTGCCCGTGCTGTGAAGTGGGTATGGGGGCCAGGTTACCGAGCTTCTCGCGTAGTCTGCCCAGGACTGCTGGGGGATCTTCCTCTTGCCCCCGTGGGGCTGGTAGGAACTACCAGGGGCGCGCCGTATACCAACACGGCCGACGAGGTGTGCAGGTCGTCATTGGGCGCTGTGCGGATTGGCTCCTCGCAGGTGGGCCATGAGGGCCGACTTCAGGTGACGGTGGAAACACTCCACTAGCCCGTTCGACTGTGGGTGGTAGGCAGTGGTGTGGTGCAGCTGAGTCCCCAAAAGGCTGGCCATAGCTGACCACAGGCTGGAGGTGAACTGGGCGCCTCTGTCGGAGGTAATGTGGGCCGGTACACCAAAGTGAGATATCCAGGTGGCGATCAGGGCTCGGGCGCAAGATTCGGAGGTGGTGTCGGTGAGCGGGACCACCTCTGGCCATCTTGTGAACCGGTCCACGATAGTCAGGAGGTAACCCGCTCCTCACGACACTGGCAGAGGGCCCACGATATCCACATGAATGTGGTCGAAACGCCGGTGGGCGGGATGGAACTGCTGCGGTGGGGCTTTGGTGTGCCGCTGCACCTTGGCCGTCTGGCAGTGCATGCACGTTTTGGCCCATTCACTGACCTGCTTGCGGAGTCCGTGCCAAACGAACCTGCTGGAAACCATCCGGACAACTGTCCGAATGGAGGGATGCGCCAAGTTATGAATGGAGTCGAAAACACGGCGCCGCCAGGCTGTCGGGACAACGGGACGGGGCTGGCCGGTGGTGACATCACAGAGTAGGGTCCTCTCACCCGGGCCCACGGGGAGGTCTTGGAGCTGCAAACCGGAGACTGCGGTGCTGTAACTCGGAATCTCCTCATCCGCCTGCTGCGCCTCTGCCAGTGCCTCAAAGTCTACCCCTTGGGATAGGGCATGAACGGTAGGGCGAGAGAGCGCATCCGCCACGACATTGTCCTTACCCGAGACGTGCCGGACATCCGTCATGTATTCAGAGATGTAGGACAGGTAGCGTTGCTAACGGGACGACCAGGGGTCGGACGCTTTCGTAAACGCAAAGGTAAGCGGTTGTGGTCCGTGAACGCGGTGAAGGGCCGACCTTCTAGGAAGTACCTGAAATGCCGGATTGCCAGGTAGAGCGCCAACAGTTCCCGGTCGAAAGCACTGTACTTGAGCTCGGGTGGCCGCAGGTGTTTGCTGAAAAACGCCAGGGGTTGCCAGCGATCTGCGATGAGTTGCTCCAGCACCCCACCGACTGCCGTGTTAGATGCGTCCATTGTGAGGGCGGTAGGGGCGTTCATTCTGGGATGTACTAGCATTGCGGCGTTCGCAAAAGCTTCCTTCGTTTGAACGAAAGCGGCGGCGGACTCCTCGTCCCAGGTAATGTCCTTGCTCGGACCCGACATCAGGGCGAACAGGGGGCGCATGATCCGGGCAGCTGAAGGGAGGAAGCGGCGGTAGAAATTGACCATACCTACGAATTCCTGAAGGCCTTTGATCGTGGTGGGTTGGGGAAAGTGGCGGACCGCATCTACCTTAGCGGGCAGAGGGGTTGCCCCGTCTTTAGTAATCCTGTGGCCCAGGAAGTCAATGGTATCGAATCCGAACTGGCACTTGGCGGGGTTGATTGTAAGGCTGTACTCACTCAGTCGGGCGCAGAGTTGACGGAGGTGGGACAGATGCTCCTGACGACTGCTGCTGGCTATGAGGATGTCATCCAAATAGATGAACGCGAAGTCCAGGTCCCGTCCCACCGCGTCCATTAACCGCTGGAACGTCTGTGCGGCATTCTTCAGGCCGAACGGCATGCGGAGGAACTTGAAAAGGCCAAACGGGGTGATGAGAGCCGTTTTGGGGACGTCGTTAGGATGCATCGGGATTTGATGGTACCCTCGGACGAGGTCTACCTTGGAGAAGATCCGTGCGCCGTGCAGGTTTGCTGCAAAGTCCTGAATGTGCGGCACAGGGTAGCGGTCCGATGTGGTAGCCTCGTTCAGCCTGCGGTAGTCGCCGCACGGTCTCCAGCCTCCCGTCGCTTTGGGCACCATGTGCAGGGGGGAGGCCCATGGGCTGTCGGACTGCCGGATGATCCCCAATTCCTCCATCCTCTGGAACTCCTCCTTCGCCAGTCGGAGCTTGTCTGGGGGAAGCCGCCGAGCGCGGGTGTGGAGGGGTGGTCCCTGGGTCGGGATGTGGTGCTGTACGCCGTGCCTGGGCATGGCCGCTGTGAACTGCGGTGCCAGAACCGATGGGAAATCCGCCAGGACCCTGGTGAAGTCGTTGTCGGACAGCGTGATGGAGCCGAGGTGAAGGGCTGGCAACTGGGCTGCACCCAGGGAGAACGTCTGAAAGGTCTCGGCGTGCACCAGTCTCTTCCTGGGCAGGTCGACCAGTGGGCTGTGAGCTCGCAAAAAATCCGCGAAGCGGTTGGGCTACGGCGGCCAGTGTGAAGTCCCATGTGAACTGGCTGGAGCCGAACTGTAGCTGCACCTGACGGGTGCCATAGGTCCTTACTGTGCTGCTATTCACGGCCCTCAGGGGAGGACCCGGTGCCCTGCTGCGGGTGTCGTAACTCGTCGGAGGTAAAACTCTGATCTCAGCCCCAGTATCGACCAAAAGCCGGCGTCCCGACCGTCTATCCCACACATACAGGAGGCTATCCCGATGGCCAGCCGCCGTAGCCATCAGCGGTGGCTGGCCCTGGCGTTTCCCGGGAACTTGCAGGGCGGGCGACAACGGCGGGCTTCTGCGCCCCACCGCTGGTGGTAGAAGCACCAGTGTTCATTGGGCCAGGGGTTGGCGGGCTCTGCGGCCGGGCCTGGACTGGTTTGCTGCCGGGAGCGTGGCTGGGAGATCTGTGCGATGGACGCCCCTTTCACCTTTTTGGCGTTCCACAGCAAGTCCGCCCGGGCTGCCACCTTCCGGGGGGTCACTGAAATCCGTGTCGGACAGCAGCAGGCGTATGTCCTCGGGCAGCTGCACCAGGAATGCCTGCTCAAACATGAGGCAGGGTGTGTGTCCGTCGGCGAGAGACAACATCTCATTCATTAAAGCTGATGGAGGTCTGTCGCCCAAGCCATCCAGGTGCAGTAAACGGGCAGCCCGCTCGCGCCGTGAGAGTCCGAAAGTCTTGAGGAGCAGGGCTTTGAATTCCGTGTACTTGCCGTCTGCCGGGGGCGACTGTACGAACTCCGCGACCTGGGCCGCTGTGTCCTGGTCGAGGGAGCTCACCACGTAGTAGTAGCGGGTGTCTTCTGAGGTGATCCGGCGAACGTGGAATTGGGCTTCGGCTTGCTGGAACCATAGGTTCGGTCACTGTGTCCAGAAACCCGGCAGTTTCAACGAAACCGCATGAACAGAGGCGGCGTCGGTCATTTCTGGTCCAAAAATCGTTTGGACTGTCGGGGTCACCAATTGTAGCGGTGTGCTACACGCAGCGCTAAAATTACGACATGGAGTCAGTAACTGCAGTCGAAGGAAAAACTTTATTCGAAATCCTCAGCCTCACTTTTAAGCCTCCCTCAACCTGCCCCCCGTGGTGCAGAGGCTCCAAAGCTCTGTGCTCGCAAACCCCCGTAGGCTATCTAATTGTGAGCCGGTTCGGATGTGCCAGGAAATGGGTCGCCACAAGTTTGCATTTTCCTTTCCTTTCCAACTAATTTGCTCCATTTAAAATCAAGGAGCCTTCTGGGTTTGTGCCAAATAACCTGATACAAATTCAATAGTGAATTTCCTAGCCTGAGAGCTAGAGTATTTGCAGATGCCTATGGTCTCCTACTGTATTCCATGTGAATTCTTTATCCCATAGTAATGTCCAGCATGATGGAAGTTGAGGACTTGGCCATGCACTTTAGAAGTATTCAACTTCTATGCCTGCACAGTTAGAGGGTGCTGGCCATTATTTCTGTCTTTTTGTCTTAGCTTTTTAAAAAAATTTCTAAATTAAACTTTCTTCAATGTTCAAAATAAGTTTATTATCAATGTGTGTATATATTATATACTAATTTGAGATTCATTTTTGCAGGTATTTCCAGGAAAAAATACAATAGAATTTTATAAAACTCTTTGCATAAGGCAGACTGTACAAATAATAAATAATTCTGAAAACATCAGTTGTTACGGATCTTTGAAAGTGAGTCTGTAGATTGTAGAATCAGTTCGAAGTAGTGATTGAAGTTAATCCACGCCAGCATTACTTAATGATTAATTTTCCTTTTGTGCACAATTCTGCATTACTGTCTTTGGGTTAATGCTTTCAGTATTCTAATAGATATTGTGACATCTTTCCAAGATTTTTTTCTTTAAATCATCTGGGAATTGGGCATTGCCTCTCTGTTGTGTAGGCTATATTTTTTTTATTGTGGATAATAGGAAATATAGAAGTCATGAGCGCTGACGGGTAAATTCAAAGGAAGAATTAGTTCCATTTATCCAGCATCTTTCTTGTCCCTTTTAAGATGTTGCTAAGCAATTTTATTTTATTTTTAGTTATTGATTTAGAGATATAGCGCGGAACAGGCCTTTCTGACCCAACAAGCTGCACTGCCCAGCAACCCACCTATTTAACACTAGCCTAATACAGGACAATTTACAAATGGCCAATAACCTGCTAACTAGTAGCTCTTTGGGCTGTGGGAGGTAACCAGAGCACCCAGAGGAAACCTATGCGGTTCACAGGGAAAACATAACTTCTTTACAGATAACACCTGAATTGGACTCCAAAATCTGGAATGCCTTGAGTTGGTATAGCATTGTGCTAGCAGCTATGCTACTATGACACCCATTTTACAGCCAATTGCCAAGCTATGCGTCAACTAACTAGATGGTATATATTGGCATATCATGCATCTTATGATTCATCTATGTATACCTGTCCCACTGTCTCTATGTATTTTCCAACTAACGTCATTGAGCTGTTAGAATCTGGTTAATAAACTCTATTTTCCCACAAAGGCAAGATACTGATGTTAAATATAACAATCCTTTCACCGCAATGATGACCAGGTATTAAACATTGAATGTTATTGGTTTGCACAGCTGGCTAGCATACATGCAGATCCACTGAACAATTCATAGTTTAATTTTTAAAACATGAACATTGTAACAATATTAATTTTTTGGAATATTTTTGTTATCTAGAAACTTTTATAATTGAGAGCTAAGCAAAAAAAAGCATGTTATAGCTGTGCTTTTGTTTATTCATTTACAAGATGTATGTAATGCAGAATTTATTGACAATTTATGATTTCTTTTAAAAGTTGTATTCTAATAGGTAGACATTCAATGGACATGATAGGTAACGGTAAAATTATTACTTCACATGTACACACTTAGTAAAATAGAATTTTTATAGAATGTACAATGTACACACTTTGTGGGAAAATTTTTCGAAGTCAGAGTGTGCGATCTAACGAGGAACCTGCAAATGCTCAAGTCAGTGGAGGAGAGAAGCATAAGGTTTAGGGTGTAAAGATCAGACTGGTCTCTTGAGAGTTATGAGATAGCCAGGAAGAAGCTTAAGATGGGACTTACATCAGCTAGAGGTAACATGAGAATTGCATGGCGAGTAGGGTTAAGGAAAACCTCAAGGCATTCTACATGTCCATGAAGACCAAGAGGATGACGAATGAGGGTAGAACCAATCATGGATATAGAGCAAATGGGCCTAGAGTCAGAGGAGAAAGGGGAGGTCTTTAATGAATGCTTTGCTTCAGTATTCACCAGTGAGAGAGCCTTGACTAATGTGAGGACAGTGCAGAACAGTCTCATGCGCTGGAATATGTTGATGTTAAGAAAGGTGGTATGCTAGAAGTTTTGAAAACACTTAGGATAGCTAAGTCCCCAGAACCAAATGGGATATACTCCAGGTTACAGGAAACGAGAGAAGAGATAGCTGTGTCTATACTTGGCAACAAGTGTCCGAAGTTCAAAGTAAAATTTTTTATCAGGGTGCATACATGTTACCACATAGAACCCTACGATTTTTTCCTGCGGGCATACTCCTCAAATCTATAGGACTGTAACTGTAAACAGGATTGATGAAAGAGCACGAGCATTGAAGGCAATAAAACAGGCCATGCAAATGTAAATTAATAACAATAAATAACAAGAGCATGAACTAACAAGACAGAGTCCTTAAAGTGAGATCTTTTGTTGTGGGAACATCTCAATAGATGAGTGTAGCTATCCTTTTCTTGTTCAAGAGCCTGATGGCTGAGGGTCAGTAACTGTTCTTGAACTTGGTGGTGTGAGTCCTGAGGGACTTGTCCCTTCTACCTGATGGCAGCAGCAATAAGAGAGCATGGCCTGTGTGGTGAGGACCTTTGATGAAGGATGCTGCTTTGCTATGACAGCATTTCATATAGATGTGCTCAATGGTTGGGAGGGCTTTACCCATGATGTAGTGGGCCGAATCCACTATCTTTTGTCATATTTTCTTCTCAAAGGCATTGGTGTTCCTATACCAAGCCATGATGCAGCCAGTCAGTACACTTTCCACTACGCATCTGTAGAAGCTTGTCAAGGTTTTCAGTGACATGTTGAATCTCCGCAGACTCTTAGGGAAGTAGAGGTGCTGTTGTGCTTTCTTTGTAATTACATTTATATGAAGCATCCAGGACAAATCCTTTGAGATGGTGACTCCCAGGAAATTAAAGTTACTGACCCTCTCCACTTCTGATCTTCCAATGAGTACTGGTTCATGAACCTTTGGTTTCCCTCTCCTGAAGTCTGCAATCAGTTCCTTTGTCTTGCTAACATTGAGTGAGAAGTTGGTGCTATGACGTCACTCAGCCAAACTTTCGATCTCCCTCCTATATGCCGATTCATCACCACCTTTGATACAACCCACTACAGTGGTGCCATCAACAAATTTGAATATTGTGTTGGAGCTGTGTTAGCCACACAGTCATAGGTGTAAAGCAAGCAGAGCAGGGGCCTAAGCACACAGCCCTCTGGTGCACGTGCTGGTGGAGATTGTGGAAGTAAGGTTTTTGCCCATCTGAACTGACTGGGGTCTGCAAGTGAGGAAATCCCGGATTCAATTGCACAAAGGAGCATTGAGGCCCATGTCTTAGAGTTTACTGATTACTTTTGAGGAGATGATGGTATTAAGTGCTGAACTGTAATAATAAAGAACATCTTGATATATGCAACTTTGCTGTCCAGATGTTCTAGGATTATGTGAAGACCCAATGAGATGGCATCACCTGTGGACCTGTTGCTTCGGTAGGCAAATTGAAGCAGGTCCAGGTCGCCACTCAGACAACTGCTGATATGTTTCAACACCAGCCTCTCAAAACACTTCATCACTGTAGATGTAAGTATAACTGGGCGATAGTCATTGAGGCAGGTTACCATGCTCTTCTTGAGCACTGGTATAATTGAAGCCTGCTTGAAGCAGATAGGTACCCCACACTGCAGAAGTGAGAGGTTGAAGATATCCCTGAACATACCAGCCAATTGGTCAACATAGCCAGGTTCTCTATACGGACCAGATGCTTTCCTTGGATTCACTTGTTTGAAGGCAGCCTGCACATCATCTTCAGATACTGAGACCAAAGGATCATCGGGAGACATAGAGGTGTACGTTGGTTTTTCTCTGTTTTTATGGTCAAAGCAAGCATAGAAAGCATTGAGCTTGTCTGGAAGCTGTACTGTTCCTCGTGTCACTAGATTTAACTTTGTAGGAGATTATGGCATTCAAACCCTGCCACACCTGTTGAGCATCCCCAGTTGATTCCAGTCTAGTCCAGAATCTCCATTTCACTCACGAGATGGGTTTCCAGAGATCATACCTGCACCTCTTGTAGTGTTCTTGATCTCTGGACTTGAAAGCTTCTGCAAATTCTGGATTTCATGGTTCATCCAGGTCTTCTGAATTGGGTAAACCCTGAATGATTTTGTGGGGACACCCTCATCTACAGCTGTTTTAATAAAGTCTGTTGCAACCCTAGTGTAGTCATTCAAATCCTCAGATGAGTGCTTGAACATAGCTCAGTCCACTGACTCAAGGCTCTGTTTGTGGCAAATATTATTCCTTTGTTCAGATAACAGGAATAACCCTGGGAATTGTAGACCAGTCAGTGATGAGCAAACTACTGGAGAGGATTCTTAGAGACAGGGTTTACAAGCATTTAGAGAAGTGTAGTCTGATTGGAAATAGTCAGCATGACTTTGTGAGAAGCTGGTCGTGTTTCAGAACCCTGATTGAATTATTTGGGGAAGTAACAAAACAAATTGGTAAGGGTAGAGTGACAGAGGTGATGTAATGGATTTTAATAAGTCTTCCAACCATGAAATGAAATATCTTTATTGTCATTGCATAGTACAATTTGTCACGCACCAATACAGCGAAAATAAGTTTGCCACTCTTGTACTGAATGCTATAAAGCAACAAATAAAATAAATAAACAATAGATAAAATTATCTATTATAATATTATAATTAGACAATAGACAATAGGTGCAGAAGTAGACCATTCGGCCCCTCGAGTCTGCACCGCCATTCTGAGATCATGGCTGATCATTCACTATCAATACCCAGACCCTGCCTTGTCCCCATATCCCTTGATTCCCCTATCCATCAGATATCTATCTAGCTCCTTCTTGAAAGCATCCAGAGAATTGGCCTCCACCGTCTTCCGAGGCAGTGCATTCCACACCTCCACAACTCTCTGGGAGAAGAAGCTCTTCCTCAACTCTGTTTTAAATAACTGAACTCTTATTCTCAATCCATGCCCTCTGGTACTGGACTGTCCCAACATCTGGAACATATTTCCTGCCTCAATCCTATCAAATCCTTTAATTATCTTAAACGTTTCAATCAGATCCCCTCTCAATCTCCTCAATTCCAGCGTGTACAAGCCCAATCTCTCCAATCTCTCTGCGTAAGACAGCCCTGCCATCCCAGGAATCAACCTAGTGAATCTACGCTGCACTTCCTCAATTGCCAGAATGTCCTTCCTTAAACCTGGAGACCAAAACTGTACACAATATTCCAGGTGTGGTCTCACCAGGGCCCTGTACAAATGCAAAAGGACATCCTTGCTCTTGTACTCAATTCCCCTTGTAATAAAGGCCAACATTCCATTTGCCCTCTTCACTGCCTGTTGCACTTGCTCATTCACCTTCATTGACTGGTGAACTAGGACTCCTAGGTCTCTTTGCATTTCTCCCTTACCTAACTCTACACCATTCAGACAATACTCTGCCCTCTTGTTCCTGCTTCCAAAGTGGATAACTTCACATTTATTCACATTGAATGACATCTGTCAAGTATCTGCCCACTCACCCAGCCTATCCAAGTCTCCCTGTATTCTCCTAACGTCCTCTTCGCATGTCACACTGCCACCCAGTTTAGTATCGTCAGCAAACTTGCTGATATAGTTTTCAATGCCCTCATCTAAATCGTTGACATAAATCGTAAAGAGCTGTGGTCCCAATACAGAGCCCTGTGGTACCCCACTAGTCACCTCCAGCCAGTCCGAGAAACACCCATTCACTGCTACCCTTTGCTTTCTATCTGCCAACCAGTTTTCTATCCATGTTGAAACCCTGCCCCCAATGCCATGAGCTCTGATTTTACTCACCAATCTCCTATGTGGCACCTTATCGAATGCCTTCTGAAAATCTAGGTACACAACATCCACTGGCTTACCCTCGTCTAACATCCTTGTTACACCCTCAAAAAACTCCAACAGATTAGTCAAGCATGATTTGCCCTTGGTAAATCCATGCTGGCTCGGCCTAATCCTATTTCTGCCATCAAGATGTGCCACTATTTCATCCTTAATAATGGACTCAAGCATCTTCCCCATGACTGACGTTAGGCTAACAGGGCGATAGTTCTCCGTTTTCTCCTTCCCTCCCTTCTTGAAAAGTGGGATAACATTAGCCACTCTCCAATCTGCAGGAACTGATCCTGAATTTAAGGAACATTGGAAAATGATTACCAATGCATCCGCAATTTCCTGAGCCACCTCTTTTAGAACCCTCGGATGCAGACCATCTGGACCCGGGGATTTATTAGCCTTCAGTCCTACCAGTCTACTCATCACAGTTTCTTTCCTAATGTCAATCTGTCTCAATTCCTCTGATATCTTATGTCCCTGGCCCATCCATACATCTGAGAGATTGCTTGTGTCCTCTTATTATCTATATAATTATAAAATTATCTGGGTTTAGTGTCCTGGCGAATCATATAACTAGGGCTGCAGAGAGGTCTTTAAACTAACTAGTGGGGGGGGGGGAAGGATTCTAGAGAGCAAATAATTAAAAAGACAATGGAGAAGGTAATGGATGTAGGTAAAAGTGAAGGAATAAAAAGACAGTGTGTCAGGAGGGGAAAGAATGTACGGAAATAAGCGTAAAGTTGTACAAAAGGAAAAGGTAGGAAATAAGTGTCAAACATATTTGAAAGTCCATTATTTGAATGCACGTAGTATTAGGAATACAGTACAAATAATTACGTATGGTTATGATATTGTGGCAATTACGGAAACATGGCTGCAGGGTGACCAGGACTGGGAATTAAATATACAAGGGTATTCGACAATTAGGAGAGACAGGCAAGAAGGAAAAGGAGGTGGGGTGGCTATGTTAATAGAGCAAGAAATCACTGCAATAAAGCGAAATGATATTGGCTCAAAGGCTCAGGATAACGAAACAATTTGGGTAGAAATAAGAAATAGTAAAGGGAAAAAAGCAGTGGTGGGAGTAGTCTATAGGCCTCCAAACAGCAGTAACTCGGTTGGAGCATAAATCAGGAAATAGTTGGGGCTTGTAATAAGGGAACAGCTATAATTATGGGGGATTTGAACTTCCATATTGACTGGACTAATCAAGTCGGACAC
Organism: Hypanus sabinus; assembly: GCF_030144855.1. Lineage (NCBI taxonomy): Eukaryota > Metazoa > Chordata > Chondrichthyes > Myliobatiformes > Dasyatidae > Hypanus > Hypanus sabinus. Next base: position 29,073,782 of record NC_082708.1, on the reverse strand, counting down.
GGCAGCCTTGAAGAAGAGTTTATTGAGTGTATTCGGGATGGGTTCCTTGAACAATACGTTACTGAGCCGACAAGGGGGCAAGCAGTCTTAGATCTGGTCCTGTGTAATGAGACAGGACTAATAAAAAAATGTCCTAGTAAAGGATCCCCTTGGAATGAGTGACCATAACATGGTCGAATTCCATATTCAGTTAGAGGATGAGAGGGTTGGATCTCAAACAAGCGTACTGAGCTTAAATAAAGGAGACTATGATGGTATGAGAGCGGAATTGCTTAAGATGGATTGGGAAAATAGATTAAAGGGTAGATCGGTACTTGATCAGTGGTGTATATTTAAGGAGTTATTTTACAACTATCAAGAGAAATGTATTCCACTGAAGAAAAAAGGGTGTAAAAGAAAAAATAGTTATCCGTGGCTGAGTAAAATAAAGTAAAGTATACGACTAAAAAGAAGGCTATATAAGGTACCTAGATCTAGTGGGAAGATTGAAGATCGAGAAGCTTTTAAAGATCAGCAGCAAATAACAAAAAGATTGATTAAGAAGGGGAAGATAGATTATGAAAGTAAATTGGCGAACAACATAAAAGCAGATAGTAAGAGTTTTTATAGTTACATAAAAAGAAAAAAGGGTGGCAAAAGTAAATGTTGGTCCGCTAGAAGATGAGACCGGAAAATTAATGGTAGGGGACATGGAGATGGCGGAAACGCTGAACAAATATTTTGTATCAGTTTTTCCAGTAGAGGACACTCAAAATATCCCAACACTGGATAAACGGGGCTGTAGGGGGAGAGAAGCTAACTACGATTCAAATCACCAAGGAAATGGTACTTGATAAATTAATGGGACTGAAGTTGGATAAATCCCTTGGACCGGATGGCTTGCATCCTAGGGTCTTAAGGGAAGTGGCGGTCGGGATTGTGGATGCATTAGTGATAATTTTTCAAAACTCGCTGGACTCGGCAATGGTCCCGGCAGATTGGAAAAATGCTAATGTAACTCCCTTATTTAAAAAGGGCAATAGACAGAAGGCTGGGAATTATAGGCCAGTTAGCCTAACGTCTGTGGTTGGCAAAATGTTGGAATATATAATTAAGGAAACAGTAACAGGGCATTTGGATAAACATAGCTTAATAGGACAAAGTCAGCATGGCTTTACATAAGGGAAGTCATGTTTGACAAATTTGTTGGAGTTCTTTGAGGACATAACATATAGGGTAGATAAAGGGGAACCAGTGGATGTGGTGTATTTGGACTTCCAAAAGGCATTTGACAAGGTGCCACACCAAAGATTATTACTTAAAGTAAAAAATCATGGGATTGGGGATAATATTCTGGCATGGGTGGAGGATTGGCTTTCTAACAGAAAACAGAGTTGGGATAAATGGTTTATTCTCAGACTGGCAGTTGGTGACTAGTGGTGTTCCGCAGGGGTCGGTGTTGGGACCTCAATTCTTTATCATCTATATTAATGATTTGGAGAAAGGGACTAAGTGCAACGTATCGAAGTTTGCTGATAACACAAAGATGGGAGGGAGTGTAATGAGTGTGGAGGACATTGAAACCCTGCAGGGGGACATAGATAGGCTGAGTGATTGGGCAGACATTTGGCAGATGAAATATAATACTGACAAGTGTGAGGTCTTGCACTTTGGCAGGAAAAATAATAGAACAAGTTATTATCTAAATGGAGAGAAACTGGAAAGTGCTTCTGTGCAAAGGGATCTGGGGGTCCTGGTGCAGGAAACACAAAAAGTTAGTATGCAAGTGCAGCAGGTGGTCAAGAAGGCCAATGGAATGCTGGCTTTTATTGCTAGGGGGATGGAGTATAAGAACAGGGAGGTCTTACTGCAGTTGTACCGGGTATTGGTGAGACCACACCTGGAGTACTGCGTGCAGTTCTGGTGTCCATATTTAAGAAAGGACATGCTGGCTTTCGAGGCAGTGCAGAGAAGGTTCACTAGGTTAATTCCGGGGATGGGTGGGTTGATGTATGATGAGAGGTTGAGTAGATTGGGACTCTACTCATTGGAGTTCCGAAGAATGAGAGGCGATCTTATTGAAGCATATAAGATTGTGAAGGGGCTTGATCGGGTGGATGCGGGGAGAATGTTCCCAATGATGGTTGAAACTCGGACTAGGGGGCATAATCTTAAAATAAGTGGATGCCGTTCCAGGACTGAGATGAGGAGAAATTTCTTCACTCAGAGGGTAGTGGGGCTGTGGAATTTACTGCCCCAGAGAGCTGTGGAAGCTACTACACTTTTATGTTTAAATTTAGAAAAAATTAGAAGTGGTACTTTTGAGACTTCTATTAAATTTGAAAAGTTATGGAGACCATTTATTCAACATTTTCATATGATGTAATATGACCCTGTGCCAAGTTCATTTGATTTCCCAGCTTTTAGCTTATGTATTTTGAGAGGACCGGAAGTGACGGCATTGATGAATACTTATTTTTGTGAGATATTATAAACAGCCCGTTTTTTTTTTGTTTTTTTTCCTTCTCTTTTGTTTTTTTTCTTTTATATTACTTATTAGTTATAGTTATTAGATTAGATTAGCTAGTTCTGCATTATATAAATTTTTTTTGTTTTTTTTTCTTTCTTTTTTCTGTTTTTTTTATATTATACATTATGAAATATTTATATTTACTATGTCCATACATATATCTTATGGCTTATGTCTTGGTAAACTCATTTATATTGTAACTATTATGTATGTTTTTTTTTCATATGTAATGGAATGTGTATGTTGGTAATTTCTTTATCAATATATCATCTGTATTCTGTCCATATTACAATATTAATAAAAAGATTTAGAAAGGAAGCTACTACACTCAATAAATTCGAAACAGAGATAGACATTTTCCTGGATAAAAATGGCATTAGGGGATACGGTGAGCGAGCAGGTAAGTGGACATGAGGCTAGGTTTAGATCAGCCATGTGATCTCCTGGACCAGTTTTCGATAGCCTTGATGGGTCGGAGAAGAATTTTCCAGATTTTTTTCTCCTCAATAGGCAAATCGTTTTTTTTTCCCCGGGTGATCACATGGGTTTGGGTGGGATGAATAATAAAATAAAATGGGCGGCATGGTGCCCTGTTGGTTGGCACTGTTGCCTTGTGGGATTCGATGAAAACTAGAGTTAAGATTGAATCAGCCATGATCTTGTTGAATAGCGGAGCAGGCTTGAGGGGCGGATTGGCCTACTCCTGCTCCTGTCTCTTATGTTCTTATGTTAAATCAAGTAACCAGCCAGTACAAGCAATGTCCAGCAGTACAAAAGTGCAACTCAGATGCATGACAACCATAAAACTGGTATTAAAAGTAGCAATATAACAAATTTATGGATGATGCATGATCAATTGGTTCAGAGCAATTATAGCTCTGGGGAAAAAGCTATTTTTCAGTCTGGAAGTGCGGGCATAGAAAATCTTAACATCTGCCAGATGGAAGAAGTTCAAACAGATGATTGCATGGGTGTGTATTGTCCTTACAGTTGCTTGTAGCTTTCCTTAGGCAGCATAAGCTGTAGGTGTCCACCAGGCCTGGGAGCTGTGTCCCGATGATCTTGTGCACTAGAGATTACCCGCTGAAGTGCTTTCCTATCAGCTGCTGTACAACTGAGATACCACACAGATACAGTATGTTAAGGTGCTCTTTATGGTGCAGCTGTAAAAGGTCACCAGCATCTGTTCAGGTAGACCAGCTTTCTTCAGCATCCTGAGAAAAAACAAGCGTTGCTGTGCTTTCTTAACTATTGTTGTGATGTTAGTGGACCATGTGAGGTCGTCTCAGATGTGTATTCCCAGAAACCTGAAACTGGGCACTCTCTCCACTGTCTCCGTTAATGTAGACTGGAGCGTATTCGTCATCCATGACTTTCCAAAGTTGATAATTAGCTCCTTAGTCTTTGCTGTATTAAGAGAAAGGTTGTTCTCTGAGCACCAGCTCACTAAGTTCTGTACTTCCACCCTGTTCGCTGGTTCGTCTCTGTTGGAGATCAACTCGATCACTGTCATGTCGTCTGCGAATTCTACGATGGTATTGGTGTCAAATGCAGGTATACAGTTGTAAATGAAGAGGGAGTAGAGTATGGGACTCAGTACACAACCTTGTGGTGTACCAGTGTTCAGGATAGTAGTGGAGGACAGGTGAGGGCCCAGTCTCACTGCCTGTGAACGTTCTGACAAGAAATTCAGGACCCAGTTGCAGAGTGATGAGCTGAGGCCTAGCTGGTGGAGTTTGGAGATGAGCTTGCTGGGAATGACAGTATTAAAAGCAGAGCTATAATCAACAAACATCCTCACATATGTGCCCTTTCCATCCAGATGTGTCAGGGTAGTGTGAAGAGCTAATGAGATGGCATCCTCTGCGGACCTGTTTGCTTTATAGGCAGCATCCGTGAGAAAAGAGTAGCCAAGGTTTCGGGCCAAGACCCTTCATCAGGAATGCACATCTTTCCCTTCCTACCCCTCTCAGCTTTAAGGGGATCGTTTCCTCCGTGACTACCTGGTCCACACGTCCCTCCCCACAGTACTCCCACCTGGCACTTATCCGTGCAAGCGCAAATGCTACACCTGTCCCCACACCTCCCCCCCCCCCCTTACCATGATTCCGGCAACACTTCACCTGCGAGTCTGCTGGTGTCGTCTATTGCATCTGGTGCTCTCAGTGTGGCCTCCTTTACATCGGCGAGACCTGACACAGATTGGGGGACTGCTTCGTCAAGCACCTACGCTCCGTCTGTCACAATAGACAGGACCTCCCAGTTGCCACCCACTTCAACTCTGCCCCTCATTCCCATCCAGATATGTCCATACTTGGCCTCCTTTACTGCCATGATGAGGCCAAACTCAGGTTGGAGGAGCAACACCTCATCTACCGTCTGGGTAGCCTCCAGCCTGGTGGTATGAACATTGAATTCTCGAATTTCCAGTAATTCCTTCCCCCTCCCTCTATTCCAGGTCCCTCTCTGCCTCTCTCCCCTTTCAACTTTCTGCTTCTTTATCTCTACAGTTCTTTCATGCTTATCCCCTCCCCCTCCCCCCTTTATCTTTCCTCTGATTGGTTTTCCACCTGGCGCCTCTAGGCCCTACCCCCTCCCCTATCTCTATTACTGGGCCTTCGGCCCTCTCTAACCCCCCCCCCCCCCCATTCCTGATGAAGGGTCTCGGTCCGAAACATTGGCTACTCTTTTTACTCTTTTCTCACGGATGCTGCCTGGCCTGCTGAGTTCTTCCAGCGTTGTGTACGTATTCTTTGATCCACAGCATCTGCAGTTGTATTTTTGTGCTTTATAGGCAAACTGGTATGAGTCCAGTGTAGCAGGGACAGTGACTTTGATGTGGAAGAGGACCAATCTCTCAAAGCACTTCATTATTATTGGTGTGAGGGCAACCGGACAATAGTCATTTCAAATTGTTGATGTTTGTTTTCTTTGGGACAGGCACTATGATGGCTGACTTCAGGCACTTGGGGGACCATTTCCTGAGATAGAGACAGATTAAAAATTCTCATAAATACTCATAAATACATCAGCCAATTGTTCAGCATAGTTTTTAAGTACCCATCCTGGAATTCCGTCTGGGCCTGCAGCTTTTCGTGGATTGACCCTCTGCAGCGTGCTCTGTACATCATGTGTACTCAGTGTAAGAACCTGCTCGTCTTCTATGGCTGGGATTCTTGCACTCCTCACATTGTTGTTAATTTCAAACCGGCCAAAGAAGGTGTTGAGTTCATTGGCCAGTGTGATATCACTGTGGGGGCAGACAGGGTTACTCTTCTGGTCAGTGATGCCTTGCCACATGCTCCGATTGTTAGCACTATTAAAGAGGTCCTCTGTCCGTTGCCTGTGGATGCCTTTGGCCTTTTTTTATGCCTTTTTTCAGGTTTGACCTAGCAACACTATAGGCTGAGGCATCACCAGATTTAAAAGCATTATTGCGTGCTTTTAAAAGATTTTGTACCTCTTTATTCATCCACGGTTTCTGGTTTTGGAATATCTTTATTTTCTTGTCTACTGTTACACTGTCCACACAACTGTTGATGTAGAAAAGCACAGTGGATGTGTACTCCTCCAAGTTCATCTCTGTGCCGTGTGTAGCCTGTTGTGCAAACAGGTCCCAGTGGGTGCGACCAAAGCAATCTTGGAGTTGTAAAGAGACATCTTCTGGCCATATTTTGACTGCTTTTATTGCAGGTTTAGTTTTGCGGATAAGTGGTCTGTATGCTGACATCAAAAACAGTGAAAGATGATCAGATTGTCCCGGGGTGGGCTGGGGGAGGCTCTGTATGAGCCTTTGACATTTGTGTACACATGATCCAGGGTGTTTAATCCCTTAGTAGGACACTGCACATGCTGATAGAATTTATGGAACGCAGATCGTAGGTTGACCTGGTTAAAATCCCCTGCAACAATAAAGGCACTGTCAGAGTGAGCATCCTGCTGTTTGCTGATGGCCAAGTATAGCTGTACATTAGCTTGTTGGGGGGTGGGGGGGTGTATACAGCCGTGATCATAACAATGGAAATCTCCCGAGGCAGATAAAACGGCCTACATTGGAGCAGTAAATACTCCAGGTCAGGAGAACAGTAACTCTCTACTGCAGTGTGGTTAGTGCACCAGTCATTGTTGATATAGATACAGAGCCCGCTACCCCTGCTCTTACTGGAGTCCTTTGTTTGGTCTGCTGCATGTTCCCCATGGTAAGGTCATTCAGAAATTTAGGGGGCATGGAGTACAGGGAAACTAGACTACATTGATTCAAAATTGGATGAGGTTGGGGAAGAATTGGTTAGTATGAAGGTTGGTGATGTTGTGGAATGTGTACAAGATTGTTGTTGGTGAACAACGAAACATTGATAGAAAGCAGAACTGGTCTGAGAAGTGGCAAATGGAATTCAATCCAAAAAAGTGTTGTGATACGCTTTGGAATGGCGAACTTAAAGGCTGAGTGCAAAGTTAACAGCAGGATTGTGAGCAATGTGGAGGAACAGAGGGATTTTTAGAGTCTATGTCCATAGATACCTCAGAGCTGACACACAAGTTGATAAGGTGGTTAAAAAGGTGTATAGTGCATTAGCTGGGGAATGGGGATTGAGCTCAAGAGCCACAAGGAAATGTTGCAGCTCTATAAAATTTTGGATAGACCACGCTTGGAATATTGGGTTCAGTTCTGATTACCTTATTATAGGAAGGATGTGGAAGCTTTAGAGAAGGTGCAGAGGAGGTTCATTAAGATACTGCCTGAATTAGAGAGCACGTATTAGGAAAAGTTCAGTGAGCTAGGGCTTTCTCTTTGGAACAAAGGAGGTTAAAAGGTAACTTGATGGAGGTGTATAAGATTAGAGACAACTTTAATGTGATTGAAGGAAAATATAGGGGATGTCATAGGTACAGTATATTGTTTACGCAGAGCAATGGGTACTGCATGAGGGAAGAAGCTGTTGCACACACTAATAGTCCTTGCCCTAATGCTATGGTACTTCCTGCCTGATGGTGGTGGGGTGGGGGGAAAGTGGGCAAAGAGATTATGGGATGTATGGGAGGGAGCCTTGACAACGCTAATAGCTTTGTGTATGCAGTGCTCCTGATCAATACCCCATATAGATGGGCTATTGAGAGACCCTGATAATCATCTCAGCAGTCCTCAAAATCCTTTGTAGGGTCTTGCGGTCAGACGCCTTGCAATTCCCATATCGGGTGGTAATACAGCTGGTCTGGTCACTCTCAGTAAGTGGAGACACTGCTGTGCTTTCTTGACTAAAGAGTTGGTGTTGAGGAACCAGATAAGATTGTCCATAATGTGCACTCTCAGGTATTTGGTGCTTCTAGCTCTCTCCACTGAGGTGCCAGGTAGTGAGCACCAATAACCTGCACCTTCTGAAGCCGCAGTCATCTCTTCAGTCTCGTCCAGGTGAGACTCAAGTTATTGGATTTGCCCTTTTTGTGGACAGAACCTATTGGGGCAGTTTTCCATACCAGAAAGTCAAAAAGCTGCTTATCTTAGAAATCTGATGCAAAAACAAAAATGTGTTAGAAATCCTCTGTAGATCAGCAGCATTTATGGAAAGTGAAATGATTAATGTTGAAAGCCTAGGCCTGGACCTGATGCATTAAATATTTCTCTTTCCACAGATGTTCAATGACCTGCTGAGTGTTACCATCATTTTCTGTTTTTATTTCAGTTTTATTTCAGAAAATAAATGTCAATATGCTGACATTATATGTACTTTGAAAATAAATTTATTTTGAGCTTTTAACATCCATATTATGAAGTGGATGCCACTTCTTTAATAGTACTAGAACAGTTTGACTGATAGCATGGTTAGTTCTGGAATGTACACCTTCAGTGCTGCAATTGGAATAGCATCTTGTGTCTTAGAATTTTTTGTAGGTAATGCTCTCAGCCATTTACGGAAATCATGTGGAATAAACTTAATTGCCTGAGTGCTGTCGTTTGTGATGCAGGGGATTTCAGGAAGAAGCACAGCTAAGTAGCCTGTCTGGAATTGTAGCTGACCATGATTGTAAATGACTTACTGCCCTCATTGTGAAAGTTGCTATCACTGAGAGAGGGAGCTTTCTTGAGCCTTCCCTTAAACAGTTTATGGTTAATTATCTGTTACAGCTACTACTCACTTCAAATATTTGGGTTAAGAATTTTGATCTTATTGTTTGGTTATGGGATGGCAGCTTGCATTTTAAATAGTAAAAACAGCGTTCACATTGCCCTGTGTTTTGCAGATTAACCAGGCTAACATTTTAGGAAGAACTGAAAATGAATAAGTTCTTGTCCATTATACTTTTGTTACTTTATCTAAAATAATGGAACTCATTAGACAGTGTTCTGAATTGAGAAATATTAGTTGTACCCTGGAAAATAATTTTCAACAAACATAAACATTATTTCCTGAAGTACTATATTGAGTGATAGGATAATGCACATAACATTTTGAGTTATTGTAAAATATGAAATAAATTAAGTGAATAGGACACTTAAATTATATTGCTGTTTTAACAAAGGATCCATTGTTTCAGTATTGGAGGGCTTTTTTCCCCTCTTTTGAGTAGGCTTGAAGTACTGAGTTGCCCACATATTTGAATTCCACATATAGAAGTGGTAGAATATTTAGAGTGCCCTTTGCCTATTCTTTCAAGTGTACATGCTCCACAAATTACAATGTAATGCTTAATATAAGAATGTTCTAGTTCTGTCACAGTTGTATCCTTATTTTGTGATATGTAAAGTAGTAGTCATAATTATCAGTTACTGTTAACAAAGAAAACCCTTCTGTTCACATTCTGCTGCATCTAATTCTCAGTATTATCTTGTTTCTGTAGTCCATTGATCAGCTGACAAAAATTCAGGCTGAATTCCAGGAGACTGTGAAGGATCTGGCGAAGTCTAAAAAGAAGTATTTTGAGTTGGAACAGATGGCTCATGCAGCGCGAGAGAAAGCAGATTTAGAGGCCAAGTGCGTTTCGATTTTCTTTATGATATGAATAGGTATTCTTTGCTGTACAAGAATATAATGTGCAAACCTTTTAATTTGTTTCTTGTACTTTTGTGTGTTGCATGAGAACTAAATCATTGAAACATGCTGCCCTGTATGTACACTTATACTGCCTCACAATGACTATACAAACATTTCATTGGAAAATTGATGATCTGTAACTAATTCTGTTGGGAAGTTTGCTGAAATATAAACACTTGCAGAATCAGCAATATGCTCCATCTAGTAATGGTGTTTTTGTACACCAGCTTCTCTCATAGTGCTTTATCTGAATATGGAAATACAATCACGACAAAACTCGGTCATTAAAAGTTATCAGGCTTGATTGTAGTTTGCTGTAGTCAGAGAAGCAATATATCACAAAAAGTGAAGTCCAAAAAGCAAATGTTATCTATTATTCAGTTTTGAATTTGCACATTTACCTTGTGCATTTCAACTGATTCTGAAAGTGGAGTTTGTACAAAACCAAAATGGTTAATGCACTTCTTCATGGAAAAATTTTGCTGAAAGCTGACATTATTTGTAAGTTCTATCAATCAAATATGTAATTAAATTTGAGTAACAAATTTGTGGCAAAATGTAATCAGAGACTCAAAATATAACTAGCAGATCTGAGGAAAAATGGTAAACTAATTCACTACTCATGTTATCTTTATGTATTTCCCCATAAAAATATTTTTATAAAAAGGTTTCTGTATTCATACAAAGATAATAACCTGATAGTCTGCAGGTACTCAAGTACAATTATGATATAATTTCCTCAAAAACTATCAATCTGAACTTCACAGGCTATCTTGGTATTTGAAAAATGTATCTGATACTCCACCTCAAGTTTTTTCTAAACCTTTAGATTAAATAGATTTAGTAAGTAAGATAAGGTAGAGAGGTCTAGAATATTAGAGCTGAGTAGATCGGGGAAGTTGATCATCAGTCACTGCAATCTACTGAAGTAAGGCTGCATATAATATTTTTACTTTATTACATAATTCATGGAACATGAAAGAGTACATTACAGGAAGAAGCCAATGATGTCTGTGCCAACCATGATGCCAATTGAAACTAATCCCATCTGCCTGCTCATTGTCTATATCCCCCTATTGTCTACCCATTTATGTACCTGTCTAAATGCCTCTTAAATACCTGCCTCATAAATATTCTTTAAGCTTTCCTCCTCATTTTAAGCCTGTGGACGGGAAAGATTCTCTAACTATTTACCCTATTTATGTCTCTCATAATATTATATAATTTTGCTAGGTAGCTCCTCAGCCTGTGACACTCCAAAGAAAACAGTCTAAATTTTTCCAACCTCTCCTTGAGCTAATACTCTAATTCAAGCATCATCCCAGTGAACCTCTTCTGTACCCCCTCCAAAGCCACCATATCCTTTTGTAATGCAGTGACCAGAACTGCATGCAGTATTCCAAATTTAGCCTAACAAACATGACTTCCTAACTATCATCTGCATAATTACCAATCAGCCCACTTGCATTTTCAAAAAAAAATCATAATATCACATACAACAGGGGTCTAGTACTGGTCATCTCCAGTTAAAATAACCTTCCTTCTCTAGTTCCTTCTATCTTCTAGGGCTAAGCCACACTGTTTCTGGCGGCTGCTGGTCATTACGGTGAAGTAAACTTACTTGTAATGTTACAACAATCTCCATAATAATTAAATGCTTCATTGTAAAATAGAAAATGAAAACAAAACTAAACGATTTGAGGAACTCTATAGAATTTTATCCATGGCCTGAATAGTTGTTGCAGTTTTACATGTGCCTTAAGGAAAGATGAATTATTGTTATTAATATTTGGAGGTGAGATTTTATCTCAGTTAGTAAAGATTGACAGTCTGTTGAAATATTAACAGAAGAGATTCTGCAGATGCTGGAAATCCAGAATAACAGATACAAAATGCTGGAGGAACTCAACAGGTCAGGCAGCATCTATGACAAGAAATAGACAGTAGACGTTTCAGGTTGAGACCCTTTATTGGGATGGGAAGAAGCCAGAATAAGAAGTTCAGGGGAGGTGAAGGAGTACAAGCTAGAAGGTGATTGGTGAAGCCAGGTGCATGGGGGAGGAGGAAATGAAGTGAGTAACTGGGAGGTAATAGGTGGGAAGACTGAGGAAGGAATCTGACAGGAGAGTGGACCGTGGGAGAAAGGGAAGGAGGAGGGGCACCAGAGGAAAGTGATAGGCATGTGAGAAGGTAAGAATGGGAGAAGAGGGAATGTGGAGGGAAGAATTACCAGAAGTTACTCCTCCAACCTGAGAGTGGCCTCATCACGGCAGTAGAGGAAGCCATGAACTAACATGTCAGAATAGGACTGGGGACTGGATTTAAAATTCTTGGCCACTGGGAAATAAATCAAATTGTTTAATTTCATTGAAACCATACATGGATACAGGCAAAGGAGACAGCATTCCTCTGGGGCCAGGGTGCAAGTTGTACATGTGCATTTAAAATATTCGATAGAGAGGGAACAAGACTTGCAAGAAAACACATTTTTAGTCCATGACCCTGAGTGACCAACCTCCCAAATTGATGGAGCCAGCAGTCCAGCCTATAATTCCTCCAATTCAATTCTGGAGGGCTGCACCGATGGGAGAGGCTATCCCCAACCGAGTATAAACACCATGCTACACTGTCTCTGGCGTCTCCTCTTCTGGATTGTAGCAGCAGAAAAGCCCTTCTCTGAACTGCCAGCTGGCTGCAATGACACCCTGGCTGGCTACTCCAAATAACAAGCAGCTCACTGATGCAGTAGACCTGCTGTATTTGTAGTTATAGGAGTTTAATGTAGTCTAATATTAAATTTTTTAAAAACACATTTGGTTAGCCCTCGAGAGACCACTGCGTCCACATGTGCTGCTATCTTACCACACAGGCAATCCTGTTTGTTGCAGATGAAACAAAGGTGCTTGACAAAGTGGTCCCCCAATCTACATTGCTCCATCTGCAACAGGCTGTCACGATGAGGCCCTTCTCAGGTTGGAGGAACATCAACTCGTGTTCCCACTGAACAGCCTCCAACTTGATGGCATGAACATTGATTTCTCTGACTTCCTATAATTTCTCCCCCTCCCCCTTCCCTCTTCTTCCATTCCCCACTCTGGCTCCCCTGAGTTCCTCTAGCATCTGTATTGAGATATTAATATAGCTTTCAATGCTGAATGAGTGCATTATCTCCAGAACATGTACTTTGAGTAAGGGAGTGATTTCATTTTATTTATTTATTTGCTTAATTTAATAAAGCAATTAGGTTTTCCTAACCTTGGTATTTTCCATTTTCAGTGATAAACAGATGATCTGCTTGATAATTAGGTAATCAGCTGAAACTAGGGATCTGAAAGGCACATGTTTTCGAGCAAAGTGCAGCATTTAGCTCAGAATTGATGGAATGTAGACACTGGACAACAGTGCAGCTTTAAAGATTAAATAGAGTGAATTAATTACATTAAAATTAAGTGTGTTACAGACGTAGTAAATGATCATGGCTATCATAACTGCAGTAATTGTATGTAGCTTTGAACTCTGGCTCAGGGTTGGCAAGCTCATACCTGAGATTAACACTGAAATGTATCAATTTGACAGAAACTTTATTTCAGGCCAATTTTTGGGATTGGTTTTTACTGGAGTGTTGTGGCTTGGTCTCGTGTCTGGGATAGATTACAATAGAATCTGGTACAATTGCCTATTCCTGAGAACTGGAGAGCATGAGCCGATCAAAAGGATTTTTATAGGATTACTGAGAGCTCTTTCTGCATGCACTGAGGAATATTTTTAACTAAGAAAAAAGGCTATTTTTTTTCATCATGAGGTACAAATTATCATGATTTTGCATATAATGTGCATTAAGAAACACGTAGGGAAAAAAGGATCATTGAATCTGTCTTTTGGATTTGACTCTTTCAGGCTACAGCCTCATTACCTTCTGCTCATTGCTTAATCAGCAACTATAAATTACCCATAACATAGCCATCACCATTTTGCATGTGAATTTAAGCATGAAGCTTCACACTCATTCTTGCCAATTTGTCTTTTGATTTTGTGGCCAAATGCTACATTAATTTTATTCTTTATTTGAATAGCTATTGTTTTTCTTTCCCACTTTGTAATGGACATATGTTATTTGCTTACCATCTGTCTGCTTAATTGTTTGAAATCTACAGTTAACTTAATTCTTCGAATTATTTTCGGTGCTTTTTATCATTTGTAAGTTGCCCCTAAGATGTGCTTGTGAGTTCACTATTATTTAACAAATTTAAATAATTAGATTTTTATTGCATAAGAATATTTCTAAATTCATCATTTTACCTCCCTTAATTTTGCTTTAATTTTTTATCATTTAACTGTTGCACAAAGTTCTGAAGATTCTGTTGCTTTAACAGTATATTAATTCCATTATATATTTTAGAATCGTAGCACTGTCGCACAGAATTATTCTGCTGAATTCTGCTCATCTCATGCCTTATGGCAATTCAAGGGATATTGCAGCTTGGAAAAGTTGGTGACTCTCTAGTAGATTGAAATGAGTTTGGTGTAGAAATTAAGGCTATAATGAAGTTCAAAGCCACTGCAAAGCAAGAACCACTCATTTACAAAGCAGCAGATCTTGTTGTCAGAACTTTGACAAGCTACCTGGGGAAGTGCATTGCAGCAGACAGGACCAGGGAGGTGATTGATACTGATCTGTGCAGCACCACTCACCTTTAAGTGTGATAGTCGCTTGTTGCTTATTGCTCAAGTGGCTGCTGCTAATATTAAAGTGTTTCTTCAAACCCAAGGGGCAAAAAGCATTTTGATGATTAGCAAGTGTGAAAGAAGTGAATAAGGAAGCTGAAAAAAAATTGATTCTGCAATTCAGTTTTAGCAGTGCCCTTGTGTATATATACCTCAAAGGAAATGTTTCAAAGAGAACATTAAAATCAGCCTGAAGAAATTCAAAATGACACCTAAAAACTGGGAAGACAATAGATACAGTTGGAGAAAATTTGTTCAAGAAGGAGCTGTGCTAAATGAGAGCAACCTCTGCTATGCCACAGAGAACCAGAGGCATCGTGTTGAACTACTAAAAGACCCCACCACTTACTCTTCCCACACTGCAGTAGAATAAGCCTCTACAATCACCTGAGAACCCACCAATAGGCAACCTCTTAGGAGAACATCATACTTGACTCATGTGATCGCACATCTACAATACCTTCTGTACATTTGGTCAACAATCCCAACATATTTTCTGTAAAGTTGAGCATTAAGTGATTTAAATAATGGTGTTAAATTGCCTTGCATTGTGGCCACAGATATACTGTAGTTATGGTGAATCCAATTCAGTTGTTTGTTTAAATCATTTAATTAATAAATATGGCAAGTAAATTATCTACACAAAACTACTTGAAATGGCCCTAATAATAACAATTCCTGCTTTTACATCAGTTCTTAAATGCAGAGTGCCATTTTAACAGAACAATCCTTTGATTCAAATATACTGCTAAATACAGGTTTTATTTTTTCAGGTCCAAGCTTAGTCTATTTCATTCAAGAATAAGTTTACAGAAAGCAAGTGTGAAGGTATGTTATGCAAGATTTTGAATGATTGTTTCTTGTTATTGATTATGAGCTTGTGGTTTTTGTACAATATTTCCACAGTGTGCTGCAAGTCTTAGTTGAGGTATGTAAATGATGGCTAGTACATTAATTGGATGCACTTAGCCTTTGAACATAGTTAGGTGAGGTCAAGACTTGGCTTTTAATTGTCATTTAAAAATGTCATTTGATTTTGTATAAAATTTTCAAACTTCTTTTGAAATAAGTTGGCTCTTCTGAGAAAGACAAAATATTGTCATTTTCAGTCTGAAGGCTTTAATTTTTTTGGACCTACAATTCCTAAAGCTAATTTTCTCTCTTTAAAGTTTAATTATGTTGCAGTCTCAGCATCCATGGGCTAGGGAAGAGAAATTCACCTGTTTCCTGATCCTAATCACTATCCAGTGACCACGGCTGGGAAGTACATGTGTGCCCAAAGCAAGCAAAAAGATCATGATCAATTGTGCTTCTTCCACCAACCATATGTTGACAACAGTTATGAAACTGAAGAATGAGCTCCATCAACTCAAATCTATGTTCACTGATGCAGAGTTGAGTAACGGATCAGATCTGACCTACATAACTCATTGCTTTCAGCGATGAAGAAAAAATAATTTTTCTTTAATCCAATCCATGTAATAAATTATTTCAAAAATTCCACCTTCCAACATAATTTTAAAATGTATCTTTGCATTTACCAAATTATCAGCTCCTAGTTTCAGGTCCAGTACAGAGGAGGAATACTTGTGATTGCAAAGAACATTGTAGATGATAGGGAGTCAGATAAAGCATATTATGGATGTTGAAATTTTGAGTGAAAACAAAATGTTGGAAGTAGTCAAGATATGGAAAGCAAAACAGAGGTAAACAGATCTTCATCAAAACTCCTTGGCCTTAAATGTTAGTGTTTTCATTATCTCTGGATACACTATACAGCATTTAATTTGCAAATCTTTTATACCATCTCAATGTGAACAAAGGCAAACATTACATGAGGGACAAGTCAACTTGTAACATTGATCTTCAGTTTCACTGGGAAGGGCATTGTAAGGTTAAACCTATTTAAATAGTGCAAGAAATGAAGCGTAACGATGGGAAAGCTAAATGAGGGAATATTTTTAAAGATGGACTGATATTAACCCATAATGGGGCCATTTTATTGATATAACCTTGCAATTCACTACAAGGTGAAACATAAGGTCTCTTAGGAAGAAAATTGTAAAATTTTCCCAAGTCTATTTGGCATCCAGTATTTCATACTTCGTTTGAATTTTAGTTGAAAGCAAGACGCAGTGAATGCAACATAAAAGCTAACCATGCTCGAAATGACTACCTTCTTACACTGGCAGCTGCAAATGCACATCAAGATCGTTATTATCAAATAGATCTGGTAAACATGATGACGGTAAGCAAATTTTTCTCTGCTTATGTAGTACATTTCAGAAATCAGCCCAGTACACTTAAGTAGCCAAGTCAAATGATTTTCAGATTTATTCTTTTTGTTCCTGACAGTTTTTTAACAAGTCATGTTGTATGTTGTTTGCTCTATTGTGATATATATTAGAATGATTGTATCAGAGTCTTGATACTTAAAACTCAGAAGACTGTCACCAGCCAATGAAAAGGCCTTGCAGAATATCAAAGAATTCATAACTATTATTTTCAAATCAAATCTTTAAAAGATTTCTTTGGTCATTTCTAAAGAAATAATTTGAGAAACAAAGCAACATTTTTCATTTTATTTGTTTTAAAATATTCTCAGAAAGAGGACTAGTTCTTCATCTTCACCAAGCCAATCATCATAGTAATTTTTTTTCCCAAAGCGTTTCAGTTTTAGAGGCAAACTACTTATAGAAGTTCATTTTCATTTTTAAAATATTTTTATTAATACATAATCTTCTACAACTATAAAATAATACAGAATTTCAACAAATTAATATGTATACAATTAATAGAGCTGAAAAAATCTAATCATAATATACAAAAATAAAAATAAAAATTTTATATAGAAAAAAGAAGGGGGGGAACCCATCTAACTGAGGAAAAAAATCCATTAACTACAAAAAAAAACATTAGGAATCAACCCCTGGAAGCAATATGTTTAACCATCATCTAGATATATTTAAAAAATTCATCAATGGCCAATTCACATTTGTTTAAAAAGATAATAAAATTGGAAGGAATACTTACAGAAGTTCACTGGTTGTTGTCCTTCCTGTCAACTAAAGTGGATGATGAATGATTATACGTCTGTATGTAGTATCTGATTTTGGTGATTGGCTCACATTTTATGACGTTAAACTGCAAAGAAATTAGTTCTTTCTGTTTATCTTCCTAGCACAAGTATTTTGTTAGCTCTGAATAAAATTGGTGTGTTTTTTTTAAATTATCCTACCCCACATTCCTATTACTTTCCTCCATGACCTACTATTCATTAAGGTAGCTTACTGTCGCCAATTAGTGTAGCAAGATAAATTATGTTAACTTTGTAATTAATACTTGATATAATGATAATTTAGTTAACCATAATAAAACTATTTGGTCATTTGGTGGTTACTAACTCTATTTTTCTTCTTGTTAGATTGTTTTGTGGTTACATATTGCAAATATTAGTGATTAATCCCCATTCTCCTGGTATAACAAACTCATTAACACAACCACATTTTTTAAATGTTTTTGCACTACTATTCTTAATTTAACTATTTAATAGACACATATGTACTTAGAATAATTTTTTTGCTATATCATGCATTGCATTGTACTGCTGCCGCTAACAGATTTCACAACGTATGCCAGTGATTTTAAATGTGATTCTGATTCTTAATAAGCTCCTGTCTCCCTGCTCCTCTTTCTGTACAGTAGTCTGCCTGTTAATGTGAAATAACTCTTCATTTTTTAAAATGCAGCAAATCCTTTCACGGACTTAAAAGCCCAATAGGTTGCAATATAATTAACCAAATTGAAGTTAATCCTTGTTATTTATATTTAATGCCCTCTGTGGCATGCTAACAATTCTTTTTGAGACTGGGATACTATTGATTCCATTTAATAAAATTGCTAGGAAAAAGAGAGTTTGCGACATTAGACTTTAAAATGTATTTCTGTGATGTTGTGTATTTGTGGTCTTGAGAAATATCTTAGCAGTAGTTAAGCTAAGATATCACTAGAAAATTGTTATGGTTCTATAATGCTTTCTATACAGTATGTAATACAGTACTTATTAAGTTGAAAGATCCAACTTTGCTCATCACCACTTTCTTTTTATAAACTGCTGTCGGATATTGGAGATAATTGATTTATGTCGCAATACATTGCCCTTTGTTCTGCACATCCGTGAACATTGTTAATAATTACAGTTGGGTGCAATACTTTATACTGAGCAGTCATTAAGAAGGAGGCAAGGTAAAATCTCGCATGTCATGTGGTAACTTTCTTGAAGGCTTATGTATTTCTGAAACTAATCCCCATGAACACTTTTTGGTAATTGTGTATTTTAAGTTAACCAGTATTTCACAGTTGAAAGGGCATTGTGTTATGTAGGGATTGCTGTATGTCAGGTTATCATTTTGATCTGCACTGGTAAAACAACAGTAGAAATGGTTCTGGTGCCTGATCAAGGTCTTGTTCATTCACTGATAGAAGAATCTGAGAACACCACTTTAGGTTTAATTCTTTAAGTTATTATGTGCAAATGTTTACCTAACTGCTGACACAATGGTCAGTTTTGGTCTCCAAATTTGAGGAAGGACATTCTTGCTATTGAGGGAGTGCAGCGTAGGTTCACAAGGTTAATTCCCGGAATGGCGGGACTGTCATATGTTGAAAGATTGGAGCGACTGGGCTTGTATACACTGGAATTTAGAAGGATGAGAGGGGATCTGATTGAAACATAAGATTATTAAGGGATTGGACACACTGGAGGCAGGAAGCATGTTCTCGCTGATGGGTGAGTCCAGAACTAGAGGCCACTGTTTAAGAATAAGGGGTAGGCCATTTAGAACAGAGATGTGGGAAAACTTTTTCACCCAGAGAGTGGTGGATATGTGGAATGCTCAGCCCCAGAAGGCAGTGGAGCCGAAGTCTCTGGATGCATTCAAGAGAGAGTTAGATAGAGCTCTTAAAGATAGCGGGGTCAAGAGATATGGGGAGAGGACAGGAACAGGGTACTGATTGTGTATGATCAGCCATGATCACATTGGATGGCGGGGCTGGCTAGAAGGGCTGAATGGCCTACTCCTGCACCTACTGTCTATTGTCTATTATCCTACTTTTCTTCCTCTTACCTCAGTTCTAAAGTAATTTGTAAGTTGAGTTTCGTAGCAAATGGATCTGAAAGAAAAATGTATATTTCTAAAGAGACCCAGCTTTGTTTGTATATCTGAAACTATTAAAGTGTAGACTTAGGCTTGCTGTGCTATTAATAATCTAAAACTTCAAACTTCTAAAATGAAGGTCTGCCTATTAGCAGATTGAGAAAAATACTTAAATAATTTGATTTTTTCCTAATAATTGAATTAAATTGACTATTATTTACATCCTTCACATACATGAGGGGTAAAAATATTTATGTTACATCTCTGTCTAAATGTGCAATGTGCAACTTATAGCAATTTGTAATAAATAGTATGTACAGCAGGACAGTCAATTAACATAGAAATAAAATTGTATCAGCATGAATTAATCAATCTGATAGCCTGGTGGAAGAAGCTGTCCTGGGGTCTGTTGGTCCTGGCTTTTATGCTACAGTACAGGTAGTCCCCGAGTCACGAACGTCCGACTTATGGACAACTTGTACTTACGAACCAAGGAAGGAGAACGCCATCTGCCATTTTAAGTCGGATCGCGACGCTGTCCGCCATTTTAAGTCGTTGCCATTGACACTGTTGAGTGCTTAATTTTGTATTTAGCTTAAATTTTTCTTAGTAAGATTCACCCTGACCCACCACCCCCCCCACCCCCCTAACGTTCAGGTCGGCTGGTGGCGCAGTGAGATCAGCGCCGGGCTGGAGAACGGAGTTTCCCAAGTTCGATCCAGCGATAGACCGTTCCCGTGCCGGGATGATGTCGATCCAGAGACTCCCGTACCATCTGTGCTGGGTTGATGTCAAGCTTGCAACTCAACCTCGTAAAAAAAAAACAGCCACCTCCAGTTTAAATTCCCAAGCAGAATATTGTGGATGATCAAATACCCAAACCCAGCACAGCCCCCACTTGTCCCATTTAGCCTGTCTCAATGCGGTGATCCTTAGGACCCAGTGGACCTCAGGAGCCAGCAAAGCTCAGGACCTGCCGCCAGCAGTGTTTCTGTTCCATTGATGGGAAGCAATCGCGATTGAAAATAAAGTGGAAATAATAAAGTGTTCACAAAGAGGAGAAATGTCATCGGTCATTGGAAAAGTGTTAGGCTACAGTCAGTCAACGATCGGAACAATTTTAAAGGATAACGGATAAAGTGAGAATAATGGAGCATTTGAAAGGCACCACCCCGATGAAAGCTACAATTATTACTAAGCAACACAGTGGTTTAATTATTGGAATACATATGTTTCTTAAGTGTTTTATATGCATAGAAAGGTAAAATATATACTAAATACTAAGACAAACGTTTGACTAACTGACACTAAATAATACTGGATGTACTTTTTCCGACTTCTGTACAAATCCGACTTAAAGAGTGACTCAGGAACGGAACTCGTACGTAACCCGGGGACTGCCTGTACCATTTCCCGGATGATAGCAGCTGGAACAGTTTGTGGTTGGGGGTCACTTAGGTCCCCAATGATCCCTTTTTACACACCTGTCTTCGTAAATGTCCTGAATAGTGGGAAGTTCATATCTGCAGATGTGCTGGGCTGTCCGCACCATCCTCTGCAAAGTCTTGTGATTGAGGGAAATACAGTTCCCATACCAGGCAGTGATGCAGCCTGTCAGGATGCTCTTAATTGCCCCCGTAGAAAGTTCTTAAGATTTGGGTGTTCATACCAAACTACTTCAGTCATCTGAGGTGAAAGAGACACTGTTGTACCTTTTTCACCACACAGTCAGTATGTACATACCATGTAAGATCCTTAGTGATATGTATCTTGGGGGGTGGAGTTTCAAGATGGCGACATAAGCATCTGCCTTTTAGGCGCTCTTTATTTTTTCAACTATAATCACCCTTTAATTAGATCTTTTCGAACTTAATCATATGAGTTGCTACCTTTGATTGACCCTTTTTTCCTAAAATAATATTTGATCTAATCTTGTCAAACCTAAAATGGCTACAAGTAAGAAATCGGCTAAGGATCCTGTATCCATCGACGCAATTTCTGGTCTTTTGGACATTAAACTGGATGCTAAACTTGCGGGTCTGGAAGGCAGACTAGAAGGTAAATTGGACAGTAAACTGTCAAGTTTGGAAAAGAGGATTACTACGAAAATATCCGATCTTGAAGGAGTTGTTAAATCGCTTGAAATTAAGTTTCAGTCGCAGGCGTTAGAGGTTCAGCAGCATGGAAATAAGATCACGACTCTTGAACAATCAATTTGTGAAAAAGCACGTACAATTGAAGTGTTGGAGAAGAAGATAGAGTCGACTGCTAAAACTTTAGATCAGTATAAGTTTAAAATTACTGATCTTGAAAATCGTTCTCGCAGACAGAATTTGCGCATCATCGGAATTCCCGAAAAAGTTGAGTCCGGTGATTTAACTGAATTTTTCTCTAAATTACTGTGGGAAATTTTCGGTGGTGAAGGTTTGAAAAATGAACCTGTTATCGACCGCGCTCATAGAGTTGCGAGGTTTTCGTCTGTGTCTGATAAACCACGAGCGGTGATTGTTCGCCTTCATTATCCTCGTGAGAAAGAGCTTCTAATTCGATTAGCTCGTAAAAAAGGTATGATCTGCTACAAAAACTACTCATTTCGAATTGTTGAGGATTATTCGTATGAAGTAATGAAAGCCAGGATCGCTTTTAAACCAGTGATGGCAGAGATTCATTCGATTGGATTTAAACAAGCTTTAATGTATCCAGCGAAGCTTAGAATTGTGCTGCACGACAACAGTCTACGATTTTTTAACACTCCGGAAGAAGCGAAGAAATTTGTTGAAGAATATCGATCCTCTAGTGCAACTTGAACTATGAGTTACATTGAAGATTTTTTTTTTGGAGAGAGGATGCCATTTCATTTTAAGTTTTAACCCTGGAAGTTGGGTTATAACTTTTTATTTTGAACTATGGGTCTGGGTTTTTTTTTTACTACTATTATCATTGCTTATAGATGCTGTTTTAATTTTTATAATATCCTTTTTTATACACGTTTGTATTTTGTAATAATGAATTATTTTTTCAAAATGTCGTTTCTTCTTCCCATAAGTCTTTACTTTTTATAAGCGTTTATTTGCTTGCCTGTATTTAGAAATGGAACAAAGGTTTTGAATTCTTTTTTTTTTAGTCTTTTTTTTATATATGTTGTAGTGTCTATTAAATCTTTTTTTTAAAAAAAAATTCTATTTTGATAACTTTTTTTTACTAAATTTTCTTATTAGATTGCTGAATTTATATTCATATTTTGTAATATGGCTTTCTCAAAATGTCGTTTCTTCTTCCCATAAGTCTTGGCTTGTGAAACGTCATCTTTGTATCTGAATATGGAATTTCTTTTTTAAAGGTGTATTACATTTTTAAACTTTAATGTTCATTTTATTTTATTAATGATTTTTCTGGTTTTACTATTTTAGTTTTTTTTTTGACTTGACTGATGTGTGTGTGTATGTGTATGTATATATATATATATGTATGTATATATATATTTTTTTTTGCAACTCTATATTTTAATTAGGGTGTTATATAGTTTTTTCTTAAAAAAAATTTTCTTATGGAGCTGCCATCTTGAAATGGGGATAATATTAGTATTAGTTTATGCGCCTGCCGCTTGGCTTTCTTTCAAAGGGTGGGGGGAGGGGGGAGGGATCTTTTTTCACGCTTTTGCTTTTTATTTTTTTGCTTTTAGTTTATGGGCTGACTTTAAATTATTAATATTGTTGAGGTGTCAGGATCTCCGGTTGCTCCTGAATCAATTTTCCTTCTTCCTAAATTGTGGGTTATGTGTCTTTTTAACCTTTTATGATACACACAATTAATATTGGTATGATGGATAAATCTATTAACTTTATCTCGTGGAATACTAATGGTTTAAACCATCCGATTAAACGTAAAAAAATATTTAAAGTATTCCATAGATTGAACGCTAATATTATTTTTGCACAGGAGACCCATATTAGGAGGGAGGATAATCAACGTTTTTTTAGGTTCTGGAAAGGTCAACAATTTCATTCAAATTGTACCGCTAAAATTAGGGGTGTGTCTATTTTTATAGACCCCTCAATTTCGTTTACACATTATGAAATTATTTCTGATCCACAGGGTAGATTTTTGTTGATAACTGGTTCACTTTTTAATCGGAAAGTTGTTTTAGTTAATATTTATGCTCCAAACTTTGATTGTCCTGAATTTTTTAAACGTTTATTTACTTCTCTTCCTAACTTGAATGAATATATGTTGATAATGGGTGGAGACTTTAATTGTTGTTTGAATCCTTCGATGGATAGATCTAAACCTATTCGAACTCTTCCGAATAGATCAGCTTTACTTATTAATTCTTTTATGGTTGATTCTGGAATTACTGAAATATGGCGGTTTTTGAACCCTAAAGATAAAGAATTTTCTTTTTTTTCACATGTATATCATAGTTATTCTAGAATTGATTATTTCCTTATTGATCATCGTTTATTAACAGATGTTATTGATTGTAAATACGATTCTATTGCTATTTCGGATCATGCGCCTTTGAAGTTATCTATCAAGATTCCGGACTTTTCTATCAATACTAGATCTTGGAGACTTAATGCTACTTTGCTTCAAGATCCAGAATTTATTACCTTCATAAAACAACAAATTGACTTATTTTTTTCAACAAACTATAATGAAGAGATTGATAAAGGAATACTTTGGGACTCTTTCAAGGCTTTTATTCGTGGACAAATTATTTCATATTCTGCTGGTAAAAGAAAACAAAGATATTCAGATATAGCTTTATTGGTGGATAAAATTAAAGAAATTGATAAGATTTATTCCGTTACTCCTACCAAAGAACTTTATAAGAAGAGAGTTGAGCTTCAAATGGAACATAGTTTATTATTATCTTCTTCAATTGAGAATCAATTAATTAAGACTAGGGCTCAATTTTATATTCATAGTGATCGAACTGGTAAATTGTTAGCTAATCAATTAAAAGCTATTTCGACTAAGCGACAAATTATTAAAATTCGTAAACAAGACGGTAATTTAACTACTGATTATAAAGAAATCAATAACACTTTTCAAGATTTTTATAAATCTTTATATCAATCAGAATTTGACGGTGACCGGTTTACGATGGATAATTTTTTTAATAACTTGAATATTTCTAAACTGATAGATGAAGATTGTAGCTTGCTTGATGCTCCTATTTCTATGGATGAAATAAGAGAGGCTATCTCATCAATGAATTCAGGGAAAGCTCCTGGTCCTGATGGTTTTATTGTAGAATTTTTTAAAACTTTTTCTTTATTGCTTTCTCCTTGGTTATGTGAAATCTTTAATGATGCGTTTGTTAAGAAGAGACTACCTCAATCGTTTTATGAAGCTACTATCTCTCTAATTCTTAAAAAAGATAAAGATCCTACTTTATGTGCATCTTATCGCCCTATATCATTATTAAATGTAGACTCTAAGATTCTTACAAAAATTTTAGCCATTAGATTAGAAAAGGTATTACCACAGATTATTTCAGAAGATCAAACTGGTTTTATTAGGAATCGGTATTCCTTTTTTAATATTAGAAAATTGATTAACATAATTTATACTTCATCACCTACAACCCCAGAATGTGTTATCTCGTTAGATGCTGAAAAAGCCTTTGATAGAGTTGAATGGACATATTTATTTAATGCATTGAGAAACTTTAATTTTAGTCCTAATTTTATATCATGGATTAAATTAATATATTATAAACCTGTTGCTTCTGTTCTTACAAATAATTATAGATCCTCTTTTTTTCAATTATCTCGTGGTACGAGACAAGGTTGTCCTTTAAGTCCTTTATTATTTAATATTGCATTAGAACCTTTAGCTATTGCTATTCGTGAGTCTCCTAATATTTTTGGTATTACCCGTAATGAGAAGTTATACAAATTATCGCTTTATGCTGATGATTTGTTGTTATATATTTCTAATCCTAGTAGGTCTATTCCTGCTATTTTATCCTTGTTGGCTCAATTTGGTAGCTTTTCTGGTTATAAGCTAAACTTAGATAAGAGTGAGTTATTCCCTTTAAACGCGCAAACCTTATTGAGTGATAGGATGCCATTTAAAGTTGTTACTGATAACTTTATTTATTTAGGTATAAAAATCACTAAGAAATATAAAGATTTATTTGGACTGAATTTTTTACCTATGCTTTATCAAATTCAACAACTTACTACAAGATGGTCTCCCTTATTTTTATCATTAGTTGGTCGGATTAATGCCATTAAAATGATGATTTTACCGAAATTTTTATATTTATTCCAAGCTTTACCAATTTTTATTCCTAAATCTTTTTTTGATAATATTGATTCAAAAATTTCCTCATTTGTGTGGCATAATAAAAATCCTAGGTTAAGCAAAAGGCAATTACAAAAGTCTAAAAAAGATGGTGGTCTAGCTTTACCTAACTTTAGATTTTATTATTGGGCGAATAATATTCGTAACCTAATGTACTGGAAACTAGATTTGGATTCACCTGTGTGCCCACAGTGGGTAAATTTGGAATGTAGTGAGGTTAAGGGATATTCTATATTTTCCGTTCTTGGTTCTTTTCTTCCTATTGATTTAGCCAAATTCAATATACAGATATCTAACCCTGTTGTTAAACATACACTACGAATTTGGTTTCAATTTCGCAAATTCTTTAATCTGAAAAACTTTGTTCTGGACAGCCCTATTTTACGTAATTTTTTTTTCAAACCTTCACTGACAGATCAAGCTTTTAGTATATGGAAAAGGAAAGGTATAAAATGTTTTCGTGATCTTTTTTTTGAATGTACTTTGATGTCTTTTGATCAACTTTCCAACAAATTTGAATTACCTAAATCTAATTTTTTTAGATACTTACAAATTAGAAATTTCTTACATAAAATTCTTCCATCTTTTCCTAATTCAACTGCATCGGATTTTTCAGATTTGATTTTTACTTTTAATCCTTGTCAGAAGGGATTAGTAGCTTTTATTTATAACATGATTATGAAGATACAGCCAGAAATATCGGATAGAATTAGACAAGAATGGGAAAAAGAACTTCGATGTAATATATCAACAGATAAATGGGAAAAAATTTTACAAATGGTTAATTCCTCTTCTATTTGTGCTAAACATGCTTTAATACAATTTAAAATTGTACATAGAGCTTATATGTCTAAAGATAAGCTTGCCCGATTTTACTCGCATATCAATCCTCAATGTGACAGATGTCACTTAGAAGTGGCTTCATTGACTCACATGTTTTGGACATGTCCCACTTTACATAACTATTGGAAGGACATTTTTGATGTCATTTCCTCAGTATGGAATATCGATTTACAACCCCATTTTATTACTGCAATTTTCGGTATACCAAATGAAGATGGCAATCAGCTTTCCCCTTCAATCAGACGAATGATTGCCTTTGTAACATTAATTGCCAGAAGGTCTATATTACAAAATTGGAAAGAAGTAAATCCTCCTACTACATTTCAGTGGTTCTCCCAAACTATTTCTTATCTGAGTTTGGAAAAAATTAGAAGCACTATCTTTGATTCTTCAATTAAATTTGAAGAAACCTGGGGACCATTTATTCGACACTTTCATATGAATTAATTTGGCCTATTTCAGATCCTTTTCTCTACTTATCCTTGTTCAGGTATGGAGTTCCGGAGTTCTTTTCTTGACACCTTCATATATTTATAAAGTGCTATTATTGCCCATGTTAGTTTAGTTTAGTATTTTTTTCAATATATATTTTTTCTCATATATAATTTCAATTTTTTTTTCTTTTTTGATGATTATTTTTGTTTTTTTTCATATATATTTATATAGACTTGATTGATTTATGTACCTTTTGTTGATTGATGTTTAATAGGATATTATTATCCTATTACTAATGTAATCTCAAGTTTATTGAATTTGTAATCTATTCATTATTATGTGTTGTTTTTTTTATATATGAAATTTAATAAAAAGATTGAAAAAGAAAGAAAAGAAAGATATGTATCTTAAGGAACTTAAGCTGTTCACCTTCTCAATCCCAGATCTATCAATGTCAATAGGAGTTAGCCTGTCTCCATTCCTCCCGTAGTCCACAACCAGCTTCTTTGTTTTTACAACATTGAGGGAAAGGTTGTTTTCTTGATGCCACTGTGTCAGGTTGATGACTTTTCTGTAAGCTGCCTTGTTATTATTTGAAATTTAGCCGATCAATGTAGTTGTTATGAATGTATCACAGCTCTGAGGGGCCGAAGGGGCGGGAGCAGCCCCCTCCTTCCGGAGAATCGTAAGAGCACTATTAATTCGGGTCTCGGACCCAGGCAAATGAGAGGCAATGTAATGGTTTTGCCCGGGCTCTCAGAGACACCTGCGCTAAGTGCATGACCCTGCTACGTGACAGCTACCACAGATATGGACACCCTCGGGCAATGTGGGGGTGGGGATTGGATCACCCTACTTTGATGGACATCTACAACTCTGCAAGTCAAGATAAAAGGGGACTGCAGAGCGCAGTGCCCCAGAGAGACACACCAGAAGGACTCGATCGCTCAACGCTCCCGTGATAGCTGGAAGCCAGTCAAAAGCCACGTGCGCTCCGTAACTTCTCTGCCTGGGGAGCGGGTGGCTGATAATACCGAGAAGGACTTCGAACTAATAACAGGGAAACAACGCTCCCCTGATTCAACGGTGTTGCTTCGTCAAAGACCCGGACAAGTTTTTCCCGTTTCTCCTCACTCTTTCTGAAAAACGTGAAACCCAGCGATTCCCCAAAAAGACTGAAGCCTGCAGACTTCTGAGTGACTTTTATATTTCCAACGGGCAATATATTATCCCCTAGACAACAGTCGAGATTATTTTCTTAATGATGATTATTGCTATACCCGCACTTTAGATTGAGTTTTGCCGATGTATATGTTCTGAATGTTTGTATTAACCTTACTTTTGTGCCCCCCTTTATGAATAAAACGTTTGAAAATAGTGCCATCAGACTCCAACGGACCTCTCTATCTTTGCTGGTGAGTTATCCAGTTACGGGATACGTAACAGTAGTATTGTCAGCAAATTTAATTAGCAG
This sequence comes from Hypanus sabinus, assembly GCF_030144855.1. Lineage (NCBI taxonomy): Eukaryota > Metazoa > Chordata > Chondrichthyes > Myliobatiformes > Dasyatidae > Hypanus > Hypanus sabinus. The sequence continues at coordinate 29,045,294 of NC_082708.1, read as the reverse complement.
ATTGGAGCTGTGTGTGGTGAGACAGCCATGGGTATGCAGAGAGTAAAGGAGGGGGCTTAGGACACAGCACTGAGGGGCACCTGTGTTGTGGGTCAGAGGTGAGGGAGCCCACTCTTGCCACCTGCTGGCAATCGGACAGGAAGTCCAGGATCCAGTTGCACAAGACAGGGTGAAGGCTGAGGTCTCTTGAGTTTTTTGACAAGCCTGGAGGGAATTATGGTGTTGAATGCGGAACTGTAGCCTAAGATTCTCATGTAAGCATCCTTCTCCAGATGTGTAAGGACAGTTTGTAGAGCTGTGGCTATTGCATCATCTGTCATTTGGTTGTGTCGGTAGGCAAATTGTAAGGGGTCCAGTGTGGGTGGTAGCATGCTGCAGATGTAGTCCTTGACCAGCTTATTATTTGCTTATTATTGAGGTGAGTGTGACAGGACGCCAGTCGTTCAGACATGTTACCTTCAGCCATGAAGTTCTACAAAACAAAACTTTTAAGAGTTTTTGACCATAAGTTGAAGAAACAGTCTAATTTCTAATTATAAGTTGAAGACATACTGGATATCAGTATGCAACTTTGGGCATCCAGCTTTGAAAAATATATTAAATTCATTATATTCAAAAAGCAGGGAATATGTGTACTACAGAAGAATAAATAGGTGAAATTGAATATTTCAAAATAGATTGTATATGCTCTAGAAGAAACATTGTTTTAATGCCTTCTTGTCCTGTGAATTATGTCCTTCAACAAACTGAATTAGTGGCACAAATTTTATTGAATAGATAAATGCTAAATATTAGAAATTAATGCATTTAAAAAGATAAATGGCTGTAGTGTAATTTTTTAATATATTTTCCTTTCATTATTTTTAATGTGGTATGCCAAAATATTCATAGTGGACAGGCAAAAAAAAGTATTACTAAATATTCTAAAATCTGCGAAAATCTGTTGGCCAACTTTTTTTCTTTATCATAAAAATCTAAACATTATTCATTTCTTCTTAATTCTCAGTGATAGATACTTTGAAGTATTATATTATCATGATATGCTGATGGTTAACATACATCATAGTTTATTAAATAGCTAGCTTTAAAATTGTTTGTCCTCCCAACCTAAATCAGTGGCTCCTAAAGTGGGTGATATCACCCCATAAGGGCAGTGGGGGTTTATAAAGGGGCAATAAAGATGGGGTGGGTGGTGGGCCACTTGGTACCAAGAGGGACAGCGGGGGGATTACAGGCTTAATCTAAGAAATGAATTACTTATAAGCATTTGATCCTGTGTCTTATAATCACCTCATCCCTTGCTAATATTCTGTTCTCTTAGACTTTGCTTTTCAACAATAATAACATGCTTCGAGCAGTGTGACACTTCAGTATTTGGTGTATCATGAAAAATTGGGAATGAAGAAATTGTGTTATTTCCAGATCCATCCCGTGCATTATTGCTGTTCACTAGTTTAGTATAGCATTAGCTAGTACAATTCTCATATTCTATTCGCACAGTGATGCAAGTCCTGTGAATTAGGGTATGCCTTGCATTGAGGTTAAGTTCAGAATCTGCCCTTTTGAATCGTCTTGACCACATTTCTCTAGCCCACAGCCCAACCAAGATAACGCTGCCCCGCATTGTGTACCTTCAGGCAGAGTGTCAGGTTTTACCTGAGCTATGCTGATGTCATAGCATTCCCCTTTATTAATCACAGTGCTTGAAGTTGAATTTAAACAATAGGTGATTGATCGTGGTTGTTAATCCAAATGAAAATGGCAGAAGCAGACCAAATAAAAATGATATGTAGGCAGTATAGTGTGGAGTGTCTGAAATGTGGATTTATACCAGTACCTAGCAGCCAATGTGTCCATTGTGTTAAAAAGTTTTTTCAAATGAGGCAATGAAACCATCCAGGCTACTTGAATATTTGAAGAGCATACACTCCAATAAAGCAAACAAGAATTTAACTTCCTTTTAGTCACTTTGTGAAACTTGCAAAAATGGAAAAACTTCAGAACATGTTTGCCAGTACTTCAGAACAAAATAATGATGGCTTGCATGCTTCATAAAACATTTCATTGTTTATTGCTACCATTGGAGAAGAACTGATTCTGCCAGCAATAAGAGAGGTTCTGAATGTGGTTTTGCGTAAGTCACCAGACCAAATAATTAAAGCAGTTCCTCTCTGTGTCAACCCTGTTCAAAGACGGAGAATGTGGAAGGCAACATTGTGCAATGTACTCAGGACAACAAAATTTGCTCTGCAGTTGGATGAGGCGATTTTTCCAGGCAATGAATCTTTGCTTCTTGGTTATATTTGCTTCATAAAAGGTGGAAGTGTGATTCAAGAGTCATTATTTCAAGGGGGCTAGAAACATTAGGAGTCAATGTTTCACGTTGTTAACAATTTTTCAAAGAGAAGGATGTTCTGCTCACCAACATTCTTGCTTGTGCAACAGATGGAACGCAATCAATGGCAGGGCACTGCCGAGGGGTTATTACTTTCTTGACAAAAAAAGTTGTACCCAGTATATTTACTATTGACTGTGTAATTCACAGATAACCACGTTGCAAAAAAACTTAAATAATTGGCTGCACAAACGATTAATTACTGTTATCACTACAATAACTAAAATTCAAGTCCCATGCTCTGTTTGCAACTATTTTGAGAGCTTTGTATTGAGAACGATGAACAGTTTGAATGCTTGCTGTTACACACAGAAGTCAGATGGCTTTCAAAAGGAAACTGCCTGAAACTCTTTTATGCACTTTTTGAAACTGTGATAAAATTCTTTGAAGACTCGAATGCTTCATTCAGTAATCACCTCAGGAATATTAGACATGACATTGCTTGTATGTTGAGTTCTTCAGAAAGTTTAATGAAATCAGTCTTCAATTGCAAGTAAGTTATGTGAATCTTATCAAAATCAAATCAATCATCTCCACATTTCTGTCCAAGTTAATTCTATTTAATACTGGCTGTCCGAGCCTCTGAGTTGGAAGAAAAAGAAAGAATACCAGATGATCTTGAAGTATACTGTGCCCATCTGAGCTAGTTGCATGAAGACATGTCAGAAATTTCAGGATTTTCTCTCAATCTAAATTCCAGACACTATAATTAATCCATTGCTGAACACTTGTAATAAGGAATTAACAGGAAAGATAGAGTAAGAACTGATCTTGCTACAAAATGACTTTGAGCTGAAACTGAGGTTCAAAAAAAAATCTCTCAAGATTTTTGGTTGTAGAGAGAAGTCTGAATGCTATCCTGCACTGTGGACAAAGATTAAGAAATTATTTTATTGCCCTTCCATCATCGTATTGGTGGAGCATCTTTTCAGTGCAGTTGGTCAACTTCTTTCAAAGTAATGAAAAAGACAGCAAATTACTGAATGTGGAGAGCTAAGAGTCCTGAGTGACGCTCAGCCTGATGTGGGAAGCTGATAGCATTGCACCAAGCTCATCCATATCAATGAATGATGAAAAAGCAATGAAGTAGTGAATAGTTTGACTACTAATTTACACTCTAAGGTAGTTGATGAAAACTGGTTTTACTGTAATTAAATAAATTTTATTTCTAGCTTTAAATAGATTTGAATACTTTTTTCAATTATTTGTCACTGTCTTGAATTAGCAGTTCCTATTTTAAGATATAAGACGTAGGAGCAAAATTAGGCCATTTGGCCCATCGAGTCTGCTTCGCTGTTCAATCATAGCTGATCCTTCTTCTCTCTCCCCCCCCCCCACCCGCCCCCAAGACCATAAGACATAGGAGCAGAATTAGGCCATTTGACTCAATGAGTCTGTTCCACCATTCGATCATGGCTGATCCTTTTTTTTCCCACTGTACGTCGTAAATCAAAATTCCTTATACTTTTTATGTAATGGTCAGAAAGGGAGGCTGGTGACTGGGATGTGGTCTGGGAGCCAAGGGGATGGTGACCCCAAAAAAAATTTGGTATAACCACTGCCCTAAATGAACATCCAGGTTGATGAAGCACTTCAGCCGAATTCTAAATTTACCAACTTGTCTAAAGTGCGTCTGGATCTCTTTAGTATTTCTTAAGTATCCTTTATTATCCACAAGCTCGTCTCTCAATTATTGTTTTTCAAAGTCCATATAATTTCAGTGCTTCCTTACAAATCAAATATTTTAAAATACATATTAGTATATATCATTTCAAATGGATGTACTCTTCTGGGGGGGGGGGGGAATAAGAATTAACCTGAAAATCAGTGAAGACATTTGAGGCTAAGTACAAAAATTTATCTACCATTTAACTCCAAATACTACCTTCCATCAAGGTCAACCTTAGTCTGATCAAGCTGTTTGTCATTTGTATTGCTTAATAAAAATGTAAAAAATTAAAGTCGTTGATGTATTATCAGCGAGCTTCACAGAAACAGCTTGGAACAAATTTTCACTCCAGACCAAATGAAGCTTGAGGTTAAAGTTATTGTCATGCAGCATCTTTGATGCATAAAAGGAGTGCATGATGGAACATAGTAAGCCTCAGGTATAAAGAACACCAGAGTTTTAAGACTTCAAATTTTGAGGATGCAGAACTCATAGAAGTTTGTGGTAGAGAAAAAAAGCAAAATAAAACAAAAAAAAACATAAGCATGTGAATCATTTATTCCATTATACTTTGATGAAAAATCATCATTAGTTATTTGGTAAATGAATGGTTTAACATTATCATTAAGTTTTGTCTGTTTATAGCAGGTTTGTGAGTTACTTTAAAGTTGTATCTATACAGAAATGTGGCTAAACCTGCCTGTGACCGTAATATTAATATGTGTGAATCAGTATATTTTAAATTATGTTGCATCATAGGTGAGTGAAGTTGTCTCTTTAAAATCATGCCAGATGTCTTCGTAGAAGCAGATTGGTTTGAAAAGAGCAGTTTTTTTTGGTTTCAGAGACAAACCAATCCAATCGTGCCCTGCAGATTCTTCACTTCTACAAAATTGCCTGTCTCCTATTTTCATTATTTTGCCATTGGCAACTGGCTAGATGCTAAGAATTCCTTACTTAATGTATTCTCTTTCTTGTGGCTTCTTCCAAATAATGCTTTAGCCAAGCTTTTAATCACATTCTGAAATTTCTTTGCAGTTTGGTGGGAATTTTTGTACACTAATGGTTTTGTCAATTTGAGATGTTTAATCATGTTATGTAAATGTGAGTTGTTTATGCTAAACAAATGTTCATGAGCATTGCTTGCAAAACTAACAACAGGTCTGCATTAAAAGTGAATATGATCGCATTGGGAAAGCAACTATAGGCAGTAGTTTATTCATCTTTTGTCCATCAGTATCATGCAAGATGGACTCATCTACATTTCTCTTACTTTCTGGAAGTATTGTAACATCAAAATATCTGTCTTAGACTGCAAGCATAATATTGAAGAAAACCTATTTTAAAATATCAAGGTCAAGCCCACAGAACATTTGTTCTGTTAAAGACCATCAAGATCACAGCAAATAAATGTGATTGAACATATGAAAAGTCAACAGATTTTTTTTAATGTAGTTGTTAGAAATGTAATCAAATTGTTGAGTGAAACTATTCATTTGCCAAGGAGAAAGTGAGCCTTGTTTTGATGTCTGGCTTTGATGTTTGTGAGGTTGAACAGATATTTTAATGTGAACATACTGATCAGCTAACTCTGACCTGCTGTCTCCTGAGTTTTACTTTAGCAGGACAAGGAGTACAGACATTTCATTTTGGGAGACAGGTTGGCATTTTGAGTATGTTAATGAAGCTGACAGCTCTGTTTGGGCCTGTTTTGCAGATTTTTCTTAAACTTGTCAGTTGGTAAAACAAAGGCAGATTAAATTTATTCCTGATACATATTAAACGGGCTCTTTGGCATTATTAAAGATAAGACAAACAATGAATGGTAATTAATTTTGTCACATACATTGAAAAGCTTTTGTTTGCATAACCACATTGAGATAGTACAAAATGGGGGAAAACAATGTTGAATGTATTGCTGCAGTTAAAGAGTAGTGCAAGACAGATAAAGGGCATGGTCCATAGTGAGTAAAATGAGAGATCAAAAGTTCATTTTTATTGTACAAGATGTCTATTTTTGGTGATAGTTACACCTAAGAACTTGAGCTCTCCAACCCAGCATCATTGATAATGGCAGATGTGTACTCTGTCCCACTTTCTGAAGTCTCACGTTGAGAGAAATGTTGGTTTCGTGACACCATGCCACTAGGCTCTTTTATCTTCTTCCTGTACTCTGCTGATTGTTTAAGATTAAGCACATTATGACCATGTCATCGGCAAACTTGTGCAATCAGTTACAGCAGAATCTGACTACACAGTTGTGTGTGTTTGTGTACAGAGAGCAAAGTTAGGGACTCAAAACATAGTGTTATGAGGCACCAGTGTAGAGGATAACCATGGAGGTGTCACTGCCTATCCTTGCTGATTGCAGTCTGTTGGTCAAGAAGTCATGGTTTCATTTGCAGAGGGAGGCAGTTGCAGGCAGAGCAACTTTTTGTGTTGAATCATTGTATATGGACCCTTTTAGGGTCTTTTTTGTTCTCTTCCTTAATTATAACCTGACTGAGGTTATTATTCAATGAAAACATATTCCATGTGTACTTTCTCAACACCTTGCCCTTCTTATGTCTTCTCATGTCAAAATGCTAGAGGAACTCATCAAGTCAAGCAACGTGTACAGAGGGAAATAAATGATTGACATTTCCAATGTAACAAGTGCTCCACCTGGCCCTACACCACCATTCAGAGTCCATACAATCCTTACAGCTAAGGTGACACTTGACTTGTGAATCTGTCAGGGTTATCTCTTGTATTCAGTGTTCCAAGTGCAACGTCCTGTACATCGATGGGAACTGGTGAAGATCAGGGGTCAGCTTTGTCGAGTATCTTTGCTGTGTCTGCCACAAAAGGTAGGATCTCCCAGGGACCACACTATTCAATTTGACTTCCCATTCCCATTCTGACATACCTGTTCATGGCTTCCTCTGCTGCCATGAAGAGACCAAACTCAATTTGGAGGGAAAACACCTCATATTTCTCTTGGGTAGCCTCTGACCTGATGGTTTGAGCATTGATTTCTCCAACTTTCATCACCTTCTCACCCCTCCCTCCTCCTCTCTTTTTCCATACCCCATTCTGGGTTACACCATTTCTTCATCTGCCCATCACCTCATTCTAGTCCTCCCCCTTCCCTTTCTTCTATGGTCCACTGTCGTCCTATTAGATTCCTTCTTCAGCCCTTTGTTCTCCCACCTTTTCCCTCCCCTATCCACCAACCTTTCCCTTCACCTGGTCTCCACTTCCCTCACCTTTGTATTCTGGCTTCTGCCCCCTTCCATTCCAGTCCTGAAGAAGGGTCTCAGTCTGAAATGTCAACTGCTTATCCTTTTCCATGGACATCGTCTGACTTGCTGAATTCCTCCTGTATTTTCTGTGTGTTACTCAAGACCTCCAGCAGCTGCAGAATCTTTTGTGTTTATCTCTCTATAAAGTTTGTCTTTTTTTGTGTGCCTGTGTTACCAATAAGCTTGCCCAGTTCAGTGCCAGATGAGCTACAATTTCCTACTATTGCATATTATCTAAAACCAACGGCTTAGACTTCCAACACAAATTATTAACATTGTCTTAAATCCTTGAAGAGTCCTTGAAAGTAAGTCCATAGGTTGTGGGAACAGTTTAGTGATGGGGCACGTGAAGTTATCCCCACTGGTTCAAGAGCATGATAGTTGAGGGGTAATAACATTAAAGGTAACGTGGAGTTACACTTTGCTTTCAGATTCCTTTCATTGTTTTTTTAAAACATTTCCTTTATGGAAGAAAATACAAAATATCAGAACCATTGAAGGAAATTTGTATTATGTAATCTGTATGTGGAATATTGATGTTTACACAGTTCCTGACTGTTCTCATTACCATACGGAGTTATGGTCCTCCAAGCAAGAATTGTTTAGTTCTGAAAAATGCCCTAATCCTTAGAGAGTTTCTGATCCATGTCAGCAGAGTATTCTTGGTTCTTTTATAATACCCAACATTATTTACCTTAATAGGTAGCATAGCTTGTATGTTTTTTAATATTTAAAAGCATTGGTTTGAATTGAATGATTTGGCATTTCAATATGTCGTTTATGTCACAATAATCAGGTTCATCATCTAATTACAAGAAAAATGTGTACATCTTCGTGTATCACCATGATATTTATACCACAATGAAGAATAATACAGAAAAAATTCTGTTGGCATAAAGCTGTTGCAGTTCAAGATGAATTCATAGTTTTCAATTAAAACTAACCTGCGGGTGCAAAGGGTAGTCAGCCTCCAAGTCCTTTTTACTTACTATTGTATAATAGGAACTTGCAGCATGCTGCAATTTTTTGCTTTCCTACTTTGGGAGCTTCACTTAACTGCTTTTGAAATATGTTCAGGATTCTGGTAAATTTACTGCTACTTCAGCGTATTCATTGCTATCCAGGAACAGATTTGGGTATTTCTTTGAATTATTCATCCATTGAGGTGCTGTTGTATAATATGTCAAACCACTAGTCATGAGCAATGTCATGATAAGAGAGGCAGTCAATTTTTACATTGAGTTTTTAAGCTCATTCAAGGTGTCAAATTTACTCAAGAGTGTTTAGGTAGATTATTTGAACCCGAGGGGAGTTGTATCAAACTTCATGGTTTGGGGCCATGATCGTGTGTGGAATTTCTAGAAAACTAAGCAAGATAGTGCTGATAAGTGGTGACTCTACATACAGCTCAGATGGGAATAATTAAATATTCCCATTTAGGACTACTAAAGCTGAAATGCACAGTCATAGCCATGGATACTTCAGTCAACAGCATCGTTTTAAGCACTACTTAATTTATTTATTTTATATTTCTTATTGTAATTTTCAGTTTTTTATGTTTTGCAATGTACTGCTGCCGCAAAACAACAAATTTCACAACATGTGACAATGATATTAAACCAGCTTATGCTTCATTTTGGTCAAAAGTTTGGTGCTATGTGGTCCAATTCCCAATTCAGAATGGATCATGTAGTACTAGTTGATGATTTATGCACAGTTAATTACCATTCATCGTACTATTACAAGTTTAAATTTTTCTGGCCTTTTTTCCAAACTTGGGAAAATGAACCCTTTTCATCAAGTGTATTGCAAGTTCAGATGTTTGAGAGATTAGGAAGAAAAATGTTGAAAAGGAAACACCCTTGATAATCTGGTCCAGTGATATCATAGTCACACAGAAATGATGCAATCATTTGTTTTAGCACTGATATGTTTTGGCCTAATTAGTCATACATCATAAGTTTATATATATATTTGTGCTTTGCTATTTTTGAGTTTATTCTTGCAATTCATATGAATTGTGTATAAAAATGTCTTTTATCTGCTAGAGTCTGAATTGTAGTAGCTGAATTCCTGTAGTTCCAACAGTGTATTGTAGTGGTTATAAAACTTACAGTTAAGTTCTGTCATCCTGTGATGGTTGGTTTGCTCAGTATCAAGACTGTTAACTGAATTAACAGCACGTAACTACAATACAGTGTGTATGATTTTTCAGATGTTTATTTACTTTCTGAGTCTCTATTAACTGTGCACTGCATGTCTTGAGCCAGATATGACTTGCACAGGATCTGTTAAACTATTACCCCAGAATAGCGCTAGAAAATCAGAAAATAACTCATTTTATTTATGAAACTTAACCAAGGCAATGGAATACAAATTATATTAAGGCAGATACAGGAAATCCAGTATGTATTCAGATCTTCGTTTGTTTTCAAAACAAACTAAATTCTATGTAGACAGTGGCTTATATGCATAGTGATTACGTTTGCTAATTTGGGAAACTAAACTATCTGTTTACACAGAATGGAAATTGTTCCTGGCTTTTCATATGTTAATCATTTGTGAAAATACAGCTTGAGAAAATATTTAACTGACCAACTTATTCCAAAAATATAATACAATCTATTCTGTACATTTAGTAGTACATTTATCATTTAATTAGCTTTTTTTTGAGTTATTAATGAATATTCCTTGCCTCTTGTATTTCCTTAGGATGTAACCGAGCAGTACTGCTAAGATTCCATGTTGATTCTTTGATATATGCAGTTTTACTTAGCTTATAACCAAGTCATTATTCACAGTGCTCCAATTGCTATCTGTTAGAAGGAAAAAAAAGTCCCAACTTGAATGTGTTGTCATCAAAATCAAGTAAGAGTGTGAAATATTGATTTGATGTAGGGCCTGTGGTTGACCTAGACACAGGCCATAGCATTGGGTTGCCAATGTATAAACAGAATCACACATCTGTTTAGGAAACAAATCACAAAGTTGCTCACAATGGTTGTGATATTTGTACTTGGTGACTGTTGGTGTGATTTTAATTCTGATTAGGTCTGCATTTTAATATAGAGGGCTACTGGTTTTGCACCTTTGATAAAAAGTAAAAAGCCATTCATTTCCAGTTAATGTTCAGCCATGAAAAATATCTAAATTTTTGTGAAGAGTTACATGTTCTAAACACATCTAACTTTGAACACTGTGCCACAGGTTCAGTCATGACCTCTAGTGCCATCCTGTGCGGAGTTTTCATGTTTTCATTATGACGACGTAAATTTCCTGTAGCTATTCCATTTTCCTCCCATATTGCAAAGGCATGCTCGTTTTAGATCTATTAGCTATTGTAAAATTCCCCTACTATGTAGGTGAGTGGTAGAAACTATGACTTTAAAGAATTGTAGTATTTTGTAGGCCTCTGTTAGTCTCGATAGACCATGGATATGGTCTTTGGAAAGTTTCCAGGGTGCAAGCCTGGGCAAGGTTTTTTTTATGGAAGACCGGCAGTTGCCCAAGCTGCAAGTCTCTCCTCTCCACACCACCGATGTTGTCCAAGGGAAGGGCATTAGGACCCATACAGCTTGGCACCAGTGTCATCGCAGAGCAGTGAGTGGTTAAGTGTCTTGCTCAAGAATAGGATTAGTGTGAATGGGTGTTTAATGGCCAGAGCACACTAAGTATGCGAAAGGGGCTGTTTCTTTGTTTTAGCTCTGCTAGGTGATGAGTTTTGTTCAGAAGATCACTCAGATGGTAATGTAGCAAATACTGAAGTGTATTTTTAGTTTCAGCTCTAACTGAGAACTCAGACTATATTTAAAAGTCTGGACTCAGTTTGTGGTTGTTTGTACTTCAACATTTTACCTTATGACCGAAGTTTTCATTGGCATTGGTAGTCTAGGATTTTGCTGTTCCTTAAAAAGTAAATGTTGGGTAAACACAAATAGAAAACTTTGATTTGCAAGTCAACAGTGTATTTAACATCTTTAGAGCAAACAAATTGGCAATTAATTATAAACCACCTAATCTCTTGACAGTCATGATGTTATTAAAACTATTGTCTAATTAGGTATTCAATTAATTTCCTTTTAATGCAAATACAGTGGACTCCAGTTAATTGGGTAATTGGTTAATCGGGGCAGATATTTAAAGAACAAAATTGAGAAAATAGCCAGGATTTCCTTCAATTTATTTGGGACACCATGCTGCTTGATTGGAACAGAAGATTGTTGCCAAGCAATTTCTAACTAGTGCCAGTCGCATGAGCTTGTTTGGCCATTAGTTACAATATCATGCTTCAAGCAAACAGTTTTTAAGTTACATCAGTTGTGTGTGTGTTCAATCATCGTGTATGTTACAATGAAAACGAAGATTTGGAGGATGCAGTCATTGAAAATTGTATCAAAGCAGCACATTGTCTATATTAGATATCTGCGCTGATTTTGATCTTGTATCAAAAGAACACTGGATGAACTCCTCCATCGATAGGTATTAGGAATTAATACACAGTTATATAGTACTGCAGTCATGTTGGTAGTTTTCTAATTTTGTCTGTATTTCATTAAAATATATAATTTGTTACTCAGTTTATCTTGTTTATACCTTTTTAACTGTTTCCATGATACTTCAGCTAATTGGGGAAGCTGCTTAATTGGGACAGAATATACTGGTTCCAGTGTGTCCCAATTAACTGGAATCCACTGTATATTAATTTTCTAATTGAAATTATAGTTGCAGTTTACATGAAAGGGATGATCTTCAAACTGGTCAGGGATCTTCTAAAAAAAAATAAGGGAAAAAAAACATAATTGTGAATTGTTGAAATTTTCAATTCAACTGAAATGTGTATATGATGGATTGCACTTTTGATCAGCAGCTGTAAATGAAAAATGGATTTTCATCACTGAGCTTAGTAGAAATCTCTAGGCTATGGCTACAAAATAATTACTACTTTGTAATTTATAAGCCTTTTAAATTAATTTGTACATAAACCATGATCAAGCAGTGTTCAACAGTGCCCCCTGTTGCTTTGAACATCAGTAATTCAATATTTGCTTTAGTACATGGAGATCCGCATTTGTATTCCAGGTTGTTGAAATTATACTGCTTTTTCTGTTATTTCAAATTTTGTCCACCATTTTCTATGGTTTTTGTTTTAATTTACATCAGCTGCCACTTCTCTTCCAGGAATACGAACCTTGTTGTTTTCTGCAGTCCAGCAGATTATCCCCCTGTCCATTTTGCCATGTTAACGCTCAGTGGTTTCTCTTTCCCTTCTACTTTTCAATAGCATATTGACCAGTTATGGTGAAGGGCCTGGACCTGAAGCACTGTTTCCCTTTCCAGTTCTGATGAAAGCCTACTGATTTGAAACATTAACTGTATTTCTTTCTCCAGAGAAACTACCTGGCTGGCCTGCTAAATAGCTCCAGAATTATATTTTTATTCCTGTGGAGTCTGCAACTAAACAGAATTTCTCTACTATTGTACACAAATCTTGCAATAAAGGGCCCTTGGTCTTTCTGAATACCAACACCTTTCAGTCTTATACTGTTTAAAAAATATATATATACTCTGCTGTTCATTTGAGACTCTGACTAGAGCTTTAGGGTTCTGCTGATTTTGTACATCAGCCTGATGTGGTAACAATCCTTCCCACATACTAATTTGAAGGGCTCATAACAAATATCTGTTGCTGATGGGAACTATAATAGTTACTATACCTGTCTGGAATGCAGTTAGATGAAATAAACAGCATGATTCAATTTAAAATCCAATAATCTGGCATCTAGTTGTTAAGAACTCATGGTTCAGCATCTAGAGTAACTCTTTCATTAGCTGGAATGTAAGCTGTGGGTCCAGACTGCAAGCAGGGTATAGGCTCAGAACAATATTAAAAAAAAACATTGCAGATGTTAGAAACCTAAAGGAAAAGCAAAGTGCTTTACTCACACGAAATGCTGGAAAAACTCAGCAGACCAGGTAGCATCTATGGAAAAGAGTAAACAGTTGATGTTTTGGGCCAAAACCCTTCATCAGGACCTATCAACTGTTTCCTCCTGATAAAGGGTTTTGGCCCGAAATGTCAACTGTTTGCTCTTTCCCATAGATACTACCTGGCTTGCTGAGTTCATTCAGCATGTTGCTTAAATTTCCAGCATCTGCACATTTTCTCTTGCTAGAGAAACTCAGCAGTTAATCAACAGAGGTGGAAACAATTAAAACTTTAGGTCATTGTCCCTTCATTTCGCTTCATCTATACACTCACCAATTAGATTTGGTGATGACAATTTAAATGTCACTCACTTTCTAGTGTAACAGTTGCTCATTTCCTTCAGGAACAGAATCTCCTTGGCATCATTAGATTGAATATAAAAATTGTTTCTAGGACAGATTCAGCAGTACTATTGTCCAGCAGTTTTATTTTGTTGAAAAGTCTGCTACTTGATGTCAGCATGCTCCAGGATCTTGCATAAACAGTTCAACCCATTGATTATCAACAGGCTGTACAACTTATTATGTAATAAATCCACCTCCTAACTCTTCATCTTTCTTCTGCCACAAACTCCATATTCAGGACGTATCTGGTGGAGGAGTTCAAATATTTTAGATAGGACAATAATACAACATGTACAGTATAGAGAGCTAATTTCAAGCAGCATCTAGTGTTTTCCCATCCACCAAAGTCACAGACCTTTCTATTGATGGATACAGTGTGAAGTTTGTAAACCAACTAGTAAGATAGTCAGTTGACACACTGAAAGAAACTTCATGGCCTCCTTGTTATAATCAGATATCATGAATTGTGCATAAACCCACTTTACTAGAATGGAGAATGAAACATTGGTGGTGTGTATGGAAACAGTTTAGGTCCTCCCATTTAGTGCCGTAGTAAGAAGATGCTCAGTCTTCCTAACACCTGTGCTGACGCCGCTGTTGAGATTTGCAATAGGAGCCTGCCATAACCGATCTATTGTTGATGTTTCTGTGCTCCTTTGGCTGCACATCATTATGAGTTTGGCTAGTTATTTAGATACATGGTGCGTATAGAAGTCAAAAAGGAAAGTACTTGAGATAAAGGATCAACTATGATTATAGTGGTGGAGCAGACTCAACAAGTGAGCTGCCATTCCCCCACTTGTTATGTATGCTTAGTTTCATTCTACTAAATCATTACAAAACTGTATAATTGTTTGATATATTGGTGACTACTCTTGTCAACAATTGAAAGCAAGGAATAAAGTGTAGATAAATGCATGGTTATTATTTTTTGATTGTTCAAATTAAATGCTTTGCATTTTATCCTCAAGTAGAATAATTCTTGATCGTTTCTTTAATCATACAATATAGCTCAACAAATTTTTTTAAGATTGATTAATTTTGATTTGCTTTCATTGTCATTATCCATACTAGCCAAGCTTCCTATATGAGCTAGTCCCGTGATCCTACATTTGTTCCATATCTCTCTAAACTTTTCCTATCCATCTACCTGTTCATAGGAAACAGAGCAAAACGAATTCTTGAAAAAAGCAGGAATTCATGGTGCAGTACTGAAGTTTTATAAACTTGCATTAACTGCCTTTGTAATGAAAATACAATGTAAAGGATTAGTAATAATGGGATTTATTTTGTTTTGGTTTAATGAAATATGCTGTCACAGAATGAGTTGACATGGGATTACTATTTTTAAGGGTGCATTTCATTGCTCACTGGCTTAATTTTACCATAAGATGTACTGAGCCATAAGAGTTATGTCCACTTAATCCCTGCCTAATTAACTGATCTCAACAGAATTGTGATTATGTTAATAAAACTGATTATCTGTTGTCTGGAGAAGTGGCTAATGAGTTAGTGAAAGGCATGTATTATTCTGTAACCCTGTTATTAAATGTACCTGTGGTGTAGATGTTGGATCAGTACACAAATTTGGCTGCATTGCCTTTCATGGGAAAGTATTATATTAGCAGTCGGCCAAGTGGCCTATTAGTATCGACTCTCATAGCTTGCAGGTCTTCAGTATCTTTATACTGACAATGTAGAAATGGCCCTCTACATTAAAAGTATTAAAAGTAGATTAAGGACACTCAAAATGTGTATTGGCCTTTTTAATTGATGTGATATGTACATTAGCAGTCAAAAGTTCCAAAAGGGACAAGTAAAGATGTAAAATGATACAGCTTTTTACTAATCTACAGAAGAAATACTCTGATTATATACAAATGTCCCATAAAAACATAGATACTGCTGGAGCCATTTCTGGTGGGATGTGGGTTCCAGAGTGGTGGATCTGATGGTGTGAAACTTGTACAGAATCGTGGTTATACTGTATTTAAGCTGTTTTAGTCTCCATATAATGTAAAGTATCTAAAGAAGCTGGAGAAAATGCAATACAAAAATGGTAAAATCAAAACAAAGATGGTTCAGAAAAGATTTATTATGACCAGAAATAGGTCATTTCAGATAATAAAAGTGGTTAAGCAGAGTAAGCAGAAGTTTCTGATTTTGGCAGCAACCAGATCTAGGAAGCATTAGCACAATGTTGCCACTGGTAAATTGATGGTGATTCCCTTACTCAGATATTTAGAAAGTGGAACTCACTGCCACAAGTATTTGAAGCAGTTTGCACAGATGTGTTTAAAGAGAAGCTAAAAAAATGTGAGTGACAGAGGAAAAGATGGAGTTAGATGAAAATGGCTGGGAAAAGGTTCAAATGGAAAATAAAGGCAGGGATATTTGAAGTTTTATCACTGAGTATTGAATTGGTTCTATCATATGTAGGGAATTCAAATTTCCGTATCACATAAACCCTTTATATTGCCAAACAAAGAAAGTTATAAGAAGGGGGTCCTTATTTCCATGTAATTAGTCTAAAGAAAAAAAACTGTTGGGGAAACATCAGTTGTCTCTTTGCCTCCACAGACGTTGCTTAACATGCTGTTGTTCCCCAACGACTTGTTCATTTACCTTCCAAAATATGACTGCTACGGCAGACGTGTCCTTTTGACATATTGTTAACATGTCAGAAACATAACAGTTTTTATGTAATACATAATAAAGGCTCTTAAATTCATGGTTAATTATTGGTACCAATGTAATTTTAACATCAAAGCTACTGCAAAGTTTTTTAAAAAACCAATGGCTCTAGATTTGTTGGAGTCCGTAGAAGTTTTTCTGTACTGATAGTAGCAGCACTGAAAACAAACACGTCTCCAGTGTTGAACTTCCCATTTTCCAGCTGGAATATTTAACTGGTTGAATCCAAGTAGAACTTGCCCAGACAGTTCCAGTGTTTCCATGTAAAATTATGTAGTCTGTCCCTTAAGTGCAATGAAACATACTCAGCCAGACATTCCCACTGGCTTTTGTTGATACAATGTTTCTGGGGTTTGGGTTTCCTAATTAGTTTTATTTGAAGTGATGTAAAGTAGCATCTCCAAAATGGTTTTGAAGCCATTATCTAATGATGACTCCCAACTGCCCACTTTCTGAAATTTGAAAATGCTCTTGTTTCTGTATGAAAGAGATTACTATTGGCTCTAAATTAGGTTGGAAAGTGCGAGATTGTCATGGACAAACAAAAGGAGGAAATGTCCATTATTAAGCTATAAAACCTGGAAGGGGAAGCTCTTTGAGCCATGATCAGTTTTCAAACAGCGAGTTAGATTGACCATTGTAAACTGTTATATTCATCATTCCAGCCACGTGAATAGTGGTGTTGATTTTTGTTGCCATTGTTTGATTCTAGTTTTGTTTTAACTGCACAATTGAAAAATGCATCAGCCACAAGTACAGTTTTCTGTTGAGTTTTCTCTTTTTTTTGCTTTATTCAGCAGAAAACATTGCAACCAGTGCATTGGGAAAGGTAATAAGTTTTGATCTTGCAGGCAGAACTCTGAAGTTGTTTTGTTTAATGCTTAATGTCATTTCCTGTATACAAATGTAAAAGAGAACAAAATAGTTGTTACTACAGATCACAAAAAAGCACAAAAGGTAAAGGAACACAACAATAATTATAGAAACAACATGGTAAATATAAATACATAGATAACTTATGTACATACGGTGTATAATCATAATGTGATGTGAGGCACAGGAGAGTCTGTGCATAAAGTGACTGACTGAAAATAATAAAGTAGTGGTAATTGGGCTTGTGGAGGGGTGGTTTAGTGAAAAGAGGTGTTGATCAGCCTTGCTGCTTGGGAAAAGTAACTGTTTTTGAGTCTGGTGGTCCTGGCATTGGCATGGATGCTAATCTCTGAGAGAGTTGGACGAACAGTCCATGAGTAGGGTAGGTGACATCCTTCATTATGTTACTGGCCCTTTCCCTGTACCTTTCTGTATATATGCCCTTGATGGCGGATAGGCTAATGCCAGTGATGTGTTGGCAGTTTTGACTGCCTGTTGCAAAGCCTTCCTTTCTATAGCATTACCAAGCACTAATGCTACTCTAGTTAGGATGTCCTCTACTGCTGATGTGAGTGTGGATGTGCAAAGTCCAGCTTTCTTAAAACTCAGAAGGTAGAGGTGATCTTTTCTGACTGTGTAGGATGTGTTTTGAGAACATGAGAGGTTGTGTGTGATGTGCACTTCCAGGAGTTTGAATCTGTTTGCAGTTCCACTGCTGTGCCACTGATGTAAGAGGGACAGAGGGGGGTGGTTGTGTGGTATGAGTTTTCCTCATTTGTCTTGTTGACCTTAAGGAAGAGGTAATTTGCCAGGAACCATGCTTTGAGCTCTTCCACCTCCTCTCTGTAGGCAGTCTCCATTGTTGTTGTGTTTATCTTTAATTATTCTGTACACTTAAAGCTTACCTTTACACAAAAACATCTTGTTCTTGAAACTCTTTGCAAATGTGATTATCACAACTGATTTTTCTTCCAATTTCCATCATCAGAAGAAAGGTGATTGAATTACCATAGATGATTATGTAGGTAGTAAATCCAAAATAAACTGGTTCTTTTATACCAAATTTCATGGTGACATAAGAAATAAAGGACATTAGTAATGTCCATCTTTGGCTCGTGGAAGCCTCAATCATAAATAATACTGAGGGAGACAAAAGAAAAAGAGAGTAAAATCTTGTGAATTTCATAAATATCTGGAAAGTTCCAGTTAGACACACAAGGCATTTGAGCAAACCCATGAGAGCAAGCCACATTAAAAATATTCATCCCCATACCAGAAGCACAACTGAAAAAAAGACAGGGGGTAGGATGTGGGAGTTTTGGATAAGTAGAATAGATAGAATGGTCAGAACTTTTTTTCCTCAGGGCAAGGAGAGTCATGATTTGATGTAAGAAGGAAATGGTTATCTAGAACAATCTACCAGAGGTAATCGTGGAGGTAGGTACTGTGAAAAGACTTGCACAGGTAATTGGATAGGAAAAGCATAGAGGTATATGGAACTGTTGTAGGCGACTGCTACTAGTGTCGGTAGATCATCAACGTGCACAAGGTGGGCCTAAAGGGTCTAGTTCTGTGCTGTATAATTCTATGAAAAATTTCTTGATCCCTGAAATAATTTCATCAGATCTACAGATCCTATCCTAAAAGTTTGAATTAGGTCAGGTGGCTCTTACTCAACCAGCACAGGTATGATAAACCAATTGGCCCCTTTCCATGTAAATGATCTGATTTTATGACTCTCTCATTCTTCATGTATTTATTAACATTGTTCTTCAAGTTCACTCTGCTTCAAAGTATTGTGCTGTCTATAAATTTGCAACTTATTTTTATACAGGGGCTCCCTGGATTAATTAGAGCTGACTTGTGGAAATCTGGCTTTACACAAATTCTCTCATAATTTTTTTTTTAGGAATTCGTCAAGATATAAATTGTTTCATATATTCATTAACAACTAAATTCAGTGTATACTCCCAATAGTTTAATTATGGATAGTCCTAGAGTGAATATTCAATAAAATGAACAAGTTTAAGAGAGTGCATGCAGAGGAATAATATGTGGGTAGCAGAAAAAATTGACATATCTAACTTATGGAAAAATAGCTTATGAAAATTGTTAGGAATGGAACCCTTATGTAATTCAGGAATTGCCTATATTAAAATAAATGGTCCTGGTACTAAACCCCTGGAAAATACCACTGCACAGTTCCACTCCAATAAGAAAAAAAACATTGAATAAAAAACACCACTATGCAGTTTCCACAGCAAATAATCATTCATTGAAAGTATTATCTCCTGTCATTTTTTTTATACCTGCTGCTAATGGCCATTTTACTCCAAGGGCTTTAGGTTTGACAATAAACCTTGTATACAGCCTTTTGAAAATCTAAATACACTATATCAACCTTTATCATAAATATTTGACTTTTTTAAAAAATTTGTAATTTTATAAATCCTTGTTGACTCCCTCTAATCAATCGATACTTGTCCATGTCACTACTAATTCTATTCAGATTATCATTTATAAAGTTTTTCGTGCTGCCAAGATCAAACTTGTTGACCAGTCATTTATCATCGAACCTTTCTCTATTTAAATAAAAATTGAAATGTTTCCATTTCTTATTTACTACCTATTTACCTATAGATATTTATGTTATTTCTCAGCGATCTTGGATGCATTCTATCTCATTTAAGTGACTTACCCGCTTTAAATGACTATGTTTACTATCATCTCTTAATCAAATTTTAGACCATCTACAATCTCTATATCCTTCTCTATTGAGACCTCTGCATGATCATCCTTTGTAAAGGACAATGTAAGCTATTCACCTTAACCATGACCTGCTCCATGAATAGATCATTTTTGCTTGATCTATTATTGACCCCACCCTCTCTCAAGTGCATAAGCAATCATGAAGATTATTTCATTTAAACCACATTTAAGCCATCAGACCCTTTCTCCCCTTTGATCCAAATACTTACAACGTCTCGGTGGTGTGTTTCTACACTTTTTAAAAACTTTATTCTACTTCTCTGTAAATATTGGGGAACTATATCTTGTACATTGTAAATACCATTGAGCCTTATTCGTCTCATTGTAATCACTTGGAAATACTTGGATGCTACACTGGTATAAGGTATCTCTTCACCCACACTACTACTGATCTCTTGGATCATTTCCCATGCCTTAGTACTTGGAGGCCACTCATCTTTTGTCCAGTGATGTTTCGGCATGGAGACTTTCTGTTCCATGCTTTGAATGTTGGAAGTTTTTCTCTTCCATGCTGTAAACACATGGAGGGCCCATCCTCTGTTCTGCAAACACTGCAAGCCCCTCTCCTGCACTGTAAATATTGGAGCTTCTCTGCCAATTTGCAGACATTTAGGGTTTCTCTGTCCCATGCTGTTTTTAAACTTGCTAAATTTCCACAGTTCTATAGAGAGGGAAGCCTCTCTATTCTGTACTATAAATACATTATCTCCACTATAAGTACTCTTCAAGTCTTCCATCTCTCACTCCATTTTGTTTCCAAACATAATATTACTCTTGCTTCCTTTCAAGTCTCTATCTTCATTTTTATTATCTTCCTAGCATAAAAGCATACTTTCTACATTGTATCTTCAGGTTCTTTCTGCCAAATATCATGACATTCATTATCATAGCATGTTGAATTTAGCATTACTTATTTTCAAAAAGTATGCCACCAGATTCTGGAATGGTTCCGGAAGACTGGAAAATTGCAAATGTCACTCCACTCTTCAAAAAGGGAGTAGGGCAGAAGAAAGGGCCTGTAGGCCAGCTAGTCTGATCTCAGTGTTGGGAAGGTGTTGGGAGTTGATTCTTTAAGGATAAGGTCTCAGGGTACTTTGAGTCACATGATAAAAGAGGCCGTAGATAGCATGATTTCCTCAAAGGAAAATCTTGCCTGACAAATCTGTTAGAATTCTTTGAAGAAATAACAAGCATGGTAGACGAAGGAGAATCGGTTGATGTACACTTAGATTTTCAGAAGGCATTTGACAAGGTGCCACACATGAAGCTGTTTAACAAGATATGAGCCCAGGATATTACAGGAAAGATTCTAGCATGGATAAAGCAGTGAACGATTAGCAGGAGGCAAAGAGCAGGAATAAATGGAGCCTTTTCTGGCTGGCTGGCTTTCTGACTGCTGGTCTGCATATGGACCAATTCTTTTTATTTTAGTTGTCAATGATTTGGATAATGAATTGTTATGAAGTTTGCAGACAATATGAAGATAGGTAGAGGGGCAGGTAGCTTTGAGGAAGTAGAAAGGTCTTAGACAGATTAGGAGAATGGGCAAAGTAGTGGCAGATAGAATACAATATCAGGAAGTGTATGGTCATGAACATTGGTAGAAAAATTGAAAGGGTTGACTCCTTTCTAAAGGGAAAGAAAATACAAAACACTGAGATGCAAAGGGACTTGGAAGTCTTTGTGCAGGATTCCCTAAAGGTTAATTTACAGGTTGAGTCTGTGGTGAGGAAGGCAAATGTAATGTTACCATTCATTTCAATAGGACTAGAATATTAAAGCAAGGATGTAATGGTGAGAATTTATAAAGCACTGTGAGGCCTCACTTGTAGTATTGTGAGCAGCTCCAGGCCTTTATCTTAGATGTGCCAAAACTGGAGAGGGCTCAAAGGAGTTTCATGAAAATGGCTTGTCGAAGGAAGAGCATTTGATGGCTTTCTGCTTGTATTCACTTGAATTCAGAAGAAAGAGGAGTGACCTCATTGAAAAGCCTCAATGGAGAGGATGTTTCTAATGCTAGGAGAGTCTAAAAACACTACCTGAGACTACCAGAGGACACTACCTGAGAATAGAGGGACGTCCTTTTAGAACTGAGGTGAGGAGGAATTTCTTTAGCCAGAGAGTGGAAAATCTGTGCAATTTTGTTGCCACGGGCAGCTATGGAGGCCAAGTCTTTGTCTTTTTAAGGCAGAGGTTGATAGATATTTGATTGGTCAGGGCATGAAGGGAAACCAGGAGAAGGCAGATATTACGGCTAAGAGGAAAATTAGATCAGCCATGACAAAATGGGGGAACAGACTCGATGGGCCAAAATGGCCTAATTCTGCTCTTATATCTTACGGTGGAAGTTCAGGAACAGTTGTTCCTCTTCAACCATCAACCTTCTGAACCAGCGTAGATAATTTCACTCACCTCAACTCTGAATTGATTCCACATCCTACAGACTCAGTACCTTACAACTTGAGTTTACAGTATTATTTATTTACCTACTTTTTTTATTTGCAGTTTGTTTTCATTTGCACATTGATTTTTTTTTCTGTCAGCCTTCAGCCTTTGTGTGTAGTTTTTCATTGATTCTATTGTATTTCTCTATTCTACTGTGAATGTCTTCAAGAAAATAAATCTCAAGGTAGTAAATAATGACATGTTGGGGACCTCTGTTGGTTGGGGTTGATCATGGATATTATGTACCACTAGCTGTTTACGTGATGTGCAAGACAGCATGCCAGTCAAGAGAAAATCTGCAAATGCTAGAATGCAAGCCAGGGCAGTGTGATAATGAAAGCAAACTGTTACCCATGCAGCAGGCTCCCCCACTCCACGCAGCAGATGAACCCAAAGGAACGGCAGAGGCCAATACAGTTTGGTATCAACTGCGTTACAGGAGTTCCCAGTCAGCATTGAACTCAATGGGACTACAGCTCTGGATTGTTCAAAAGGATTTACTCCAGAAAACTTCCCCAGTAGTGGATATAGTCACAAGGCAACAGAGGTTTGGGATCAGAGTTATCTTTCTCCTAGCTGATGAGTCCTGTCTGCCCTAAGTGACTGGTTTTAAGATGTCAGTAACCTGCCTTTGACCCTTCTCCTGTCAGTAGAAATGGTTCTGCCAGATTTTAGTAACTAAGTCACATGTGAAGGCCAGGAGCTGGACTTGGTTGTCAGAGGCTATTTGAGACACAAGCCATTGGGAGCCCTTAATAGCAGCTTATCCTCTTTACCACCCACAATTATAACAACCTTAAGAACTGATGACTTGTGCATACTTTGATAAATTTATTTTGAACTTTGAATATCTACATTTTTAAATTCAACATCACTCAGTGTCATGAACCCATCTGATTTTTATTTAAATCTTATTAATAAATTAATATTTGGATTATTGGAAATATTTGGAGAGAATTCTGTGAATATTAAGCATCTTCACTTGGTTGAAAGATACAGATTCTGTGTTTCCTATCCCTCATTGTCAGAATATCTCAATATTTTAAAGTGGCATATCTGATTCCATAGGGGAGATTCTCTTTGACTATCCTGGTGTGACTAAAAACTGGATCTCATTTACCAGACCTCAAAATCTTTTCCTTTTACATCTTTGCCTTGCATGTCTGTTTACTTGTGTGTATGTTTTCCTTGTTATAATACCCATCTAGACCTAAAAGTCCGTGTTTAATTTGTTATGCCTTAAATAATATTGGTATTCATTTTTATTACTTAATCTTTGATTTATTTTTTTGGAACTTGAATGAACTGGTGGTAAAAATTTCTGAATTAACAGGTTTCCAAAGTAGTTTGGCTGAAGGTCGTAAATACCACTTGTTTATATCCCTCTGTGGACGCTACCTGACCTGAGTTCTTCCTGCAGTATGCATATGTTTTTAAAGTAAACAAGACATTTTGGTGTAAAGTTGAATGGTTATGTCTCCATGTTATGAAGAGAGGAATTAGTGGAGAAGTCAGTTACCTCTGAGTTTATGTACATTAACTGAATTAGGATTTCATGGCATTTAAAAGTTTAGGTCTCGTAAACTAATTTAGCTCTGAAGAATAGTTGCAACCACCCTTTTTTGTATTTCTTATTGTGATTTATAGTAATTTTTAAAATTTATTGCACTGTACTGCTTCCACAAAGCAACACATGACATGTCAGTGATTCCGAAATTAGGCTCGGCTTTACTTTCTAAAATTAATCATCTCTGTAATCTGTTCCTTGTAGCCCACCCCACACCCATCTCCTATCCTTCACTGAAATAGTTTGAACTGACTTAATCAAGTTGGTGATTTGAAATAGTTATTCTTTTAATGTAGAAACAAATGTTCTGCCAGCTTCTCCATAGTAGCATAGATTTGAGTGTCGTTAGATCTGTTTAAAGATAAATCTTTTTTTCTTGAACTCACAGGCTCTGGATGGGAATTTCTATGAACATCTTAAAGAATACCTGATGGTATTCAACAGAACAGAACTTGAGGCCTGTCAGTCTGTACAGAACACATTCCAGTTATTAGTAGAAGCTTCCAGTAAGGTGAGTTTCTAACATTACATGGATTGGTTTATATGGCAGGAATTAAAAATATCCTCCATTAATTGCATGGCTTAAACATTTAAGCAGCAATCAAGTTAAGGAAATTCAGTGACTGGATCCTTAAGCTATATGCATTCAATCCTACCAGAAATTTTCTAAGATATCAGTTTATTTTATTTTCTATAAACTTACAAGTAATTAAGTTTTATTTTCTTAAAGTGCCAGAGTTTCAATCGTAGAAGTATTTTTTTAAATGCACAAAGGGACACCACAGTAGCGGAGCTGTTAGCAATGTTATTACAGCTCGGGGTGTTGGAGTTTGAAGTTTAATTCCAGTGCCATCTGTAAGGAGTTTGGACATTCTTCCTGTGACCGTGTGGGTTTCCTCAGTGCTGCAGTTTCCTTCCACAGTCCAAAGACCTACTAGTTAGTAGGTTAATTGGTCATTATAACTTGTCCTGTGATTAGGCTGGGGTTAAAAATACAAACGAGAAAATCTGCGGATGCTGGAAATCGGAGCAACCCACACAAAATACTGGAGGAACTCAACAGGCCAGTCAGCATCTATGGAAAAAAGTACAGTCAATGTTTCGGGCCGAAACACCTTTGGCGGACCTGGAGCTAAAAAAGGCTTAGGAGATTTAAAAGGTGGGGGGAGGGGAGGAGATTACACCAGGTGATAGATGAAATCTGGAGGGGAGGGATGAAGTAAAGAGGGAAATGATGGGTGGGCAAGGAGATGAGAGAGGGAAAAGGGGTGGGAGATGGTTGCGGAGTGGGGCGTTACTGGAAGTTTGAGAAATCAATGTTCGTGCCATCAGGTTGGAGGTTAAAAATAGGTGGGTTGCTGAATAGCGAGGCTCATTGTGCAGGAAGGACCCGTCCCACACTGTATCTCTTAAATAAATAAATATGCGCTAATAAGGACGTCGCAGGGTCATTAGTGATAGGAGCAGGTGATAGTTGGATATGTCTGCAGCCTTGTAAGGAAAAATCATAGAATTTTGGAGGTGGAAACTTAGTGAAGGTTAATCCAATCCAAAAAAGTTATAAATGTAGTTAAACATTAGTAAGGAGGGATTATTATGCTCTCCTGATGGTTAAATCCAGAGCAGTAAAAGACCTAAAAGCATGTAATTAAGCAGCCTCATTTTTATTTGCCAAGTGTAACAAGTTACTGTGAGGGTGCATTTGCTACCCAATTATTAGTTTATCCATTCTAACTTAAAAGAGTGTGGCCACTTTATGCAGTTATTAGTTTATGCTAGAGTAGATCAGAGGAGGAAGAATCATCAAAATACTGAGAAACTAAATTCACATGCTGGTCATGTGAATTGTGCAAGAATGAACATTTCTCTTTCATGAAGGATTTTGATGACCTAATGAAATTTACAACATTGCAGCAATTTGAATTTTTTCCCTGGTTCAGGCATACAAATTAAACGACTTGATGGAAGTTGAAACAGCCAATAAAGCTTTTGAAAAACAAAACATGTAGATTAATAAAAGAAAGTGAATGCAAGAAGCCGCCTTCTAGTTGATTTTAAAAGGATCAGAGAGAAATCTTTCAGTAAACTTTAATCTTATGTGTAATTTACGCAGTGCTTGCTAATGTTTAATTATAGGGCAAAGTCATTGTAGATCGTTCATGTATTTTCATTGAGAGCAGAAATTCCCATACAATTTTAAAATTAATTCTAATGTGACAAGCTGACTTTAAGGCTTTGAAAAGTTAATTTTTTGAACTTTGTTGGCTTTTTGCTTCTGTGTTTCTACTAAACCTATTATTTTCCCTAGAATCCCATTTTGCAGGTGGCTACAACTGGAATAAGAAGACAAAGCCCTCAATATTAAACTGCTCTCAATCTTGTTCTATTGATTATGCTCCCATGTAACAATGAAACAGATCCCTAGCTTTCCAACAGTTAGAATCTAAAGTTCTTCAACCTAATTTTGCCTTGCACTATATTATATTTGGAATGTGACTTGATTAGTGTTGTATTGGCTTTGTTTTGCTGATTGACCTAACTGTTTTAACTTAATAAAAAATAATCTTGCCAGTATGGTTTTGGAGAAATTATAAATGTGCTGTCAGTCATCGGGTAAAGGGTTAATTTATCACAGATTGAATTAGTACAGGTTAAGAACAGCCAACATCTGGATACCCCTACCACATAAGAATGAGCTCCCAGAATGTTATTAATTTCAAAAGTATACTACATGCTGATATGAATACGAACACAACGCTGGAAGAACTCAGCAGGTCAGGCAGCATCCATGAGAAAAGAGTAGCCAACGTTTCGGGCCGAGACCCTTCACCGGGAAAGGGGGGGAATAGAGGACCAAAGCCCAGTAATAGAGATAAGGGAGGGGGTAGGGCCTAGAGGCGGCAGTGGAAAACCAATCAGAGGAAAGATAAAGGGGGGAGGGGAGAGGATTAGAAAGAAAGAACTGTAGAGATAAAGAAGCAGAAAGTTGAAAGGGGAGAGAGGCAGAGAGGGACCTGGGATAGGGGAAGGAGAGGGGGAGGGAATTACCAGAAATTGGAGAAATCAATGTTCATACCATCAGGCTGGAGGCTACCCAGACGGTAGATGAGGTGTTGCTCCTCCAATCTGAGTTTGGCCTCATCATGGCAGTAGAGGAGGCCATGTATGGACATATCTAGATGGGAATGAGAGGCAGAGTTGAAGTGAGTGGCAACTGGGAGGTCCTGTCTATTGTGACAGATGGAGCATAGGTGCTCAACGAAGCGGTCCCCCAATCTGCGTCGGGTCTCGCCGATATAGAGGAAGCCCCACCGAGAGCACCAGATGCAATAGACGATTCCAGCAGACTCGCAGGTGAAGTGTTGCCTCACCTGGAAGGACTGTCTGGGGCCCGGAATGGTGGTAAGGGGGGAGGTGTGGGGACAGGTGTAGCATTTGCACTTGCAGGGATAATGCTACATGCTCATATGTTTGTTCCTTAAAATAGCATTTTTCGCTATTGTTCTTATCAGTCTTGTGTGCTTTTGAAACAATTCTTTAAAATACTGTTGACCTATGTTTATCATATCAAGTGACTTGTGTACATTTTCCAAGTTGTGGACAAAATTGACTTAAGGGCATCTGAGAAAACAATACCCATTTGTTACCTGGGAACAGATTGGTCTGCTGTACAAGGGATACGTGGTTTCCATATATTTTTCAAAGGCTGATATAGCAGTCATTGCTTAAACACTTTTGATGAATTGAAAATAGTATTTTTGATAAATTTATTTCAGGGATTACAAGATTACAGTCTGCAGCTTTTTCTCCAAGAAAACCCAGTTTTCCAAAAGCCACAGTCATTCCAGTTCCAGCCAAGTGATAATGATACGGTAAGATTTATTTATTCAGAAATATTATCTTAATGGCTAAGATGCTCTTCATCCTCTCTAGCCCAAATTGTTAACAAAAGCTTAGATTTGTAGGAATAGCTCATTAGAAGCAACTAAGGTTTTAAATTCCAGATAGCAGTAAATATGAAGTGTACTGGAGCTGATTTAACTTAAATGTTTGATAGGTTTGTTGTTAGTGTGATGCACAGAATAACAACAGTTATTCGACTTTTGAGAATAGATTCCTGAAGCATGAAGGATGAAACCAACAATAATACTTAAAGGATAATAAGGTAGCTGCTAAAATTTTTATGTTTTTTACAAATTGGGAAGCAGCTGTAACTAATAATACTCTACCAATGAGAACCAAGGTTGAGGAAAAGGCGAAACTTGCTCATGATGGTGTCATCTCACATGACAGCAGAACTAAATCCCTTTTGGTTTATTTAACAGGTTACAATTTGAATTTTTTCACTATTTAATCTTCCAGAGCCGTTTAATTTCTGGTGAGCGTAGTGGTGTTGCTGCTAAGGCCGGCATTTACTGCCTCACTCCAATTGCCCTTGGAGCTTCTGGTGGAGTGCCCCTAGAGTGCAGTTGGATAGGAAGTTCCAAGATTCAATTGCAGTGATGATGAATCAGCAATATATACTCAGTGGCTCTTCTATTAGGTACCTCCTGTACCTAATAAAGTGGCACTGAATGTATGTTCATAATTTTCTGCTGCGGTGGCCCATTTACTTCAGGTTTGATGTGCTCTGCATGCGACTATTATAACGTGGTTATCCGAGTCACTATCACCTTCCCATCAGCTTGAACCAATCTGGCCTCCTCTGACCTCTCTCATAAACTATAAAAGTACCACTCACTGGATTTTTTTTTTGTTTTTGATTTTTTGCAGCATTTTCTGTAAACTGTGCATGAAAATGCTAGGAGATCAGCAGTTTCTGGTATACTCAAACCTCCCAATCTGCCACCATTCTATAGTCAAAGATACTTAGATCATATTTCTTCCCTATTCTAATGCATTCAGCAACAAATTAACCCCTTGACCATGTCTGCATGTGTTTATGCATTGAGTTGCTGCCACATGATTGGCTGTTTATAAATTTTCCTAAACAACCTGGTCTACAAGTGTACCTAATAAAATGGCCATTGCGTGTATTTCTAAAATCTAGATGGTGTGCAACAAACATGCACCTGTTGCCTTTGTCCTCCTTGGTAATAGTTGCTGCAGGCTTGAAAGATGCTTTTAGAGTAGAATGGGCAAGAAAGTGGTGCATTTTCTGGACTTTCTACACTGCCATAGCTATATACCGTTTAATGGAAAGAATGAATGTCCAGAGTGGTGGATGGGTTGCTAGTCATGGATGTTTTGACCTTGGTGGTATTGGACTTCTTGTTGGAGCTAAAAGCACCGAGTCAAGTGGAGGATATGCTATCACATTTCTAACTTGTGCTGATACAAAGGCTTCAGGGTTTCAAGAGGTGATTCAGGAATGACCCAACCTCTAGCCTGCTTTCCTAGCCAGAGTATTTGTAGTCCATTTAATATGACCATCAGGGTTTTTTATAATGGAGGACTTAACATTCAATGGCTTTGCCATTGGCAGGGATAGATGGTTAGGCCTTTTTGTTACAGATGGTCATTGTTGCCACTTTTATGGGGAAAATGTTATTTGCCACAGTTGATTCTCTCTAGTATCTCATCAAAGAATTTGATTGAGGATATCAGAAGTGTAATGCTTTTAGCAAATTCACTCATGTTTTTGTGTTAAAGATAGTTAAAAAGCTTTATTCCAACATTCACTTTTCCATATCACCTGTATAAATAACATATGCCTTTCAAGTGAAACACTATTTTGCCTTTTTATATTTCCAAGAGCCTGGCATTTCCCTGTTCCCTCCTGTGAATAGTAGCCATACTCCAATCCTCCAAATATTTCCGTATCCAGGGAGATATGAAAGATTTTCTCTGTTTTTGCAAATTACGCATTTAGAGCTTTGGATATGTTGTTTGCCTCTGTAATTGGTCCATCCATTTTTCCTCCCCTAATTTATAAAAGCATGAAGTGTTTTACCACTCAACTTAATATTGCCAGATCATCTTCTCTTGAAAAATTTCTATGCTTCCCTATTAGTTTTAATTTTTTATCACATTTTTAATGACCACTTTAAATATTAACTGACTAACTTCCTACATACTTTATGGAATGTACTGTCTTCCCTGTGAGTCATTAACTCACACAAAGTAGTTCCAATGCCATTTAGTGCAGTATGTCCTTTCTATTGCGAACTGTGACATCATTTTAATCAGTACAATCACACCAACTCCTTCCATTCTTCTCCTAACTTTGTTGTATAGTTTCTAAACAGGAATATTGAGAGCCTGTTCCTTGTCATTACTAATATAAGCCTAAGCATCTGAAATTTTCCATTTTACTCCTGTATAATTTTTATTTCTTTGACTTCATCTAATCACTTGTTGACAGATATATTTTGTGTTAATGTCAATTAAAAAGCTTTATTCCAACTTTAATTTTCCCCTATCAGCACAGAAATTAATAGTAAATATCAACATCAGTTAGCATACTTACACTCACTGTTTTATCAGGCACTTATTCATCTAAAATGAACTTTCTTATGCCTATGCAATGCATGTACTGTATGTTCAAGTTTGGTTTAATGATAATTTCTCCTTTATGCACATATGGGTGTATAGGGAAAATAAAGCTACCCTGCTCTTAATTTAAATTATTTTGACAGTAAATTGAACATCAATCAATCGTCAGTTGTTATCTTTCAGATTCTAACTTTGTCTTTGAATTTGGTTTGATGTGATTTTAATGTTTTGTTTTGGAGTTGTTAGATGGATTAGTGTAAGGTAAGAAAAGGAATGAGTAACTCACACAAAATGCTGGAGCAACTCAGGCAATATCTGTGGAGAGGAATAAACAGTCAACATTTCAGACCGAGAAATGATAACTCTTCATAGATGCTGCCTGACTTGCTTCCAGCATTTTGTATCTTATTCAAGATTTCAGTATCTGCAGAATCCCTTTTGTTTATGAGTAATCCAGATGCTTTATTATTTGTTTTGCTTTTATTCTAACTTCACTGTTTGTTGAAACTAACATGTCCATTTTGTCCTAATAACATCTCTGTTGCTCAGAGTTTTAACACCGTGCAGCTTGTGGATATTGACCTCTCACCCATCAGCACTCTGAGAATGACTTTAACAGAGGTACACACACACACTTCTTGTGTACTTGATGTCGTGTGGTGAAGGTTTGGTGTGCATGTGGAGTAAATAACATCTTTTGAAGGGCAGCAACAATAGCTCTTGGAGGCTGTGCTACCTAAGCATTATTGCATAAATACTGGAAGATTGTGAATTGGCACTTACAATAAAATGTGGAATATTTCACTTGGGAACTTTTAATATTGCTCGATTAAATTTGGCACTGCTCCAGATGTGCTATAAATATGTCAAAAATTGTTTTACTGAATTCCAGTAAGTAGCATTATGCATAATTTATATAAATTGGGTTCTCTTTGTATCACAGCCTGGCATAGTATGTTTTGCAGTTGTGTTGCTCCCTTGTTATTTGCATGGAGGCATAAGCTTTCAGGATGCTAATAGAACTTGGGCATATAGCCAACTAATCAATACAAATGTTATTTGATTGCAAAACAATTTCCACTTGCCTTGTATTTGAAGAACTTAATCTGTATTAATACTTAATATTCTTAAAACTTTAATATGGTCAGAAATATCAAATTGATAATGTATTTGTGCTTACAATTATAGCATTCAATAGCAGTCATCCTTAATGGATTACACAATTTTCACTGATTTCCTCCTATGACCTATAATTAAAAATATTGTTTTAATATTTTTGCCTCTAAAGGTATAGCTGTTTTTCCATCTGAAGTCTTGTGCCACAAAAGCCTAGACCTCAAATTTCTTCATAGATTTCAAGAGATGATTTACTGTATGGACAATAAATAGAGAATTATTTACTGTATTTATTGTCCATTACATAGTGATCAAGCTGTTTATATACATTAAATAAGTTCATCATTAAGAAAAAAAGTTAGTGCATAGTAGGTTGAAGCAGGTAGGAACAAATGAGATGCTTATGGATTATAAGAAATGCAAGAGAACACTTAAGAAATAAATCAGGAGGGCTTAAAAAAAAAGCATGACGTTGCCCTAGCAGACAAGGTGCAGGAGAATCCTAAGAGATTCTCTACAGATATATTAAGAGCAAAAGGATTGCAAGGGACAAAATGGTCCTCTGGAAGGTCAGAATGATAATATTTGCATGGTGCCAAAAGAGCGGGTGGAGATCTTAAAAGGATTTTTTACATCTGTATTTACTTGGTAAATAGACAGAGTCTACAGAAGTGAGGAAAAGTGGCAGTGAAGTTATGGACCCTGTACAGAATACAGAGGAGGAGGAGGTGTTTGCAGTCTTTTTTTATTAAATTTTTAAGAGAATTACATAAAATGAATAGAATAATAAAGGAATGAAAATTAATATCAGACCTCCCCCTCCACTTAACCCTTAACATCCCTATCTAAAAAAAAGAAAAAAAAGAGAAAGAAAGATTGCCTGAATATCGGAAGACCCCCACATGCTCCATGGAGTTCAAAATAGCTTTAGTATATATCTTTATTTATTTTTTTCCCCAAATAGCTAATAATTTTATCTTCGGAGGACCTATATATTTAATCCTATCTTTTGTAAATAAAGGTGCCAAATTTTCAAAAATATATCATATTCATTTCTTAAATTATAAGTAATTTTTTCAAGTGGAATGCAGCTAAATATTTCATTAT
Organism: Hypanus sabinus; assembly: GCF_030144855.1. NCBI lineage: Eukaryota > Metazoa > Chordata > Chondrichthyes > Myliobatiformes > Dasyatidae > Hypanus > Hypanus sabinus. The sequence continues at coordinate 29,012,550 of NC_082708.1, read as the reverse complement.
TCCAACGGTCCATAGTTAAGTATGAATCTGATTTCCAAGTGACTGCAATAGCTTTTGGTCACTGCCAATGCAATTATTATAAATTTTTTCTGATATTTATTCAATTTAGGTTTTGGTATTATCCTTCAATATTGCCTAATAAAAATAATATTGGGTTATGTGGAAGTTGTATTCCAATAATTTGTTCCAGTAAAAGTCTTAAATTTATCCAAAAAGGGTGAATTTTAAAACAAGACCAAGTAGAGTGTGAAAAATTACCAATTTCTTGATTACGTCAAAAACATTGGTCAGATATATTTGGGTTTAATCTATTTATTTTTTGTGGTGTAGTATATAATTGATGTAAAAAATTGTACTAATCTAAGTTGGACATTTATTGTATTTGTCATACTGTCAAGGCATAGTCTTGACCAACTTGTTTCATCAATTTTAATATTCAAATCAGTTTCCCATTTTTGTCTTGACTCATGAATTCCTTGTTTAATTGTCTGTTTTTGAATCAAATTATACATACAAGAAGTAGATTTTTTAATTCTTCCTTTTTGAATTAAAATTTCTATTTCATTAGGCTTTGGCATTAACATTGTTTGACCCACTTTATCTCTTAAATAAGCCCTTAATTGAAAGTAACAGAAAAGAGTGTTGTTTGATATTTTATATATATTCTTTATTTGCTCAAACAACATCAATATACCTCCTTCAAAACAGTCACCTATGTATCTAATCCCTTTTTGAAACCAATTATATAAAAGTTGGTTATCCATTGTAAAAGGAATTAGGGTTTTGCATTAGGGTTCTCTTTGCTAATAAGGATTTCTTTATCTCATCATCAACATTTATCTTATTCCATAAATCAATCAGATGTTTTAATATAAGAGGTTCTTTCTTTTCCCATACCCATTTGGATTCCCATTTATATATAAAAGCTTCTGGTATATTTTCTCCTATCTTATCTAACTCTATTCTAATCCATGCTGGTTTATCTTCATCAAAAAAAAGATGCAATAAATCTAAGTTGATTTGCTTTATAATTATTCTTAAAATTTGAGAGTTGTAACCCTCCTAGGTCAAATTTACATGTCAATTTTTCCAACGATAATTTTGACTTCTTACCTTTCCAAAGAAACTTCCTCACACATTTATTCAACTCTTGAGAAAACTTCTGCGGCAGTTGTATTGGTAATGTTTGGAATAAATATTGTAATCTAGGAAATATATTCATTTTTACAGCATTAACTCTACCTACTAATGTTATTGGTAACATCATCCATTTATTAAGATCCTCTTGATTTTTTTTCAATAATGGCAAATAATTTAATTTATATAAATTCTTTATATAGTTATCGACTCTCATACCTAAATATTTTATACCATTTATTGGCCATCTAAATTGAGTTACTAATCAACATTGACTATAATCTCCTTTAGAAAAGGGTAAAATTTCACTTTTATCACAGTTTACTTTATACCCTGATATTTTCCCATATTCTTCCAATCTAAAAGATAGTTTATGCAACAAATGCAATGGGTTTGTTAGATAAATCAGACTATCATCAGTAAATAAATTAATCTTATATTCCTCCTGGTTAACTCTGAAGCCCATAATATCTGAATTGGTTCTAATTAATTCAGCTAATGGTTCTATTGCCACTACAAATAGGGCAGGTGATAATGGACAGCCTTGTCTAGTTGACCTTGTTAACTGGAATGATGTTGGAATTTGACCATTTGTCACTACTTTAGCTTTGGGACTAATATTTAAGGTTTTAATCCATTTTATAAAAGATTTTCCTAACCCATATTTTTCCAGTACCTTAAATAAAAAGTCCCATTCCAATCTATCAAATGCTTTTTCTGCATCCAAAGCAACTGCCACACTCATTTCCTCCTCCTTTTGTGCCAGATGAATTATGCTAAGTAACCGAGTTACATTATCCGCCGATTGTCTATGTTTAATAAAGCCTGTTTGATCCATATGTATTAATTTTGGTAGATATTTAGATAATCTATTAGATAAAATTTTTGCTATTTATAATCCGTATTCAACAAAGAGATAGGCCTATATGATGTTGGTTTTAAAGGATCTCTATCTTTTTTTGGCAATACTATTAGGATCACTGTTGAAAAAGATTGTGGAAGTTTATGTGTTCTTTCCGCTTGATATATTAACTCCAAAAAGAGAGGGATTAATAAATCTTGAAATCTTTTATAAAATTCAGGCGGAAAACCGTCTTCTGGAGATTTATTACTCTGGAGTGATCCTAGAGCTTCTTCGACCTCTTTTAATGTAAAGGGCATATCTAATCCTTTCTGTTCTTCCGAATTCAATTTTGGAAGAGTTATTTGTGATAAAAATTTTCCCATCTCAGCAACCTTATTTTATGATTCCGACTGATATAATTCGGAATAAAAAACTTTTTAAGGTTTCATTAATTTCTAAAGGTTCTTAAGTAATTTTATTTGCACTTGTTCTAATTGCATTTATTGTTTTGGAAGCCTGTTCTGTTTTCAACTGCCAAGCAAGAATCTTGTGTGATCTTTCACCTAATTCATAATATCTGTTTAGTTCTCATAATTGCTTTTTCTGTTCGGTATGTCTGGAGCCTATTATATTATAACTTCTTATTGACAAGTTGTCTTCTTTTTTCTTCTGTCATATATCTTTGAGATTCTTTTTCTAATTTTGTAATCTCTTTTTCTAATTGATCTATTTCTACCATATATTCCTCCTTAATTTTAGAAGTATAACATTATCTGGCCCCTCAAATATGCTTTCATCACTTCCCATAATATAAATTTATCTTCAACTGAATGTGAGTTTGTATCCAAAAAAAATTGGATCTGTTTTTCCATAAAATCACAAAAATCTTGATGTTTTAATAAAATTGAATTAAATCTCCATCTGTAAATCAATTCCTCCTTATCCATCATTATCATTGTCATTATCAAGGGGGAATGATCTGACAGTATTCTTGCTTTATATTCCACACTTTTCACTCTATCCTGAATATTCATTGATAATAGGAAAAAATCAATCCTTGAATAAGTTTTATGTTTATTTGAATAAAATGAATAATCTCTTTCTCTTGGATTAATTCTTCTCCATATATCAATCAAATTTAAGTCTTTCAACAATGATAAAGTTAGCTTTATTACTTTTGATTTTGTAACAACCTTAGTTGACCTATCTAGAACTGGGTCTAGACAAAAGTTAAAGTCTCCACCTATTAATATTTTATCGTGTGTGTCGGCCAAATTCAAAAAAAGGTTCTTGTATGAATTTTGCATCATTTTTATTTGGTGCATAAATATTCATAAGTGTCCATAATTCCAAAAAGATTTGAGAATGTATAATCACATATCTCCCCGCAGCATCAATTAGTACATTTTGTATTTTAATTGGTAAGGTTTGATTAACCAAAATTGCAACTCCCCTCGTCTTTGAATTAAATGAAGCTGCAATAACACTTCCAACCCAATCTCTCTTTAATTTCTGATGTTCTATCTCTGTTAAATGTGTTTCCTGCAAAAAAGCTATATCTACTTTCATTTTCTTAATATATGTTAAAACTCTTTTTCTTTTCACCGGTCCATTAAGCCCATAAACATTAAAACTTTAAAAATTGAGTAAATTAGTCATTTCATAATACCTTGGGGAATTTCTTTAAAATTCTCAATGTTGCTATGTGTGTCTCCCCCAATCATGCAGGCAAAAAAAAGAAAAATAGAAGAACGATAGATAGTGAAGAAAAAGATAACAAAATACCCCCCTACTAATGTTGTGAATGAATAGAAACACAACATTACACCCCCCACTCCGTTTTACGGATCATGGCAATCGCCATGATTACACACGTGAATCCCACAACAATCGATCAGAAGCTCCTCCAGCTCCCCCGTAACAAAAAAAAGATACATATAAGTGAAGAAAAAAATTAATATCTACTCCCAATTAATATTCCTCAATTTTTTTTCTTTCTCCCCTTCTATCATATACTTTAAGTATATTTGTATATTCTTCTACTCTTAAATATACATCAAATCAGATCACTATCTCAGTCTTCATCTTTAATCCATTTCACTTCCATAATTATTTACCGCGTCTCGCGAATATTAGGAAGTTCTTGTACAAACTCCTCCGCTTTCCGATGATCAGTAAAAAAAAATCTTCTTTCTTTGGCATCCAAAAAGATTATCAGTGTTTCCGGGTAGCTCAGTATAAATTTATAACCCTTTTCCCATAAGATTTTTTTCACTGGGTTAAATTCCTTCCTCCTCTTCAAAATGTCGTAACTTATATCAGGATAGAAAAGAACTCTTTTCCCTTCTATCATCAATGGCTCATTTCTCTTTCTGGCACCTTGAGCAGCTGCCTTCAAGATCTTTTCTTTATCTTGATATCTTAAACATTTTATCAAGATTGATCGTGGATTTTAATCTTGTTGGGGCTTTGGTCTTAAAGCTCTATGAGCCCTTTCGATTTCAATTAACTGACTTCCCTCTTCCATTTCCAAGATTTCTGGGATCCATTTTTGAAAGAATTTTATTGGACCTTCTCCCTCTATACCTTCTTTAAGACCAACAATCTTAATATTGTTTCGTCTGCTAAAATTTTCAAGCACATCTACTTTTTCCAACAACCATTTTCTTTATGATGTCCAGGCAAGGATATTATCTTCCATCTTGTCCACTCTTTCAGTGGTGTCTCCCGTTTTTTCTTCCAACTTTTTAACTTCTTATCCGTTTTCTTTTGTTTTTCCACCATCTTATCAACCATAATCTTCATATTTTTAATATCTGTTTTTATTACTTTTAATGCTTTTAATTCATGTATTATTTGTATCAGGGCTTTTCTTATGTCTCCAGAAAGTCTTCCACCTTTAATTTCTTCCTGTTCTTCTTCTCCTACATCTATTTCCTCATCTGTGTTTTCCAGAGAGTCTGATTCTACTTCCGGTTCACTTTCACTTTCAGTCGCAGCTGGAACTTGTAGTTTTGTTTGCATCTGTTTGCACATACCTGTTTTTTCACGCATGTGCAGTTCCTGCTGTTTCTTCGTAGAGACCGTTGATGCTGCCGCAGTTTCCTGTTCTGCATCGTCGGAGGCGACATGTACTTCGCCGAGAAGAGATCCGACTTGAGTACGAGGTTCTGTCATAATGGTTGGGCCTCTTTCTTTGCCAACTCGCGCTGTCTTCAAAGTAGTAGTTCTCTTCTGTTTCTGTTTAGAAGACATATCTAAAGATAGTCCTGAGTTGTTTATAAGTAGTTTTTAGAAAGTATTTTTTAACTCTTCTTCACTTGAACTTTATTTTACTAGTTTTTATGGGAGAGCTGGATTTCCACGTCTCGATCCTACGTCATCACGTTACGTCCCCCGTGTTTGCAGTCTTGAAGCAAGTTAGGGTAGATATATCCCCAAGGCCTGACAAGGTGTTCTCTCAAACCACGTGGGAGGCAAGTGCAGAAATTGCAGTAGCCCTCGCAGAGATACTTAAATCATCCTTAGCAACAGCTGAGGTACCGGAGGATTAGAGGAGAGCTATTGTTGTTCTGCTGTTTAAGGAAGGCTATAAACGTAAACCAGGAAATTATTGGCTGGTGAGCCATCAGTAGTGAGAAAGTTTTTGTAAGGTATTCTAAGGGACTGGTTATATGAGTATTTTGTTTAGACATAGACTAATTTGGGATAGTCACATGACTTTGTATATGGTAGGTCGTGTCTAACCAATCTTAGAGTTTTTCAAGGAAATTATCAGGAAAGTTGATGAAGGCAAGGCAGTAGATGTGTCTACATGAACTTAGAAGGCATTTGACAAGTTCCTGCATGAGAAGTTGGTCAAGAAGCTTCAATCGCTTTGGCATTCAGGATGAGGTGGTAAATTGGATTAGATATTGGCTTTGTGGGTGAAACCAGTGAGTGGTAGTAGGTGGTTGTCTCTCTGACTGGAAGCCTGTGACTAGTGGAATGCCTCAGGGATCAGTGCTGAGTCTGTGTTTGTTTGTCATCTATATCAATGGTCTGGATGATAGTGTTAACTGGATCAGTAAGTTTGCGGGTGACACCAAGATTGGGGGTATAGTGGACAGCAAGGAAGACTATCCGAGCTTGCAATGGGAGCTGGAGCAGCCAGAAAAATGGGCTGAAAAATACAGATGGAATTTAATGCAGACAAGTGCGGTAAGACCAACCAGAGTAGGTCTCACACAGTGAACAGTAAGGCACTGAGGAGTACAGTAAAGCAAAGAGATCTGGGAGTTCAGGTCCATAATTCATTGAAAGTGATGTTACGAATAGATAGAGCTGTAAAAGTTTTTGGCACATTGGCCTTTACAAATCAACGTATTGAGCACAGTAGATGAGATGTTATGCTGAAGTTGTACAAGACATTGGTAGTGCCAAATTTGGAGTATTGTGTGCAGTTTTGGTCACCTACATACAGGATAGATTAAGGGTAAAAGGTGAAAAGATTAAGGGGAACTTGAGGGGAAACTTCTTCAACCTTGTTCACTCAGGGTTGTGAGAGTGTGGAGCAAGCTGCCAACTCAAGTTGTGCATTAAGCTCATTTTCAACGTTTAAGAGAGGTTTGGACAGGTACATGGATGGAAGGTATATGGAGAGCTATGGTTTGGGTGCAGGTCGATGGAACAAAGCACAGACTGGATGGGCTGAAGGGCCTGTTCGGGGGCTGTACTTTACCATGACTCTATTCTGTAACTGTAATAGTGAGCCAGTTTTTGGGATAGCAATCAGTAATTCTCAAGACATCTTGGTAAAATACTTTTATCAATATTTACCCATCTAAAATATCTAATATCTAAAACATATCAGCTGTGATAGAATGAATGAACAGGCTTAATGGGCCTAATAGCTTAATTCTGCTCCTATGTATTATATTCTAAAATATAGTTAGAAGCCATGATGTATCCTCTTCCTAAAAAAATTAGATTACTATTGGATTACTAGCAATAACAAGATAAAAGGTTTGGTGTCACAGAACATGGATATAATTGACATGAATTACACATTAGAGTGCTTATTTATTACTTGTACTGCCAAATAATATCACAAAGTCCCAACTGCTCTGTAAGCATGAAGTAGTTTAAATTACTAACATTCTGTGTTTAATTATTGAAAACCACATTCTACAGCATTCAGGTTATAATACAAGGCCAGAGAGCAACTTGTACTAGAAAACAAAATGCCGCATGTTCCCTTTTCAACCCCTACGCTGCTCTACCACTCTAACTTTTACCCACTCCTAGCTCACTTCTCCTCCTCCCGCTCAAATTTAATTGCATGCCTTTCATATACTACATGGTTGAGTGTGAATGTTCAATTTAGTCAGAGGGTTATTTGTGACTTAAATGAAAATCATAAACTACAAATGAGAGGCCCTTATTTTAAATTTGAGTTGGAAGCATATAGTTGAGTGCACAAAACTGTAAATTATTTTAATGCCTATCAGATTAGTAACATTATGAAATTTACAGGAATTCTATTTACTGTAGTCATTTGGTTCCTGGATTTAATGGCACTTTCAAATAACAGCTAATTCCAGTAAGTATACAGTTAGCTTGTGTTTATTCTAGCCAAGTATTGGAGCTACGTGAGGTCCTTATTATACATTTCCTTTAATATCTTGGCTTCCGCTGTAGCAAATAGGCTTTCTGCAGAGGAATGAACTACTTCTGCTATTTTGACTTCTGACACTTCGTTATACATCAATGGAAACATGAGTTTTCTTTCACAGATATTATCACCAACCAAATATGGAGGGGGTTTTTTTTGATGGCTGTTGCATAGTTTTTTCCTTAATCAGAGAGTTATGAATTCGGTACCAGCTATCTTTTTTTATGAGGTATTCAAATGTTATTTTTCATGAAAACTGAAATTGCTAATATCATTACCTATATAAATTCTTTAATTCCATTTATCTTTACCTGATAAAAGATTTTATTACTGCTTTTGTTAGCGCCAGAATCAGTTATTCTGATTCTTTCCTGTTTGGTCCATTTAAATAATCAGATCTCAACCAAAAGTTTTTTCTCTTATCTTGCTCTTATCTTATCTTGCTTATGTGCTCAGATATTTGCTGATCTACATTGGCTACTGGTCTATCAATGTCTTAATTTTCAAAATTGACCACCTATAATTTCCTTTTCAAATTCTACATCTCTCTTTTGCTTTTCAGATGCTTCTTATTTCTATGACCAAACATTCATTTACCTGCATTTAATGTCTTTATTGGAATTGATACCAAATTAGGTTTAATTATACTTTTTTTTAAGTGTTTTGGGTCATTTTATCCTGGTAAAGGCACCATACAATGAATAGATGACTGCCTGATTTTATCAGGCATTGTTGGAGTCCTTTTTGGAAAAAGAACAAAAAAGGTAGTCTGGTGATTATAGGTAAAGTCATTAAAAAATCAGCAAGTTGCTCTTAGCTATCAGTCTTAGCTTTCTCTTCCCTCTATTTTATGGCAGTAATAGTTCAATTACACCATTCTTTGTAGACCTGAAAATGTGCAATTTTTTACAAGAATGGTGTTAGGTGATAATACTGCTGATTTTGTGGTATTCACTGCAAGATATGCACTACTCTACTGCTAAAGTATAGCTGGGTGAAATTATTGTGACATTTAAAGGCAGTGAGGTATATAATTGCCTAGTAACTAAATATTGCCTTGGCATATCTTCAGATTATTTGGAAGTCAAGGTAGCATTTCAAAAGACAGCTCCCCCATCAGAAACTTCTCCTGCTGTTCATAATTTTTAAACAAATGTAACAAAATGCTAATGTTCTTTTGGTATGCTAATTTTAGACCAGTTGGACATTCTAGATTTTCAAAGTAAGTCAAAAGGGAATTTGTGAATTCCTTGGGTCAGTTCAGAGCTAATTTAAAATAACCTTGCCTGCTTTTTAAAAAGGTGGTAAACTTGCTTGAGTGACAGAAAGTGTGACAGGTGCAAACTGCATGCAGGTCTATTACTAAATGGAACAGGTTTTCCTTACACTGGATTTAAACGTATTGCTTACAGGCAATGCAAAACTAGCCAGGATATTAAAACAGAAGGCATTGAATATTACTCTGATTTAAAATGTGTTTTTCACTAGTCCAAACAGATACAGAGTTGAAGGTGAAATGTTGGATTGTGCCCTTTGGTCTTTTGCAGTGGATTATTAAATAGCCAATTATACAACTGGGTGCATTGGTGTTTGCATGTTTTGGGTGTGTAGTAAAACTTGTTACTTTTTTATTTGTGTTAATCTGTCATTTTCAAATTCAAGAACATAAGCACAAGAGCAGTGTTGGCATCATTTAACATTTTCTCATTTGATATAACATGGTGACTTCTAACTATAATCAAATCTACAGAACACAAAATAACTTCCTGACTGCCTAGTGTTTTGCTTCTTTTATCAGTTAAAATAGTAGTAGAGATCTGGAGAATGCATTGTTTTCAAATGTCCTATTGCCCATCACCCCCAATTTTTTCAATAAACTAGGGAAGCAAAATGCTCAGTAGTTTGCCTCCAAAAAAATTGTTGTTTTCCTACAAGCATCATATATTTGTAATATAAGCACAGTTTACATGTTAAACATTGAACACATTTATTATATAATTATTCCTCCTGCTCTTTCTCAGCGTTCTGATCTATATCCCTTTAAATATGTTTTATCTATGTCCTTTATAGATTGACGTGATCAAAAAGACACAAATCAGACAAGTCAGATCCAGGTGCAAATGTAGATTCTCTCTCATTCTCTTTCTTTCTCTCTCTCCACACAATCATAAAAACAGAATTGTACCATTCAGCCCATTGAGTCTGCTCTGCCATTAGAAGGCATTCTCCTGCCTTCTCTCCATAATAGTTCATGCTCTTACTCATCAAGAGGCTATCCTCTTCTGCTTTAAATAGACCCAATGATTTGGCCTCCAGAACCATCTGTGGCAATGAATTCTACAGATTCACCACCCTCTAAAATTCCTCCTCATGTCTGATCTAAAGGGACACCCTTCTATTCTGAAGCTGTGTCCTCTGGTCTGCCCTTATTGGAAACATCCTCTCCACGTCCACTATCTAGGCCTTTCAATATTTGATAGGTTTCAGCGAGATTCCACCCCCCCAACCCCATTTCCCCATTTTTCCAAACTCCAGTGAGTACAGATCCAGAGCCATCAAATGCTCCTCATACTTAAACTCTTTCATTTCCTTTTTAATTCTGATAAACATACCCTGGACCCACTCCAATGCTAGCACATCCTTTCTTTGGCTTCTATTGGTTTTTAAAAGTTTCCCAATCCTCTAGCTTCTCACGCATTTTTGCTATATTTTATGTCCTCTCTTTTGCTAATGTGCTGTCTTTTCAGCCATATATCATCTTTACCAGTGTGTTTATGTGTTGCCACTTTCAGGGTTAGACCCAAAATCCCCTGTGTATATCAACGCTCCAAAGGGTCCTACTATTCCTGGTATACTTTCCGCTTGCATCTGACGTCCCAAAATTCAATACCTCATAATTCTATCTGCCATTTCTCTGCCCACATTTCTAACTAGTCTATGTACTACTGAATCCTTCCGCAGTATTCACAGCTCTGCCAATTGTTGTCATCTGCAAAGTTATGAATCAACACACCTACATATTTTGTTCAGATCATTTATGTATATTACAAGCTACAGAGGCCCAAGCACTAATCCTTGGGGAACACCATGAGTAACATCTCCAATTAGAACAACAACCTTCCAACATTACCCTTTTCTATTTCCAAACCAATTTTGAATCCGGTATACCAAGTCTCAATGAATTCCATGTGCTTTCATTTTCTGGAACAGCTTATCATGAAGGACCTTGTTGAAAGTTTTTTTAAAGTTCACATAGACAGCATCCACTGGCCTACCTTTATCAGTTAACTTTAGAACCATTTCAGAAAAACTTAGTCAAGTTTGAAAGACATGATTTCCCCCTCACAAAGCATGCTGACTATCCCAAGTATGTCTATTTGTTTTTTTTCAGATGTGAGTATATCATATACCTAAGAGTCTTTTCCAATGATTCGCTGATGTGAGGCTCACTGCCAATAATTTCCTAGTTTTGTTCTATTGCCCTCTTTAAAAAGAGGAACAGCATCAATTTCTCCAGACCTTTAGGATGTTGCCTTATCACACATTCTATAGATGCTTCTATTATAAAAATAATTTTCAAGATGATTGGAAAACAAATTCTCATATGTACATAGTTAATCTATTGCATTCCAGTGAAAACTGAATATTTTTGCTGTTTAATAATGTGTTTTTATGAACCAGCTTCCAATATCATTTCTGCTCTTCTGCTTATTATCTTTACAAGTACAACTAAATACATTTCAGTATCCCTTGGTACGTAGGTTAGGGATTAAGCAAAGTATTTGAATGCAAACTTCACAGCAAAGGTGGAAAAAAAAATTGTGTTCTTGGCCTTCATCCTTTTGGACAATCTGTTACAGAGTCGGCAGTTGGAGAATGAATCTGGAACCACTGAGGAGCACAGCCTGAACAAAGAGGCTCGTAAATGGGCAACACGTGTTGCACGGGAACATAAAACAATAATCCATGCACAGCGGGTAGGTGAAGCATAGAAATATTCTACCTTATTTTGCTAAAGTTTGTTTGGCTGTCCTTGACTAAACATACCAGTTTAAAACAATTACACAAGAATGAAATTAGTGCCTGTTGACATTATTGTGTCTGTTACACAACGTCATTTATAAAAGTGAAACCATTTTGGATTCATTTAAGAAGTTAATGTACAGCACGGATCCCATTTCTTTGCCTTTATTAACATTTGTTTATAGGCCAAGCTATTCACATTCCGGGTTTGAAGCTCTTATTACCTGTCAAAATTAACTCTCCTTGTAAGTCATATTGATTTATTCATGAGCAATTAACAGTTTATGTTTTGAAACTGTCTTTCTGTCCATCAATCATTGACATTACTGTATCACAAAATGTTCTTTTTTGGTGTGGATTATGGTGTCATTGTGATTTTTTTTTTAATTTACAGACTCTGGAAGATCTAAGAGCTCAAGGAACTGTGGTCTCAGAACAAGGACGAATGGAATTAGAACAAAAAATAGAAGAGGCTAGAGAAACAATACGGAAGGCTGAGGTAAGAAAAATAAGGGCAGATACTGATTAGCGCTCAGAGGAATTGAATTATGACTTCGCCAGATTATTAACTAATGAATTAAAAACATAAAATATTCCATTTTTAGTGTGTGTATTTGTGTTCATGTATTTCCACTCTACTTCGAAGTTGCCATCAAGAATATTTACTTCACAAAATACCACAATGTTGGTTAATTCACACCAATTTGTGTCATGTTCTGCAGTTGTAGTAATAATATTGTTAAATCCCATTCTACTGAAATGTCTTAAATTCTGGGCTTTGTCAATTGAGAAGTAGATTATTAGAAGTAATACAAGACTAACAACAAAAATGCATTGAACTCTTGCCTTTTAAGAGGTGAGCTCGTTTGTTAGTCTGGAAGCATACAAATTTGCATGCTCGTTGGCTTCAATGGGGGCTAATGTTTTAGTAGCTGATAAACTACTGGTAAGTCACAGCAGCTATTCGTTTTGAAATTGATGGAACAATTTGCTTGCAGATAAATAATATCCAAATAGTTGGACAAGTTATCAGAAACAAATACAGCCTCCTTCAAAGTGACATTAAAATATTTTAAAATGGACTTTTGATTTAAAATGTGAACAGAGGCAGAGAGACACTGACTCTTATAAAACTTGTAAGTTTTTCAAACTTTGGAAGATTACTTTTTCAATTTAGTTCCGTTAGATTAATTTTTCACCATTGCTATCTCACAGAACATGAGAGCTGGAGTAGGCATGCTGCACCTGCCCATTCCTCCCCACCCCACCAATCTATATCTTGTTACAGAGTCCAAATATTCTTATCACACATGTTTTTCCATCTATTTTTGTCTTCAGCAACTGGAATATATAACCATATAACAGTTACAGTACGGAAACAGGCCATCTTGGCCCTTCTAGTCCGTGCTGAACGCTTACTCTCACCTAGTTCCACCGACCTGCACTCAGCCCATAACCCTCCATTCCTTTCCTGTCCATATACCTATCCAACTGTTTTTAAATGACAAAATCGAACCTGCCTCTACCGCTTCTACTAGAAGCCTGTTCCACAGCTACCACTCTCCGAGTAAAGAAGTTCCCCCTCATGTTATCCCTAAACTTTTGCCCCTTAACTCTCAACTCATGTCCTCTTGTTTGAATCTCTCCTACTCTCAATGGAAAAAGCCTATCCACGTCAACTCTATCTGTCCCCTTATAATTTTAAATACCTCAATCAAGTCCCCCCTCAACCTTCTACGCTCCAAAGAATAAAGACCTAACTTGTTCAACCTTTCTCTGTAACTTAGGTGCTGAAACCCAGGTAACATTCTAGTAAATCTCCTCTGTACTCTCTCTATTTTGTTGACATCTTTCCTATAATTCGGTGACCAGAACTGTACACAGTACTCCATTTTGGCCTCACCAATGCCTTGTACAATTTTAACATTACATCCCAACTCCTATACTCAATGCTCTGATTTATAAAGGCCAGCATACCAAAAGCTTTCTTCACCACCCTATCCACATGAGATTCCACCTTCAGGGAACCATGCACCATTAATCCTAGATCACTCTGTTCTACTGCATTCCTCAATGCCCTACCATTTACCATGTATGTCCTATTTTGATTATTCCTACCAAAATGTAACACCTCACACTTACCAGCATTAAACTCCATCTGCCATCTTTCAGCCCACTCTTCTAACTGGCTTAAGTCTTTCTGCAAGCTTTGAAAACCTACTTCTTGCACGTTGCACAAAACCTAATATCTTGCACACTTCCCCCTTCTACAAGTTATTAACATGAGACCGTAAGACAAAGGAGCTGAATTAGGCCATTCGGCCTGCCAAGTCTGCTCCACCATTCCATCATGTCTGATTTAATAACCCACTCATCCCCATTCTCCTGCCTTCTCCACCTAAACTTTGACACCCTGATTAATCAAGAACCTATCAACCTCTACCTTAAACATACCCAATTCTTTGCCTGCAGAACCATCTGTGTCAACCTCTGGCTAAAGAAACTTTTCCTCTTCTCTGTTCTACATGGATGTCCCTCTATTCTGAGGCTGTGCCCTCTGGTCATAGACTCCCCCACTGTTGGAAACATCTTCCCCACATTCACTCTATCTAGGCCAGTGGTTACCAACCTTTTCTATGCCCCACCCCCCTAGGAAATGTTTGATTAATGTTCACACCCCCTACAAAAGTAATATCACATTTGAAGATGAAGAGGTCTAATTTCTAATTTTTGAACTACAAATAGAACCACATACAATACTGCGGGTGAACAAATTGAACTTAAAAAAACAAGCTTTTAACAGTGCATAAAATGCAAATATAAATTGAGCAATTAGATTCTAATTTATTCAGAAAAAATTGTAAACAGTAAAATCAATCCCAATTGTGAACATAAAATTCAATGACTTCTTTGCTCCTGCTTCTCATTCATGATTTTGTCAAAACGTGGAACTTTCTTGCTGACTGTGATCCGCAGATCTGTCTGTGGATTCAGGCGATTCCTAGATTTTGTCTTGATTGACAAAAGAGAACTGAATCCAGATTCACACAAGTATGTTGTCGCAAATGGAATGAGGACACGGAGTGCTTTTCCACCAAGCCTTGGGAACATATCCAGTGCTGCACACCAAAACTCCTCCAAAGTCTTGCTTTCAAATTGCATTTCAAGAGCTCGATTTGTCCGCAAATCAATAAGATCTTCCTTCAACTCTTTATCATCTGACATTTTCTCCAAATTGTAGGAATATGGATTCATGATCCATTCTTCTGAAATCTTCAGGTGCCCAGCAGCAAAATATCCATCAGACGATTCTGACATTTGCAAATGAGCCACAATTTCTTCACACACAGTAGTAGTTATCGATCCAGCATCATCAACCATCTCTTCTAGTGAAGGAAAATTTGAGAGACTGCCTCTTTCCATCCTTCGACGCCAAAGATGTAACTTTTCTTTGAAGGCATTCAACTTTTCACAAGCCTTCAATATGTTTATCCCTTTTCCTTGAAGAGAAACACTTAGGTCATTCATAGTGAAAATGTCAGCTAAGTAAGCCAGCATTTGGGTGAATTCCTGTGATTCCATTGTCCCAACCAGATCACATTCACGTTCCTCCAGAAAAACTTTGATTTCTTCCCGCAGTTTAAAGAAGCAGGTTAAAGCTTGTCCTCGTGACAACCAACAGACTTCTGTGTGGAAAAGCAAAACTGAATGCTCACTTCCCAGATCCTCACAAAATGATTTGAAGATGCGATGGTTCAAAGCACGTCCCCAATCCAGTTGATGTTCTTCACACAAGTATCAAGGACTTTCTTCAGATTTGGAGGCAATGTTTTTGATGCCAAAGCATGCCGATGGAGAAAACAATGGGTAACTTGCAAGTCTGGAATCTCCTTTTTCATCAATGCAAAAAAGCCAGATTTATTTCCAAGCATTGCAGGAGCCTCATCAATGCACACAGAACCAATGACTTTGATATCTAAATCATGTTTGGCAAAGAAGTCTTTCACCAGCTGCATCACATCCTTTGCAGTCGTGTTTGTTTTCAGATCTTTACAAAGCAGGAAATCTTCCTTCACAGCACCATCATTGACATACCTCACTAATGTAATGAGTTGACTACAACTGGAGATATCAGTTGACTCATCCAACTGAATAGATTTTAAGAGGACTAGCTCTGACATTTGAGATGACTTGATCCAAAATGTCTTCACTCAAATCACTGATTCGGTTGCGAATGACATTATTTGATAGGGGCACCTGTTCAAATTTTTTTCTTGCTTCTTTACCCAGGATAATTGTTGCCATTTCCAGTGCACATGGCTTGATGAGATCTTCCACAATTGTATGGGGCTTCTTGGATTTGACCACTTTGTATGCCACTTGGTATGAAGCAAGAAGTAGTAGTTTTTCAACAGAAATGAATCCTAATTTTGGAAGAGTTCCGTGTGAATCAAAACGAGCTGTTTTGATTTTCAATGACCCAACATCATGTCCTTCAACATCAGCTCTGCCTTGCTTGTTCTTGAAGTGCTCTTGAAGCTTGGATGGCTGCAGATTTGAGTTGGAAAACACAATGCTACAAAGAATGTACTGGGGTTTTTGCAAGCCATCATTTCCTGTTGTGCAAGTGAAACCAAACTACACATAGTCATCATAGGGTTAAGGGTAAAGAGAAAAATATGAGCTAATATGAGAAAAACTATCTGACTAAGTCAGGGACGACCGCTTTACTCAACCAGACATGCCTGTAGCAAAGTATCGTGAGAAATACGCTTTTGAATATTATATTATGACAATATTTGCGGTTACGCCAAGATAAATCGTCAGGTGGAAATGCTACAGGGACGCGACACGATTTAGTAAGCTTCGCTCTGCTGAATTTACACACCTATTTCCGATGATTACCAGAGATATGAACTCCCATCACACGATTCAAAGTCCTCGGTATTAACCATGATACCTTCTCAACTAACACAGTTCAAAATTATCAACGATTCAAGAAAAAAACCTTTTAAGAGAAAAAAACCTTTGAAATTCAAAAACTACTTTAATGCATTGAGACAAATACAAATGAATGACTTCAGCTGCTTTTTATCAAAATGCGGCTTTTTAAAATTTTATAATTGAATAATTTTCCTACTGCGGGTTTGGTTTTAACGCAAAATCATTACTCAATGGTTGATTCGGGACGTATAAAGATTTTGGCATTATGAGATGATTCTTAACTCTGACATGTAACCTTCTAGCTAACATTGATGAGACTCCTCAACTCTGAGGTGTAACTCCCAGGTAACACTGATGAGAATCCTCAATGCTGACTTGGGCACTGGGAGACTGGAGTGAGTTTACGTCTCTCTCAACTCAGGCAGCGGGAGACTAGAGTGTGCTTTGGACAAACATTACTACCACTTCTCAAGGCACACTGGCAACTGGCTGAGTGATGACTCGTGACTCATTACTCAAGGACACAAGCCACTCTTTGTCGCACCCCCTGGGGGTGCGGACACCCCAGGTTGGGAACCCCTGATCTAGGCCTTTCAATATTCAATTGGCTTCAATGAGATCTCCTCTCGTTCTTCTAAACATGCCCAGAGCCTTCAAACACTTCTCATATAGTTGCAAGAAAAAGTTTGTGAACCCTTTATTACCTGGTTTTCGACATGAATTACTCATTAAATTGTGGACTATTCTTCATCTAAGTCACAATAATAGACAAACACAATCTCCCTAAACTAATAACACACAAATAATTGTACTTCCCATATCTTTTTTAAGCACATTGTTTAATCATTCACAGTTCAGGTTGGAAAAAGTATGTGAACCCTTGTATTTAATAACTGCTAGAACCTCCTTTAACAGCAATAACCACTACCAAACATTTCTTATAGTTGCTGTTTGGATTTGCACAACAGCAAAGAAGAATGTTAGACTATTCCTCCATACAAAACTTTCAGTTCATCAATATTTCTGGGATACCTTGCATGAGCAGTCATCTTTGGGTCATGCCACAGCATCTTGTGTTTTGAATCATTGTCTTGTTGCATCATCCAACTTAAGCTCCAGGTAACAGACTGCTATGCTGACCTTCTCATGTAAGATGTCTTGATACAATTTTGAATTCATTGTCCCTTCATTTGCAAGCTGTCCAGGCCCTGAAGCAGCAAAGCAGCCCCAAGTGATGCTCTTTCCACCATGTTTCACAGTTGGTGATGTGTTGGTGTGCAGGGCTCTTTTTTTTGTCCAAACACAGTGGTGTGCATTTCTGCCAAAGGGTTTGATATTTGTCTCATCTGTGCACAGAACATTGTCCGAAAGTGTTGCGGAACATCCAGGTGGTCTTTTTCAAGCTTGAGAAATGCAGCAATTTTTTTTGTTTTGGAAAGTTGTGGTTTCCTCCATGGTGTCTTTCAATGAACACTATTCTTGTTCAGTGTTTTTCTTACAGTGGATACGTAAACAGAGACTTTAGCAAGTTGGAGAGATTTCTGCAGGTATTTTGCTCTTACCCTTGGGTTCTTTATCACCTCCTTCAGCAGTACACATTGTCTTCTTTAGTAGCAACAGTGCAAAGCTTTCTTTATTTGTAGACAATTTATCTTACTGTGGACTGATGAACACTCAGGTCTTCAGAAATGCTTCTTTAGCCTTCCCACTTTCAGTTATCTCTACAGGTCTTCTTCTCAGATCCTCTGAAAGTTGTTTTGATCGAGGCATTGGTGCACATAAACAGATCTTTCTTGAGACAAGCAGGCTCTGTCAGTAACATGACTTTGTGTGTCTTTTATAGAGCAGGGCACCTTTATAACCCACACCTCCAATCTCATCTCATCGATTGGAACACCTGACTCCAAATAACTTTTGTAGAAGACATTACCCCAGAGGCTCACATACTTTTTCGAACCTATACTATGATTGTTTAAATGGTGTACTCAGCTTTGACAAAAAGTACAATTGTTTTTGTCTTATTAGTGTAGGCAGATTGTGCTTGTCTATTATTGTGACATAGATATCAGTGTCTATTTTATGAGTAATTAATGCAGAAAATCAGGTGATTGCAAAGAGTTCACAAATGTTTTCTTGCAACTATGTATTAATTCTTTAATTCCCAGAATCATTGCCATGATGACCTCATTTTTTCTTAGATAATGGGCCCAAAACTACTTGCAATGCTCCAAATGCCATCTGACCAATGCTTTATAAAGCCTCAGCATGACATCCTTGCTCTAGTATTGTATCGTCTCAAAATGACACTGCTAACTCTGGATTGCCTTCCTTATCACCAATTCAACCTGCAAGTTCATCCTGCATGATGACTCCCAAGTCCCCTTGCACCTCTGTGTTTTGAATTTTCTCCCCATTCAGAAAATAGTCCACACCTTCATTTCTTCTATCAACATGCATGACCATGCAATTCCCTACACTATATTCCATCTACCACTTTGCCCATTCTCCCAATCTGTCTAAGTTCTTCTGCAAATAATTTGCTTCCTTAACACTACCTGTCACACCACATTGGTATTGTCCACAAATTTGGCCACTGAGTCATCAATTCCTTCATCCAAACCATTAACATGTAACGTGAAAAGAAACAGTCCCAACACTGACACCTCCAGAAGACCTCTAGTCACCAGCAGCCAACCAGAAAAGACCCCCTTTATTCCCACACTTTACTTCCTGACAGTCAGCCAATTTTCTATCCATATTAATATATTTGTAGTAATACCAATGGTTAAGCAGCCTCCACTGCGACACCTTGTGAAAGGTTTTCTGAATATACAAATAAACAACATCCACTGACTCTCCTTTGTCTAACCTGCCTGTTATTTCCTCAAAGAATTCCAACAGATTTGTCAGTCAAGATGTCCCCTTCAGAATTTTAGCCTATTTTATCACATGCTTCCAAGTACCCTGAAATGTCATCCTTAGTAATGGACTCCTCACACGTCCATCACACCTATTCTAAAATTGACTACTTTCTAATTGATAATCAGCTGATTCTATCGGTCCGTTCCTGAGTTTATCAGAGCATAGTGATATCAGACCATGCTCTGGTTGTCCTGTCTATAATTCTTCCTGGCCTTCCTCAAATAAATAAGCACTGGCGTTTTAATTCAACCTTACTGTCAGATAATGACTTTGTAAAATTTATCGAGGACCAGATAATCATTTTCCTTAATACCAATACATCACCTGAAACCTCAAGCCTGGTTGTTTGGGACACTTTGAAAGCATACCTCAGGGGCCAAATAATTTCCTACACTCTGAATATGAAAATAACCATAAAGAACGACTTGACCTGGCCAATCAAATTAAAGAAATAGACCAACAATACGCTCAAATTAAAAATCCAGAGCTGTACAAAAAGCAAGTGGAACTGCAAACTAAACTTGACCTTATTTGCACTCACCCAATTGAACACCTAACCTTGAAGAGCAAGAGCTGGTTCTATATTCATGGTGGCAAATCTGGTAAATTTTTAGCCAACCAATTAAGAGGCTTCAAAGCCAAACAACATATCACAAAAATTTGAATGTAAAACTGAAGCATTACCTCGACTCTCTCTGAAATCAATGACACGTTCAGGAACTTTGACTCCCAACTTTACACCTCTGAATCCCCAAATGATAACATTTTGGTCAAGAATTTTTTAAATAGCTTAAATATCCCTATACTCTCTCCTGATCTCAAAATGAGACTGAATAAGCCAATATCATTAGGAGGAATTATCCTCAGCCATCTCGTCACTGCAGACTAGTAAATCTCCAGGATCTGATGGGTTCCCTGTAAAAATCTTTAAATCATTTTCATCATTGCTCTCACCTCAACTAACCTTGGTTTTATCTGATTCGTCTAAACAAGGTAAACTGCCAGCATCATTTAATGAGACATGTATCATTCTTCTAGCAAAGAGAAGCAAAGATCCTCATACTCCTCATACAAGCTAATCTCTCTGTTAAATGTTGATGTCAAAATCTTAGCTAAAATTCTGTCCCATTGATTGGAGAACATCCCACCATCTATTATTTCTGAAGACCAAACCGGTTTAAAACCGCCTCCCCTTTTTTAATATACACCATCTTTTAGATGTCTTATGATCACCTTCAGTTGGGATTCCTGAATGTGTTATTTCCTTAGACCCAGAGAAAGCTTTCGACCGTGTGGAATGGATTTACCTCTTTACTGTTTTAAAAAAATTTGATTTTGGACCAAGTTTCATCATGTGGATTAAACTGTTATGTTTGTGTCCCACTGCCTCTGTTTTGACCAACTCTCAGCAATCCCAACCTTTCAATCTCAAACGTGGAACCCGCCAAGTGTGTCCCTTAAGCCCGTTACTTTTTGATCTGGCCATAGAGCCACTGGCGATTGCGATCCGTAGTTGTGCGGATCTGACGGGGATTTGGAGGGAGGGAGTTGAGCACAAAGTCTCCCTTTATGCTGACGGTCTTTTACCTTTTATATCAAACCCGATCACCTCCTTAACCCCCCCATGTTCTCACTCCTTAACAAATTTAGCCTGTTTTTAGGATATAAACTTAATTTACACAAGAGCAAACTTTTTCCAATAAATGGAGAAGCACAAGCATCAGAGTTCCATAACCTCCCTTTTAAGGTAGTGAATAAGCAATTTACTTACCTTGGCGTCACAGTAACAAGGAATTATAAGCGTGTTTTTGGAGAAAATTTCACTAATTTGTTAAAGAATACAAAACAGAGCCTAGCACAGTGGTCACCCCTATCCTTGTCCCTGATGGGCCAAATCAATGTTGTCAAAATGAACAACCTTCCTAAATTCATAAAGCTTTTTCAATCCATTCCAATTTTACTTCCTAAAGTCTTCTTTGACTCGTTAGATTCAGTCATATCATCCTACTTATAGAAGGACAAACGTCCCCAACTGAATAAAGTCCATCTTCAAAAATCTAAAAGTGTTGGGGACATGGTTCTGCCCAATTTCTGCTTATATTACTGGGCAGCTAACATACGCTATCTCATCTTTTAGTCTCATTTCCACAACCAATCTGACTGCCCAATATGGGTGGCAATATAGCTGAACTCTATTAAAAATTTCTCTATTTCTGTACTTCTTGGATCTGCACTCCCTTTTCTTATGCCTAAACCAATTGCTAATCCTGTTATCAGGCACACTGAGAGTATTGGTTCAGTTCAAAAAGTATAGTGGGCTCTATGGCTTCTCTCTTTCAAGTCCTATTCTACATTATCACCTCTTCCAGCCTTCCATACATGATCCAACATTTCAAGACTGGTATAGAATGGGCATCAAGCGCTTTAAAGATCTTTTTATAGACAACCGCTATGCATCATTTGAACAATTGTCTGCAAAGTTTAACTTACCCAACACTCATTTCTTCAGATGTTTGCAAATTAGACATTTTATCAGCCCTTTGTTATCAAACTTCCCTGAGGCACCCGACACAAACATCATTGATATTTTTCTCTGCATGAATCCATTGCACAAATGTCTAATATCTACTACTTGTGACAAGCTAGCGGTTCTGAGGCGAGCCCCCCCCCCCTTGACAAAATTAATACAGAGAAAGTTACAGAGAAAGGTTGAACAAGTTAGGTCTCTATTCATTGGAGTGTAGAAGGCTGAGGGGGTATTTGATCGAGGTATTTAAAATTTTGAGAGGGATAGATAGAGTTGACGTGAATAGGCTGTTTCCATTGAGAGTAGGGGAGATTCAAATGAGAGGACATGATTTGAGAGTTAGGGGGCAGAAGTTTAAGGGAAACACGAGGGGGTATTTCTTTACTCAGAGAGTGATAGCTGTGTGAAATGAACTTCCTGTAGAAGTAGTAGAGGCTAGTTCAGTTGTGTCATTTAAGGTAAAATTGGATAGGTATATGGACAGGAAAGGAATGGAGGGTTATGGGCTGAGAGCGGGTAGGTGGGACTAGGTGAGATTAAGAGTTCGGCACGGACTAGGAGGGCCGAGATGGCCTGTTTCCGTGCTGTGATTGTTATATGGTTATATGGTTATAGCTAGGGAGCAAGATTTAAATTTTTCACTGTCAGATGATGTATCAGTTTCAGTACTCAAGTTAGTTAACTCAACCTCTTTATGTGATCGCCACTACCTGTTACAGTTCAAGGTCGTACACAGGGCCCATATGTCTAAAACAAAATTATCTCGCATTTACCCAGATGTTAATCCCTGCTGTGACAAATGCAAAAGGGGCGAGACTTCCCTTTTTCACATGTACTGGGCATGCCCTAGCTTGGGAAAATACTGGAAAGATGTTTTCCAAACTCTATCCCAAATACTTAATTACAATCTGGAACCTAACCCTTTGATTGCTCTTTTCAGCACCTCCAGAGAGGAGGACATGCGCCTATGTCCAACCAAATGTCGCATATTGTCTTTGGCTCTCTTTTGGCCAGGCGCGCAGTCTTGCTCAGGTGGGGGGATGCTGCCCCACCCACCCATGCTCAGTGGCTTAGGGACATCACGTCCAGTCTATACCTTGAGAACATCCATTATTCAACTCTCAATTCGGACATAAAGTTCCAAAAGGTGTGGGGACTCTTCCTTGAATATTTTTGAAATTCCCAGCCAAACTAAACGTTCAACCCTTCTTCCTTTCCTCTGCACATAACTCCCTGACTTTCAGCATTCTCCGGTAAAATTCTACGAACTCAGATGTAAACATACAACAGTTTATGTGTTAGGAAAATATACCTTCTCTATACCAATGCAGCTCTGTGGGGATAAAGGTTCTGTTTAACCCTTTTTGCTAATGCAATGATGGCTTGGAGATGGGGATTGGGAGGGGTAGATCGGGGCAGGGAGGCAACCAAAGCATGACTGTACTAATGGTGCATCTCTTTCATAGATGTGAATTGTACATTTGTTATGCACTGCACAATTCTCCTTTGTACTATGCTTTCCTGATTTAAAAAAACAGTAAAAATATTGCTGAGAAAAAAAGTAGTAGACTCCAATGTCTTTCCAACCACTGAAGTCAGGCTAACTAGCCTATAATTTCCTTTATTTTCCCTCCCTCCCTTCTTAAACAGTGGAGTAACATTTACAGTTTTCCAGTCCTCCAGAACTATTCCAGAATATAGTGATTCTTGAAAGGTCATTACTAATGCCTCCACAGACTCTTAAGCTACCTCTTTCAGAACTCTGGGATGAGTCTATCTGGTCCAGGTGACTTATTACCTTTAGACTTTTCAGCTTCCTAAGCACCTTGTCCTCAGTAATAGCAATGACACTCACTTCTGCCATCCGATACTCTCGCATGTTTAGCATGCTACTAGTGTCTTTCACAATGAACACTGATACAAAATACTTAAGTTCATCTGCCATTTCTTTGTCACCCATTACTGCTTCTCCATTGCCATTTTATCCTCTCTCATCTCCCTTTTACTCTTCGGGGGAAAAAAACTTTTTGTATCATCTTTTATATTATTGGCTAGCTTGCTTTCATATTTCCTCTTTTCTCTCTTTATGGCTTTTTAGGTGCCGTCTGTTGGTTTTTAAAAGCTCCCGAATCCTCAGACTTCCCACTGATTTTTGCTATATTATGCGTCCTTTCTTCCACTTTAACACTATGTTTCACTTCCCTTGTTAGCCACAATGGCCTCATCCTCCTTTTAGAATACTTCATCTTTGGGATGCATCTTTCCTGTGCTTTCATCCCTGCTAGTGTCCCCTTCCAATCAACTTTGACAAGCTCTTCTCTCATGCTTCTGTAATTCCCTTTACTCCACTGATGTACTGATACATCCGATTTTAGCTTCTTCTCAAACTGCAGGATGCATTCTATTATATTATGATCACTGTCTGCTAAGGGTTTCTTTACTTTAAGCTCCCTAATCAAATCTGATTCATTACATAACACCCAATCCAAAATTGCCATTCCCCTGATGGGATCATTCACAATTTAGGTAGTAAATAAAGGCCAAAAAGTGATCTTTGAGGCGCTCCACTTGTTACAAAATTTTATTTTGAAAAATACCTTTTAGTCTCACTCTTTGAACTATATGTAATAATGAATCCATGCTAACATATCCCAGTACAGTGGGCATTACCTTGAGCACCTGTCTATCAAATGATTTGTGAAAATTCAAATACACTGCATTTACATGTTCTACTCTAGCTACACAAAGGGTTACAGGAAATTTATCAAGCGTGATTTTCTTTTGAAAAAACAATGTTTCTTTGGTTTAACAGCATGAAGACTGGATATTTCTTCCTTTATTATAGACTCGAACATCTTGCCAATAACAGATGTTAGTTACCAAACATGAGAAAATCTGCAGATGCTGGAGATCCAACACAATGCACACAAAATGCTGGAGGAACTCAGCAAGAGTAAACAGAGTAACAGAGTAAACAGTCGACATTTTGGGCTGAGACCCTTCTTCAGGACTGGAAAGGAAGGGAAAAATCAGAATACGAAGGTGGGAGTGGGAAGAGAGAAAAGTATAAGGTGGACACCCCTCACCCCTCTCCTCACCCCCCCCCCTACTCTGACTTCTCCCCTTCTCAGCTGAAATGTTGACTGTTTACTCGTTTCCATAGATGGTACCTGACCCGACATGTTAAACTAACTTGTGTATAGTTTTCTACTTTTGTTTCTTCTATTCTAAAACCAAGGCATCATGTTTGTTTCTTTTATCAATCTACTGGTACCCTTGTGGTACTCCAATCCTTTAACTAGTGTAGCAAACAATGGAATAGACACCTAACAAAGAATTCTGTAGTCTAATTTTAAAATTTATAGATATTTATCAATTTTTATCCTCAAATCCTAATGGTATTTACTGAAAAACAGGAGTTTTAGATAGAATACTGGGGAGTTTTAAATATTTTATTTTGAGGAAAGATTAGAATTGAGAGATGCTTGATATTTTATTTGGTCATGCACTAACGTTCTTGATCAAGATTCAGGGTAGTAAAGGACTTGGAACAGTTTTCAGTGACTTAATTTGGGAAAACTCAACTAATGATGTCAGCTAAATGGATAATTGAAAGGACTGAGCTCTGATCTTAGGCGAGTGAAATGGGAAAATTGCTCCCAATTAGCAAGTGAGGAAATCTTCGAAAGAGATTGCTGCTGAGTCATGAATTTAGGCCATTACTCCAGGCAGCCTTCCATAAGTGTAGTGATAACTGAGAAACAGTAACATCCTTTGAATTTTTTGATCATCCAAGAGTGTCTTTTACCCCTTTAAATGGGGAATATTTTTAACCTAGGCATAGTATAAATGTTTACTTGTTAAACATCTTGGTCTGTCTGATAAATGGCCTTTCCAAATTTTGAAACATTTTTTCATAGTAGGATTCTTTTTGTTATATATTATAGTCAACAGACAAAATCCTCCTGATTTTTCTGGCCATGTTAGAATTCCAAAGCCACAGTTAATAAGATATCTTTGATTTACTTTCACTGATATACCTGAGCCTTTTTGAGGAAGTTTAAAACATTTGACTTTAATGAACATACACAAAGTGATCAAGGTTCTCAGTAGCTCAGGTAGCATCTACGGAGGGGAATAAACAGTCGATTTTTGGGCCGAGACTCCTAAGCAGGGCTGGAAATGAAGGGCAATGCCAGGCTTGGCCTGAAATATTAACTGCTTATTCCCTTCAATAGATGTCATCTGACTTGCTGAGTTCCTCTAACTCTTTGTGTATTTGTGTGTGTGTTGCTCAATATTTCCAACATCTGCAGAATCTCTTATATTCATGGTTTGACTTTAATCTTCCTGTTTGAAAGTGACATAAATTATAGCAAGTTGGGTGATTTCTTTTAAGTTGTTATCTAAAAATATCAATAAACGGATTAAGTACTGTTTCTTCACTTGTCGATGGCAATTATGTTAATCACAAAGGAACTTGGTAGTTAAATTACTTCCATCTGCACTGAAGCTATACTTACCAAACAATAATTTATTTATATATTGTAGCTTTACCTCAGCCACTTAAACACTTAACCTTGGTTTAAATTGATTATATATTATCACAATGTAAAAGGCTGTTCTGTTATTTATGTGAGCCTAACTGAAGTAATTAATAACGATTGTTATAGATAACTGCAGCATTTTGACATTAGTGTTTGACCTTTTAGATTAAGAATATAATTTGCATATTGTGAGCAAAAAGTTATTTAGAACATTTTCTCATAGAGGTATAGTCATACAGCATAGAAACTGACCTTTTAACCCATCAAGTCTACAGTAACCATGAAGCACTTGTTTACACTGGCACTACTATATTACATAGAAACAATAGAAAACCTACAGCACAATACAGACCCTTCGGCCCACAAGGTTATGCCGAAAATGTCCCTACCTTAGAAATTACTCGGGTTACCCATAGCCCTCTATTTTTCTAAGCTCCACGTATCTATCCAAAAGTCTCTTAAAAGACTCTATCGTATCTGCCTCCACCACCATTGCCGGGAGCCCATTCTGCGCAACAGTGTTGGAGGCAGATATGATAGGGTCTTTTCTCCCTATTCTCCCTATTTTCTTCCATTCTGACACTCCCCTGCATACTCAATGTAATGACCCACTAACCTACCAGTCTGTACATCTTTTGACATGTGAGATTAATCCAACGAACTGGAATAAGGTGACCTATGGTCACAAGAACATGAAAACTCTACACAGACAGTATTGAAGTCAGGACTGAATTTGGCTGAAGATATTTCAAACTGCAGGAAACATTATTATAGTCAATATGTTGGAGATGAAACAATTGAGTTATTAGGAGATAGTATAAATTTGTAAGTATTGCAAGAAGGGAGGGGAAGAGTTAAAGAACATCCATATAAAAGTAAGGAGTGGCTAGAATTTTAAATATAACTGAAAGAACTCTGCATCAGAGTAAAAGCAAGAAACAGCAACGTTGTAGTGAGTGTTCAT
This sequence comes from Hypanus sabinus, assembly GCF_030144855.1. Taxonomy (NCBI): domain Eukaryota; kingdom Metazoa; phylum Chordata; class Chondrichthyes; order Myliobatiformes; family Dasyatidae; genus Hypanus; species Hypanus sabinus. The sequence continues at coordinate 28,984,989 of NC_082708.1, read as the reverse complement.
CTGATCATTATAGATTACTGCTTTGGAAGAACTATTTGCTTCAGTTTATGGTTTTGCTGCTTCCTTTGACAAAAAGATTTTGATTTCGTTATTGAAATTAGATGTTTTAATAATGGTAAAATATTTTTATTTTCAGACAGTTAAGCTAAAAGCAGAAGCACGACTGGAGTTATTAAGACAGATTGGGGTTGCTGTAGACACATGGTTGAAAAGTGCTATGAATCAAGTAATGGAGGAATTAGAAAATGAGCGCTGGGCAAGCCTCCCTGCCCTCCCTAACAGTGATACTGTGCATTTGGTAAGAGCTTCATATGAATTTCAATGACCACTAACAATTTCGAAAGCTGCTATCCTTTTTCTAAGTACTGTCACATTAGATGCCTAACATTCATTTCACGATGAGTAATTTCCTCCTGCTGAGCACTGGGATTACAAAACTGTTATCTCCTTCAAGCATACACTTTATTCCCTAGTTGTAGGCTCCATTCTTTCTTAGCAAGTTTGATTTTAATAATGTTAATGAAGAAACTTGTTTACCATGTTTTTAAGCATTTAAGGTACTTAATCATCTAATGCTAAATCTTATTGCACTAATTACTTATAAGCATTTCTTGGTCAACTCAGTTAAGGCTTGGGAACCTTTCCAGGGATGAAGTGCAAAAAGATTTTAAGCAGGCCAAAGAAAATCATCTAGACAAACCTATATCTAAACACAATATAAAACTGCAAAGACAGTAAATCAGAAATACATAAAAAGCTGGAAATACTCAACAGGACAGACAGCATAAATAGAGAAAAATTGAGTTAATCTTTCAGGTTAAACTGAAATTTTAGCTCTGTTTTCTCCATCCTTGGGTGTTGCCTGATCTGCTGGATATTTTTAAAGTTAGATACTTTAATTTTGAGTAATCAAATAACTTGGCTGGGTGATTTGCATCCATCCAGTGGCTGCTGGAATTTGACCACGATCAAATCTACATTTTTACATTAATTAAAAATGTTATATGGAGATGGAATTGCTATAATAAAATAATGACAAAATTATGTCGTTGCATCAATCTTAGTGAATTCTTTGTTTTGTGAAAAGAAAGTGAATATTAAGACCAAAGGCGTGTGTTCAATAGGGTATTAAGGTTATTAATATTCAATATTATTAACTTTTTATAGAACTGTCTTAATTGGTTTCTTGATGTTTTCAAATAATGCAACTTTAAATAATTTTAATGTAATTAAAATATTTCAGTGTGGTCTTGTCTAAGAAATTGAATGTAATTTAGATGGTCAGTATGAAAATGTCAGATTTGCAGATATTATTAAACTAGCCATCTAGCATGTACTTTTTGTTTTCAGAGTTGCTTTCTAAAAATGATATTTTTTTCCAGTTGGAGAATTCATAAAAATCAATGTCTAATTAGAAATTAGATTGAGATTTTGAAATAATAGCTGTGAAAGTCAGTTTTTTAAAATTATTCATTTATTCTTGTCAAGTGTTGAGTTCTCTCATTATTTCATTGAAGACAATGTCTTTAAGCTATTGCTTTTGCCAACAGTTTGCAAGAGTTTTAGGAGAGATATCTATGTAACTCTGATCGAGGTTTTACAAATAGCAGATGTAGCCCTAAAATAATTTATTTCCCTAAAATAAGCAAATAAAGATACTGCTAATTTTAGATGGACCTTAGTAAGGAATTCCTGGCAAATTTGTTCCAGGAGTCACCAGAAGTATTAGCGACGAAACCTCCCTGAAACGGGAGGTCAATTGATGGTGGTAAGTATCATGGGCACAGTTTTACTTGCATTCAGTTGGTGTACTTTTCTGGGTCAGTACAAATCTCTCCTGAAATATAAGGCTTTTGAAGCAGATAAATGATGGATGCGTGAGCTCCTCTGTCGTATTCTTATTGCAAGGGAGTTCTCTGGATTATTTGTTGGCAGAATTCCAGATGGAGACGAGAGGGCTACAGGAGCGAGATAAATCAGCTAGTTGAGTGGTGTTACAGCAACAACCTTGCAATCAACGTCAGTAAGACCAAAGAGATGATTGTGGATTTCAGGAAGGGTAAGATGAGGAGACATGAACCAATCCTCGTGGAGGGAGAAGTGCAGAGAGTGGGTAATTTCAAGTTCCTGGGTGTCAAGATCTCTGAGGATCTAACTGGTCCCAACATATCGATGCAGTTATAAAGAAGGCAAGACAGCAGCTATATTTCATTAGGAGTTTAAAGAGATTTGGTTTGTCACCTAAAACAGTTGAAAACTTCTACAGATTTATTATATAGAGCATTCTGACAGACTGCATCACTGTCTGGTATGGGGGTGCTACTGCACAGGATTGAAAGGAGCTACAGGAAGTTGTAAAATTAGTCGGTTCCATATTGGATACTAGCCTCCACAGTATCCAAAACATCTTCAAGGAGCGGTGCCTCAGAAAAGACAATTATTAAGGACCCCCATCACCCAGGGCATGCCTTCTTCTCATTGTTACTGTCAGCAAGGAGGTACAGAAGCCTGAAGGAACACATTCAGCAATTCAGGAACAGCTTCTTCCACTCTGCCGTCCAATTCCTAAATGGACAATGAAACCATGAATACTTCACTTTTTAAAATATTATTTCTGTTTTGCACTATTTTTAATTTAACTATTTAATATGCAGCTGTATATTGTAATTTACTTTTTTCTGTATTATACATTGCATTGAACTGCTGCTGCTAAGTTCACAAATTTCACGACATATGCTGCTGATACACTGTATGCACTGGTACAGTCTGTGCTGTTGAATTAACATAGACTAAAAATGCACCTGGAAGGAAAGATGAGTAAATTACAAAATAAGTAAATACAGCAAAAAGGAATAATGAAGTAGTGTTTATGGGTACATAGAACATTCAGTAATATGATGGCATAGAGGTAATAGCTGTTCCTAAGTTACTAAGTATGGGTCTTCAGACATCTGTGCCACCTTCCTGTAGTAACTAAAGAGGGCATATCCCAGATGGTGAGGGTCCTTAATGATGGATGCAGCTGTCTTAAGATACAGCCTCTTGAAGATGTTCTCAATGTTGGGAAGAGTTGTGTCCATGATAGAGTTGCCCGAGTTTATAAACATCTGCAGCCTCTTTCAATCCTGTGCATAAGAATCTCCATACCAGATACTAATTCACTCAGTCAGAATGCTCTTCACTGTACACCTATAGAAATTTGAAAGTATCTTTAGTGACATTCCAAATCTCCTCAAATTCCCAACATACAGTGGCATGCAAAAGTTTGGGCAAGCCTGGTGAAAATTTCTGTTACTGTGAGTAGTTAAGTGAGTAGAAGATAAACTGATCTCCAAAAGTCATAAAGCTGAAACATTCTTTTCAACATTTTAAGCAAGATTAGTGTATTATTTTTGTTTTGTACAATTTTAGTGTGAGAAAAAGGAAAGGAGCGCCGTGCAAAAGTTTGGGCACCCCAGGAGATTTGAGCTCTCAGATAACTTTTACCAAGGGCTCAGTCCTTAAATAGCTTGTTAGGGATATGACTTGTTCACAACCATCATTAGGAAAGGCCAGGTGATGCAAATTTCAAAGCTTTATAAATACCCTGACTCCTCAAACCTTGTCCCAACAACCAACAGCCATGGGCTCCTCTAAGCAGCTGCCTAGCACTCTGAAAATTAAAATAAATGAATAAATGATGCCCACAAAACAGGAGAAGGCTATAAGAAGATTGCAAAACATTTTCAGGTAGCCATTTCCTCAGTTCGTAATGTAATTAAGAAATGGTAGTTAACAAGAACGGTGGAGGTCAAGTTGAGGTCTGGAAGACCAAGAAAACTTTTCAAGAGAACTACTTGTAGGATTGCTAGAAAGACAAATTAAAACCCCCGTTTGACTGCAAAGGACCTTTAGGAAGATTTAGCAGACTCTGGAGTGGTGGCGCCCTGTTCTGCTGTGCAGCGACACCTGCACAAATATGACCTTCATGGAAGAGTCATCAGAAGAAAACCTTTCCTGCATCCTCACCACAAAATTCAGCATCAGAAGTTTACAAAGAAACATCTAAACAAGCCTGATGCATTTTGGAAACAAGTCCTGTGTACTGATGAAGTTAAAATAGAACTTTTTGGCCACAATGAGCAAAGGTATGTTTGGAGAAAAAAGGGTGCAGAATTTCATGAACAGAACTCCTCTCCAACTGTTAAGCACAGGGGTGGATTGATCATGCTTTGGGCATGTATTGCAGCCAGTGGCATGGGGAACATCTCACTGGTGTAGAGAGAAGAATGAATTCAATGAAATACCAGCAAATTCTGGAAGCAAACATCACAACATCTGTAAAAAAGCTGAAGATGAAAAGAGGATGGCTTCTACAACGGCATAATGATCCTAAACACACCTCAAAACCCACGGTGGACTACCTCAAGAAGCGCAAGCTGAAGGTTTTGCCAGGTTCCTCACAGTCCCCCGAAATATCGAAAATCTGTGGATAGCCCTCAAAAGAGCAGTACGTGCAAGATGGCCCAAGAATCTCACAGAACTAGAAGCCTTTTGCAAGGAAGAATGGGCGAAAATCCCCCAAACAAGAATTGAAAGACTCTTAGCTGGCTACAGAAAGCATTTACAAGTTGTAATACTTGTCAAAAGGGGTGTTAATAAGTACTGACCATGCAGGATGCCCAAACTTTTGCTTCGGGCCCTTTTCCTTTTTCATTATTTTGAAACTGTAAAAGATGGAAATAAAAAAAATAATCTTGCTTAAAATATTAAAGAAATGTGTCATCTTTAACCTTATGTCTTTTGGAAATCAGGTCATCTTTTACTTTCTTAGCTATTCACAGTAACAGAAATTTTGACCAGGGGTGCCCAAACTTTTGCATACCACTATATAAAGCCATTAGAGTGCCATCTTTGTGAATGCATCAATGCCCAGGACTGAACCTTCAACATGTTGACATCCAGGAACTTGAAGCTGTTCACCCTTATCACCACTGATCCTTCGATGAGGACTAGTGTATGTTCCCTTGATTTGCCCTTCCTGAAGGCCAAGATCAATTCCTTGGTCTTTCTGATGTTGAGTATGAGATTCTTGGTGTGACACCACTCAACCAGTAAAACCATCTCACTCCTCTATGCAACACTGATAATATTGCAGCTCTATAAAACTCTGGTTAGTCTATATTTGGAGTATTGTGTTCAGTTTTGATTGCCTCATTATAGGTCATCGGATGCTTAGAAGAATAAAGGGGAATCTAATTGAAACTCTCTGTATATTGAAAGGCCTAGTTAAAGTGGATTTGGAGAAGATTTTCCTATGCTGGCAACGTCTAGGACCAGAGGGCACAGTCTCAGTATAGAAGACATCCCTTTAGAACAGAGATAAGGAGGAATTTCTTTAGCCAGAAGATAGTGAATCTGTGGAGTTCATTGCCACTGACACCTATGGAGACCAAGTCATTAGGAATATTTAAAGCTGAAGTTAATGGTTTCTTGCTTAGTGAGAACATCAGAAGGTTACGGGGAGAAGAGAATGAGGTTGAGAGGAAAATTGAATCAGCCATTATTGAAAGGTGGAGCATACTCTGTGCCAAATGGCCTAATTCTACTCCCTTGTCTTGCATTCCAAGAGATCTATAGATTTTGAGATGTTAAGGAGCTAGATGAATATAGGTTATTTTAAAAGAAATGGCATTGAAATAAATGATCAGCTGTGATCTTATTCAAGGGCAGACAGGAATGAGGAGTTGAATAGCCCACTTCCACTTCTATTTCTTATGCTCTTAATTCTCCATTCATTATGTGGAAAGCAAACAAATGCACATAGTGCATTTTCCTGAGCTTTCCTGTTTGTTTTTTTGAAAGCTCTGTTTACGGAAGTGTTGGGGTGAGCTGCAGTACTTGATTAGAAATAGCTTGTATAAAGTTTTACCTGCAATATCCTTTCCATCATGAAAGGTTCAACATGTTAACCATTTTATTTCTCCATTACAGATTTTTAAAAGTATTGTGTAAAATGCAGTTTAAAATCATTATAGCTTATAATCTTTAGTGAATAGTTCAGGCATGGGCAAACTACAGCCCGCGGGCCATATGCGGCCCGTTAAGCTTTTTAATCCGGCCCGCAGAACTTGATGAAATTATATTAATAAACCTTGTTAACGTTTTTTCCCCGCAATTCTGGCGTTTTCCCAATAGATGACGCACTCTATATACATTTGTGGTGACCCATTTCCTGGCACATCCGAACCGGCTCACAATTAGCCAGCATTCTGGCTAAGGGAGACAGCCTGCGAGGATTTGCGAGCACAGAGCTTTGGAGCCTCTGCGCAGGGGGGCAGGTTGAGGGAGGCTTAAAAGTGAGGCTGAGGATTTCGAATAAAGTTTTTTTTCTTCGACTGCAGTTACCGACTCCGTGTCGTAATTTTAGCGCTGCATGTAGCACACCACTACACATTGACCTTTGTTGAGGTGCAGCGTATTACTGCACATTTGCGCTTTACTCTTTGTTTGGCTCAACCTATTTGTGTGAACAGGCGTTCAGCGTCATGAACATCAACAAAGCCAGCCACAGATCCAAGTTAACTGACCAACGCCTCAGATCCATCCTGAGAATCGCCACAGCAAAACTAAATCCAGACTTTGATGCGCTGGCTAAAAAGGGAGACCAACAACACTGCTCCCACTGAAATTAAAAATAAGTTTCTTCGTTGTGTTATGCAAAAAATGCATTTGAAAATATTTTTTTCAATAAGTCATTCTTTTTCAATGTCATTTCTGTTAAGTGATGGACATGAGTAGTGCACAGGTGCACGTACGTTCTCAAAATAAAAAATGCGCTCCAGATCAAATAACACGCTCTGCATACTGGCTGGTCGTTGTTGAGTTTTGGCACAGGGGACAATTGAATAAGAAGGAGCAGGACAAGTAGACCTGCATCTCCTACCATTTTTGAAATAAAGACAGGCAGGAGGAGAGTGATGATGATAATATCTTGAAGGATAACAGAATTTTCAGTGCTTTAAAATAATAACTGTTACTATTTAAAAAAGCTGTATTTTATTCATTTAATTTTCAGTGTTTTAAAAGTCATTTCAATAAATAGCTAAATACCATGGGACTTCAAAGACAGATATTTTGTTGTAATGCATTTGTTCATTTTCAATTGAAATTAAAGCACATGTTTTCTACATATCCCATGAAATTTTATTTTCTCTTATGAGGTGTATTACCAAAACACTCCGTCCATCTGCTCCTGGTCCGGCCCCCCTGTCAAATTTTAGAACCCATTGTGGCCCACAAGTCAAAAAGTTTGCCCACCCCTGGAATAGTTCTTTTCCTATACATTCATTGATTTTCAAAGCCAGCTACAAAGAACTTTGAGGTGAATAGTCAATAACATAACATAAATAAGTAAGCTTCTTTTTAGTTGTAGTGTACAAGCTCATTTTCATTCATGGAACTACTTTCACAATCTCAGGCTATTTCGAAGTATGTACAAATCAATTAATTACTCAGATAGTATTTTTTATGTTGGAAGATGCAGCAACCGATCAGTTTGGAACATGGTTCCAAGAGCTACACAACTGAACGTAACATTGGTTGGTAGTGAATTAGTGTTAGCAAAGATTTTATGTTCACCCTTGAGTAGTGTCATAGAAACTTTTACAAAGCAGAGTACTACTCAGTTCAACAGCTCATCTCAAAATTATTGAGATATATCTGATCTCTTTCAGCCCAATCTCTATCTGAAACTGACTTCATTGCCTGTCTATAGCTCTTCAATTGTTTATAACTGCTGAGTTAACATTTGTGCTCCCCTGTCTTATGCTGCTACCTTGATTGCAAATGCTGAAGAGGAAGGGTTGGGCATTCAAGTGTTTTGTATCCTCTGAAAAGGAATCACTTTTATTGCTTTTGGAAGTACAAGTCCTAATAGTCTGGAACTTGCTCTTACTTCAGAAGAAAGTTGTTACATGGACTGAGTGCACACACACTGCCATTTTACAGTGGCATCTTTACTCATTAAAGGAGTTAAAAATAAACCAAGCATTGAGTTTCAAAGGCAATTGAAAAGTTGCTGAAACTGGTGGGAGCAGATAAATAGTTCAGTTTTTTAAAATGTCGAAATAAAACACAACACTGAATACATCTATGAAGGTTCTCAGTAATCCAGGTCATTATAGATCAAGCAGAAGTAAATCAAGGCAACTGGACTTGCTGTGTTTGGAAGACATTTTGCCACTCATCGAAGAGACTTCTTCAGTTCTGATCCATGGAGGGTAGTTTTCCAGCTTTGTTTAAAGGTATAGCAATCACATAAGTGTTGTTAAGAGTCATAGAGTTAATGAAAGGGTCATTAGTCTGTCCTTGCTTGAATGGAGGTGTGAACTGTTGTGGAGATGCCAGGTTAGAGGTATTACGACTGCATTGTAAGTAGCTGATAGGTTGTGTCGTACCCCAAACCCTCTGTTCAGGGATGGGTTCCAGTTTAACAAAGATGGCTTCTTTACCCCTTCTTTCAAACCACCTGTCCTCCCTGTCCAAAATGTACACATTGTTAGCATCAAAGTAGTGTCCCTTGTCCTTTAGGTCTAGATATACAGCTGAGTCTTGACCTGAGATATTAGCCCTCCTATGTGGGGCCATCTGTTTGTGAAATGGTTGTTTTATCTCACTGATAGATTGTCAAGGTGGTTTGAAAGAGGGGTTAAAGAGGCCATCTTTGTCAAACTGGAAACTCATCCATGAATAGTGGGGGTGTGATATGACACCACCTATCAGCTACTTATAATGTAGTCCTAGCATCTCTCCCTCTGCATCTCCACAACAGTTCACACCTCCATTATGCAAAAATGAGACTAATGATCCTCATTATGTCTACACTTCTTAACTACTCTCGTGTGGTTGCTATACCTTTAAACAACTCAGAGTTTATAAGCCAGAAAACCATACACCATGGATCAGAACTGAAGAAGCCTCTCTGATGAGTGGCTTCTAGACAACACAGCAAGTCAGTTGCCTGATTTACAACTGCTTGTTACAACACTGAATAATGGATGTTGATATTAATGTAGCAAAAGGTGCAAGATCTTTAATATTTATAGCCTTTTTCACAACCTCTATCTAAAATACTTGATAGCGAATTAGGTACTTGGGATCTATAGTCAGAGTTGAAATCTAAAGAAAGATACGTTCCATCAAGCATTATTTGGCAATTATCAGTATTTATTGAGGAGTAAATATTGACCAGACATAAATAAATGATGAGGAAATCATAGCAACTTATTGCTTTGCTCCTTGAAATCCAGCACAGTCTACTTCCCAAAGGCAAACCACTTTACACAACTTTAGATTTTATGCATATAAAATCAAGTTCTGTAGTCATCCCACAAAATCCAAGTGAATAGGATGATGTTTTTCAGGTGTGTTAGTCCATTAAGCCCAAATATGGTTTACTAGCTTTGCCATGAATGATAAAGTGTATAAAGCAAAAGAAAAGTTGCAGTTATAAAGTGTGTTGATAAAACCTCATTTGTGATATTGTTGGAGTTTTTTGATTTTAAATGTTCCCAGTCTGGGGATACTACTCTTGGTTAAATAGAGACAACAGGAACAACAGGTTCTGTTGTCTGGTTACATTTGTGCCATTTGTTGTATCCTACATGCAGTGAGGTTCAGATCTCAAACCAAAATGTTGACTGTCCTTTGGCCCGTACGGATGGTATCTGACTCGCTGACTTACTCCAGTTTTGGTTAAAGTTCACAGTGCTTCAGCAGAGTGATACCTTGAACAGATAAACTAAGCTCTCATTGTGTGGGCAATTTTGGAGTTTAATTTTGTGAACCTACTTCAAAAGTGTGACAAGCATACCTGTACCCAAGAGGAGCAGGATGAGCTCCTTACCAATTATCACCCAGTGGACCTCTCACCTACTGTGATGAAGTGCTTTGAGAGGTTATTTTATGGCCAGAATCAACTTCCACCTAAGCAAAGGCCTGGACCTGCTGCATTTGCCTATCGCCACAATAGGTCAACAATTGATTCGATCTCATTGGCTCTCCATCATCCTTGGATCACCTGGGTAATAGTAAAACCTACGTCAGGCTGCTGTTAATTGGCTTGAGCTCATTGTTCAACACAATCATACCCTCAATTCTAATCAATAAGCTCCAAAACCCTCTGCAAATGGATCCTTGAATTTCTCACCAGGAGACCAAAGTCTGTGTAGAACAGAAATAACATCGCCTCCTTGCTGACAATCAATACTGGAGGACTTCAAAGATGCGTGCTCAGCCCATTGCTCTACTCTTTCTACACTCACGACTACATGGCTAGGCACAGCTCAAATACCATCTATAGATGTGCTGATAACAGAACAGTTGTTGGCAGAATTTCAGATGGTGACAAGGAGGCTTACAGAAGTCAGACAGATCAGTTGGTTGTGCTGTCACAGCAACAACCTTGAATTCATAGTCAGTACGACCAAGGAATTGATTGTGGACTTCCAGAATAGGAAGTCGAGGGAACACTCACTTGAGGGATCAGAAGTGGAAAGGGTGAGCAGTTTCAAGTTTTTTGGTTGTCATTATTGCTGAGGATACTGATTGATGTAAATACAAATAAGGCATGACAGCGGCCATATTTCATCAGGGGTTTGAGGAGAAGTGATACGTCACCAAAGACATTGCAAATTTCTACAGATGTACTGTGGAGAACACTCTAACTGGTTTGGAGGAGCAACTACACAGGATCAGAATAAGCTGCAGAAAGTTGTCAATTCAGCCAACTCTGTCATGGTTAGTAGCTTCCCCAGCATCCAGGACGCTTCAAAAGGCGATGCCTCAAAAAGGCAGATCCACCATTAAGGACCCCCATCACCCAGGACATGCCCTCTTATTGCTATAATCGAGGAGGTACAGGAGCTTGAAGATGCATAGTCAACAGTTCAGGAACAGCTTCTTTCTCACCACCATTAGTTTTCTGAACACTCCCTCAATATTGTTTATCCCTCTCTTTTTGCACTACTTAATTTATTTTTTATATATTACTTACTGTAATTTAGTTTTTATTATGATGTATTGCAGTGCACTGCTGCCACAAAACCACAAATTTCATGACACATGTTGATAATGTTAAACTGAATTCTGAATCAAAGAGACAATCCAATTACAAATAATGGAGGAGCTTGGTAAGATGTGGTAACATTCTTCACCATATTAAAGGAATGTATAATTAGTGAAGATTAACTTTCAAATGCACATGAATATATAGAATCATTTCATTGCAACTTCTTACAAAGATTGAACTACTTTAAAATAGCATGACGATGTAAATAGTAAAGCAAATATTTTAATAGAAATGAAGATCAGAAAGCAAAATCAAACCAAGCTGCAAGACTATTCCAACAGTGGAGCCTTTCAAGTTTCTATGTGAAAACCCAGCTGTTTCAAGCTCCTTTTATTATCTGTCAGTCTTGCATATCTTACTCTTATCATTGGTACAGTGGTTATCAACTTGCAACTCTAATTTTTCTGGTCAGGGAACTCTGGATCTTGAAAAGGATGATGGAGAAGAACTTGAGGACAATATGGACGTATTTGATGATAGCAGTTCAAGTCCATCTGGCACATTGCGAATGTATCCTCTTACCTGCACAGTGCTCTATTCATATAAGGTTAGTAATCATAAAGTGGACATTGAGAATTGTGTGAAGTATGTGATTTTAATGTCTCCTGTATGTTGTACAGGCCCTTAGTTTCAAAGTAATTTTCTTGCTCGTAATTAGATTATGCAAATGAAAGATGTTTAAGTTACTCATCTTTCAGGTGGTTCACACTCTCAAATCGCCAATATTAATGGGACATATAAACATTCAAATTTTCTGTCTTTAGAAATAGCTCAAAACAAGATAAGCATTAAGGAAACAAAAGCTACACACACAATGAATCTACAAACACTTCCTCAGTATTTTTTCACTCCCTTTTTCTACTACTAATTTATTTTTTATATATTGTAATTAATAGATTTTATTACTATGTATCCCAATGTACTGCTGCCACAAAACAACAAATTTCACAACTTTTGCAGATGATGTTAAACCTGGTTCTTGTTCTGATTGAAAGACTTAATATATGCACACTCTGAACTAAGAAAATAACTTGTAATTAAAGAATCCAAAACACCCAGCAAAATTCTTTGGCATTTGCTGAATTCTTTCACCTCAGCCAATTATAACATAAGTGGCTTCAAGTAAGACACAGATGTCTTAGTAATAGTATGTATTATATGCAAAGGCATTGTCAATGTTGAATAGTGGAAACAAAATATTATTCTAGTGGCCAAAGAGACTTGTGTATATTGAAGCTTTTGGGTGTTCTTTAAGGCAAAAAATAAAATTTCCCATTTGCCAAAAATTTATTTTAAAAAAAGATTTAAATATTTGTTCCAAATTAACATATCTTGAATTATTTAGAAATTAAATTGTCTTTAGAAGAAAATTCTCACTTTAATGCCTGCTGGAAAGGTTGTGTGATCCCCTATTTTAGTTAGTGGGACAAGCAATTGATGTGTTTGCACAGTTGGCAGCCTTGAATGAATGAACGATTCTTGAATTTTATAATTAATGGTCCACATTTTGCAGAAATTACATTTTTGTAGCTGTTTAAATGTTCATGTGAAAATACAATGAATGAGAGGCAAATAATTTAAAGAAAACTAGCCATTGTTGTAAAACCATAGTTTGAAACTTGTTTACTGCAGGCTAACCAGCCAGATGAGCTTACCATTGAAGAGCATGAACTCTTGGAAGTAATTGAAGATGGAGATATGGAAGACTGGGTGAAGGTCTGTAATGCATTTTAATTTTTAATATAATGACTATACATAGAGGCTTGGAAGGAAATTAAATATAGTATACACATTGCTACTTGGTACGTGTATGCTATATGTCTCTTTAATGTTTATTGATGGGACCTTTTCCCCAATGCCTCCCAGCCCATTGTATGTGCACATCTGTGCACTCTTTGCTGTAAAGTATATTGAGATGTTGAGTTTGTAAAGGATGCCAAAAATGCCAGCCTTTTTACACATGCTGCAATTGTCGTTTGTCTTTTAGCCATAATAAGCATGTTATAAAGTGATCTGTTAATTGCAAAAGTAACTTAATTATATAACTTGTGTTTTGGTGAAGAAAGTATTTCAAGCTATTAAATGCTGACCATATCATTGGCATTTGAATTATATGTTTTTCAATATTATTGCAAGCTGTAAGTTTCTTTCTGTATACTTACATAATTGCACAAAAATATTTTATGCAGCATTTTTTTCAATTTCTCTATTACAGGGCATTGTTCCCTGATGAGGAAGAGATAGATTTTATGCATAACGATAGAATGTAACTTCTGAATTTTATTGAAACTTAATAAATACCTTGGTTCACATCACAAAGAGAAATAACTGAATTTTGAGTTAATTCATTTTTTAGCAGAGCAAGCTTTACATATTAAAAACCCTAAATACAATTTGATTGAGTAGAGCATGATTAAGAGTAACATTTCTTTTTCTCACTTTCTCACTTATTCTGTCTTTCACTTAAAGGCAAGGAATAAGTCAGCACAAGTAGGATATGTACCAGAAAAGTACCTGCGGTTTCCCAATTCCAATAGTTTAATCGGCATGCTCCAAACTCTGGGTTCCTTGGATGCACGATCACATTCTTCCAGCAACTCTACAGAACCTGAGCTGGTTACTGGTGGCATTAACGGAGATTTTAGTGGTAATTATTTTTTTACTATATGGTCTGGAAATTCTCAGCAGATCTGGCACAATCCTTTGAAGGATCATGGATTTAGAAGCACAAACTCTTTTCCTCTTTGCACAGATCTGCCTGACATGCTGAGTGTTCTTGAACTTTGTTTTTATTTATTGCCAACATCTTACAGTTTTTATCAAATGGAAAAATAAAATTATAGAGTGTTCAATAAGCTCGGTGTCAATGTAATATTTGACTGATTGATGTCGATACTGACAAAAAAAAAGGTGATTTTAAAAAACTGCACTTTTAATAATGTGATTCTACTTTTGCAACTGCTATAGAAGGTGCCAAGTATTTTGGTATACCAGACATTTCAACAGTTTTCTTTTGTAATTTAGAGTGACAGGTTCTACTGGTGTGTTGCTAGCTCTGATAGCAGATGGTCCTCAGCTAAATTAATCAAAAATTATCACGTTTGATGGAACATCTGTCTTCGGTTTGCCTGATTTCACTGATTCATTTGCCTAGCTATTCCTGGCTTCCTGGGGTGAAGAGAGACAATATTGCAAAGTTTGGTATTAGATAGGTGACAGAATTTTAAAATTGTGATGTAGCCAGCAGAGCAAGTATATGTGATTAGAATGACTACTTATGTGAAGGATAAGCAACTTGTCTTAAAAGTCTGAATTCTACTGTATGTAAATCTCTTTTACTATATGTAGTATTTTGGAAATGCTCAGCAGGTTAGGCTGCATTTGTGAAGAGAGAAGAACAGAGTCTAATATTCCCCAATTACCTTGGTCTTTAGCTCACCACCCTACATGTCTGCTGTGTGAAAAGTGAGAATTTGAGATCAATGCAAGTTGAGGATTGGTTTCAACTGCAAATTTCCTTTGGTTAAATACTTTTACAGCATCTTTTATCCATTTGTGTCTTAAAGACTTGAGCTGAGCAGTGTGGAGCTATGCCTCAACATGAATCTGCAGTAGGGGATTATCATTTTAATCTTGATCATCTCAAATGAGCATATATATATGCTCTGATTGAGAATCCTTGAATTCCACAACCCTTTGTGTGATTTCACTACTCAATGGCTAGCACTAGTTTGCAACCCCTTGCCTGAATTCCTCCAGAATGTAACGTTTTTCAGTATCTTTAACATCCCTTTATTTTTTAAATACTGAAAGTATTTCAACTTTTCTGAACTCAGTGTAATCCATGAAACCTGAGTATCATTATTATGATTCTGTATTTCTTACAACAACAGTATATCTTCCTTGAGGAACATTTGTGCTAAACTGAATAGATTACTACTGCTTCAACTTGGGGTTCTGTGTTGTAATAAAGAAGATATGACCATTATAAGAAAATTTGCTGATCATATCATTACAGGGAATTGCATTTTCCTTCATTTTGTTCTTTAACTGTCAAGAAAAGTGCCAGTGTATTTAGGTATGTAGTAATGTAGTGGACAGTAGACCATAGGGTTGGTTAATAATCTAGAGGATCCAACTGTATCATGATTGTTACAAAATCATGTCAACAAGGTGAGACTTTTAGTTCCAATAATTTGTATCTAAACCACTGACAGCAGTTCAAAACAGTGACCTACCTATTAAATGCCGACCTTGATGTCGATACCTGTATTCCATTTTTTAAAAATCTGTTTGAAGCTTTGATTGGTATTTCTGTTCATTAGCTTTTAGTGAATTAAATACCTAGGCACACAAATCTCTCAGTTCATCTACCATGGTAGTCCTGTACTATTATGGTATTGGTTTATTATTTTCATACGTAGTAAGGTACAGTGAAAGGATTTTGTGTTGTGTGCCATTCAGACATATCATGCCATATGTAACTTCATTGAAGTAAGAAAAAACAATGCAGAGTATAGTTGTGTACATTTACAGAGAAAGTACAGTGGAAGTAGACATTCATTGCAACCCTTGTATTTTAAATAAATTGGGAGATTAAGTTCAAGAGTTCATCTTTTAGCACATCAGAGGTCTGTCTGTTCAAGGGTCTGGTAACAGTGGAATAGAAGTCGTCCTTGAATCTGGTGGTTATTGCCCTCATTCTGCCTGCTGGGAGAAAAGAGAAGTCAGAATGACTGCACTGGGAGCAGTTATTGAATTAGCTAGCTGTTTTCCCCACCAGGAATTGTAGATGAAGTCAATGGAAGGAAATTTGATTTACATGAGAACCTGGGCTATATTCACAACTCTGCAATTTGTTGTTTTCTTTGACAGAGCAGTTGCCATCATCTCGAACTTCCTTAGCCTTCTGAGAAAATAGACACCCTATGTGGTTTCTTGGCTTAGTGTCTAAATGGCAGGACAGGGACAAATTGCTACTGATATTTACACCTAGGAACTTGAAGCTACCAACCATTTCCACCTCATCACTTTTGATACAGACAGGTGTGTACTCTGCCCTGTTTGCTAAAGGTCTTTTGTTGACACTGAGGGAGAGGTTGCTGGCTAGGCATCATGTCATAGGCTCTCTTTCTCCTTCCTGTTCTCCATCTTGTCATCGTTGAGATCCAGCCCACTATGATGGGGTCATCTGCAAACTTACAAAAGGAATTAGAGCAGAATTTGACCATGCTGTATAATTTTTTCCTAATATTGGATGAGTTTGTCTGATCCTTTAATGTCATCTATAGTATTTATTATACTTTTTAATGTGTATACAGTTGGCCCTCCTTATCTGCTGGTTCCGTATGCGTGGATCAGGAAAACCTGGAAGTTCTCTCTCCAGCACTCGTCGTTTGAGCATGTAGAGACTATTTATTTCTTGTCATTTTTCCCTAAACAATACAGTATAACAACTATTTACATTGTGTTAGGTATTATAAGTAATCTAGAGGTGATTTAAAAGTACAGGCAGTCCCCCGGGTTATGAAGGAGTTCCATTCCTGAGTCCGTCTTTAAGTCGGATTTAAGTCGGAACAGGTACTTCAGGTATTATGTAGCCTCAGTTAGTAAAACATTTGTCTTAGTATATAGTATATATTTTACCATTCTATGCATATAAAACACTTAAACTTACGTATTTCAATAATTAAACCACTGCGTTGCTTAGTAATAATTGTAGCTTTCATCGGGGCAGGGCCTTTCAAATGCTCCATTAAAATTGTTCCAATTATTGACGGACTGTAGTATAACGCTTTTCCAGTGACCAATGGCATTTCACCTCTTTCCGATCGCTTTATTACTTCCACTTTATTTTCAGTCGTGATCATGATTATTTTCGTGAACAGGAACCCTGCGGATTCAGAGCTTCACCGCTGGGTCCTAATGTCCACCTCACAGAGACATGTTAAATAAAGTTCGGGGTTTCGCTGGGTCCTTAAGACCACCGCATTGAGGCAGGTAAATAAAGGACTTGAGCATCCGTGCTTTTTGGTATCCGCGGAGGGGTCCTGGAACCAATCCCCTGCGGATAAGGAGGGCCGACTGTATTCTGTAAATCTAAATAAATAAGGAAAAGTTTATGTTCTAGTACAGAACTATGTTCTCTTGGTCATTGTGTACAAATAAGAAGTTGCAGTTTTGTTTGTTTTGATTTAGCTTCCATAAAGTTCTCAGTACTAAAATGTGTTTATTTCTGATTCAGTTTGTTTTGTGAAGGCACTTTACGATTATGAGGGGCAGACTGCAGATGAACTTTCATTTCCTGAGGGAGCTATCATTAGGATTCTAAACAAAGAAAATCAAGAGGATGATGGCTTCTGGGAAGGTGAACTTAATGGCCGTGTTGGTGTCTTTCCTTCTGTCTTGGTAGAAGAATTGGCGGGATCTGAGAATGGTGACCCTCAATGGATTGGTGATGCACAGGTATGTAAGAGTTTAATAGCTCTGTCATGGTATTTAAAAGTTTGCTCAGACATATTAATACTAACATTTTCAAGTGGAAAAAGTTCCAGACACTTGCAATACAAGGAACTTTGCTTTAATGAATGATTATCATTTCTAGTGATTGTAACATTGGACACACCTGTTACGTTAATGATCATTTACCTTTCTAATAATTGTAATACTATGAGGGGTGATTGATAAGTTCGTGGCCTAAGGTAAAAGGAGTCAATTTTAGAAAACCTAGCACATTTATTTTTCAACATAATCCCCTCCTACATTTACACACTTAGTCCGGCGGGCGTGGAGCATACGAATCTTGGACCTCCAGAAAGTGTCCACAGCAGGGGTGGTTGATAAGTTCGTGGCCTAGGATAGAAGATGAGTTATACAGTTCTCATTACATGCACATGCAGTTCAACTCTTTGAGTGATTATGCAGAAAGTTTGAAGTTAATAACTCATCGGGGTGATTGATAAGTTCGTGGCCTAAGGTAGAAGGAGATGAGTCAATTACCCCTCATACTAAATGCAACTGTACAGAATTTATTCACAAATTATTGAAATCTAGATTCTTTGGATCATTTGTTTCTGCCAAGGATAAACAGTTCACGCACGCAAGACAAAATGGCAAGGAAACTTGTACACAGCTTCAATTTTATCAGTATATTATGTGTGCTTTTTTTCTGCAGCAATACATTAAGGTTAGCTTAATCTAGAGGGGTTGAAAGAGAGCAAGTGTCCTTAAAGTTATAAAACATGGCTACATTTTAGAAGTGAAGTGTACCAGATGCCACAAGTGCTAGTGTGTGCTTACTGAGCTATGCATAATAAACAAATTGAATCACTGCGTCTCAGCAGTCTAGCAATGAATTTTAGCTCACTATAGAACATATTTAAGAGTAGGAAGAACCACTGCAATGAGAAATTATAACTGCTCGGAGGTACCTTGCTAGTTAATGTCTGACTAAAGCTAAGATTCTATATGTTTTATTATCGTCCTGGTATTTGAAGATTCCTAAGTCTAGAAGAAGTGTAGCTGGTGCTGCAGTATTTTTCATTGACTGTAAGACTTCTGAATAGGTCAGTTGCTTCCTTTCCTCATGCAGGAAAGCATGAGCAAAACACATCAGGAGAAGATGAATAAGAGAAGGGCACTCAACATCTGTTTGGGATGCAGAAAGAGGAGGTAGATAAGTTCTCAATTAGTTAGATTCTACCTGATCCAGAACCTAGCAGCAATGTTAAAAATCTGTGCTTACATATAGATGTTCTACTTTTTAGTCTCAGGGATACGAGGATCTCTGTTTGAATTGCATATATATGGCCTTGATGATGAAATGGAGGGCAATATTGGGATGTAAGGGTTCAATTTATCTTGGAGTAGATTCAAAGGTCAGCTGAATGTCATCGGCCAAATGGTCTGTATTGTGAACTGTTCTATGCTCTAATTTTTGTGTATTAGGTCATAAGACATAGGAGCAGTATTAGTTCATTCTGCCCATCAAATATGCTCTGCTATTCTATTGTGGCTGATTTATTATTGCCCTCAACTCCATTCACCTGCCTCTTCCTGTAATCTTTGACACACTTACTAATCAAGAAGCTATCAATTTCCACTTTAAATAGACCCAATGGTATGGCCTCAGCAGCTATCCGTGGCAATGAATTTCACAGATTTTCCACCCTCTAACTAAAGAAATTCCTTATTATCTTTGTTCTAAAGAGACTTCCTTGTATTCTGAGGCTATGCTGTATGATTCTAGACTCCCCTCTTGATAGAAAATATCCTCTCCGTGTCCTTTCTATCTGGTCCTTTCAATATTCAATAGGTTTCAAAGGGATTCTCCTCTCCCCCCCCCCCCCCAAATTCTTCTACACTCCAGCAAGTACAAGCCTAGAGCCATCAAATGCTCATATATTAATCCTTTCATTCCTGGGATCATTATCATGAATGATCTTAGCCCTTACCAGTTGCTTTTTTTGGTCTGCTATCGCATAAAGGAGGCCATTAACAGGTTTTTTTCAAAGAGAGAGAACTTTGCAAGATCGAAACCGCCAGAGCTGGCATGGTACTTTATGATTGCAGGGTATCAACAATATTTTGTGTTTCCACATGTAAATTTGGGCATAAACCAGAATAAGTAAGTGGTCCCATAGCTCAGCATTTGGTGCCATAAGGTAGCATATCATAGTTTCACATCAATACTCACAATGCCTTTATTCTTTAAAAGAGTGCTAGTCATAAACATTCCTCCACTGTGGCAAAGGATGATGCTGAGTAACTAAAACTCTGACAACGTGGTGCATGACTTTGGTTTTCAACCCACTCACAAGTTCACAACATTCATATGGGATATTATGGTGCAGGTAGTAGTGCTGCTGCCTCTCACAGTTAGCAGCTTAGGTTTTGTCCTGACATCCAATGCTATTTGTACGTTTTCCCTCTGGGCACTTCAGTTTCCCCAGTATGCTGTGGTTTCCTTCCACATCCTGAAAACATGCTGGTTAAAAGGTTAAGTTGCCATTAAATTGCTCGTGGTATATAAGTTAGAGGTGGAAACTTGAATAAGTGGAATTTTGGGAAGAATGGTTGCAGAGAAAGTAAGTAGAGAAATAGAATTATTCTGTGAGCCTGCAGAGAATAAATAGGCCAAATGATCTCCTTTGTTGAAAAGGCAGACTTTATCCTGCCACAATAAAATATTTTGGACCGGAGCATTGGCATGAAGAAACAGTAATTCTGCAATTTGGAACAACTGAAGGGGCCCTGCAGTACTCTGCTGAACAAGTTTTAAGATTCACTTACAAACAAGCTGGAGGAACTCAGCAAGTCGGGCAGTAACCGTTGAAATGAGCAGTCCACGTTTCGGGCCGAGACCCTTCATCAGGACTGAAGAAGGAAGGGGCACCCACCTTCTTTATAGGGCCCCTGCCCCATGACTGATTTATTATCCCCCTCAACCCCATTCTCCTGCTTCTCCCTATAACCTTTGATGCCCTTACTAATAAATGCAACCGTGAATTAACCCATCAGCCCACTATGATCAACATGATTTCATTATTCCTTTGGCCATAATCCAAAAATAAGAGACCCCACAAAACAAGCATTCCAAACTAAATTTACAGAGGAAATCATGCCATGTTAAAAACATGTGGACTAATTGTAACTTACCAAATATGCTACTATCCCCTAAGAGGTACAAAGACGTCTTCCAAATTATGTCAACACCTTATTAGATGAAGGTTAACAAGTATCAATCTTGCACCCCTTGACAATATGTTCATCACCATGTGCAAGAATGTATAAACCAACAGGTGTTATCTGTAATGTGACATAATGGTGTATCTATTAGAGCTACTGCCTGACAGCTCCAGTGGCCAAGATTCATTCCAGACTGGTCATGGCTGAATGGAGCTTACGTGTTTTTCATGTGATTGCTTGCTCTGTGTAGTCTGGTTTTCTCCAGAGAAAAGATTGTTAGGTTAGTAACCTCACCATCACAGTAACCCTACTGGGTTGGCGAGTGGTCAGTTCTTGGGGAGGGGGGTGCTAATGAGTGAATGAAATGGATTAGCATAGAATTTGTGTAAATGAATGCTAAATAGTCAGCGTGGACATGATGGGTTAAAAGAGTGTATGACTGATAACTGTCACAAAAGTTAAGGTTTAAGGATTGTCAAATATAGGCAAATCTCCAAGAGGACCACAACCTTGTTGTCGGGTTTGGAAGCATGCGTGCCTCAATGACCCACAGGTCTATGTTGGCTGGAGTCAGGGCTTTATGCTTTGGCTCTTGGTAGGGTCACCCATGCCAAACAGATCAAAGAGTAGAGGCCAGACTAAGAGTGATCCACCAGTCCTTCAGGTTTGGAGGTTCAGTTCAGGGCTAACAACCCTGACTGGTAAAACAAAATTGTTACAGAAACAGCAATGAAGAATCATTCTACGTCTGAGTGTGACGATATTCCTGAAAACTGAGAGGAAGCTACTAGCATGATGAAGAAAGCCCTGAACACTACCCGAGATGAGGGACCTTCACTGCTGCCCTAAATGCCAGTGGCATAATAGGCAGACATACAGATATGGGCAAAAATAAAACCAATTAAGATGGTATAGCTTTTCATTCTGTAGGACTACTGAGTTTTCTTCTGCCAGCTAAGACTTTGCTGCATAGTAAGATTCCCAGTGTCCAGTGATTAATATAACCCTCCAAGTCTGTCATCAAAATGAGTCAATATGGTGCATCAGTCTTCAACAATTCCTTTTAACAGTCTAAAACTCCAATATTCTTCCTGCTTCTTAATGTGTTTTGCAGATTTCAGTCTCCGGTAAATTTAAGGGACAACTTAAAAATAGCATGTTTTTTCTTTTTTTTTGTTTCACTGTTCCATCATAGAAATGAGAGTGCATTTTTTGTGATTATTTAGTTTTCTTTTTCTCTTTCCATATTTCTTGTACATATTTCTCAATGGATAACTAATACGTACTTCCTAACATCAAGCACCTCTGCTCCATCTGCCAAAAGCAGATTTTTCCAGAACCCAACCATTTTAAATCCTGTCCATATTGCTTATCTGACATGTCAGTTCATGGCTGCCTCTTCTTTTGCTACAGTAAGGCCACTCTCAGTGTGGAGGAGCGACATCTCATATTCCAAATAGGTAGCCTCCAACCTGAACATGGCATAAAGATTGACCTTCCAATAATATTTTCCTCCACCTTCCCTCTTCTTCTGTTCCCCACTCCGGTCTCTTTCATCTTCTCACCTGCCTATCACCTCCCCCGGTGCCCCTCTTTCTTCCCTTTCTCCCATGGTCCAGTCTCCTCTCCTATAGATTCCTTCTTCTCCAGCCCTTTACCCTTTCCACCTTCCTGACTGCACCCATCATATTCTGTCAGGTCCTCATTCCCTTCACCCAACTTTTTTTATTCTGGTGTCATCCCTCTTCCTTTCCAGTCCTGATGAAGGGTCTCGGGTTGAAGCATTGACTGTTTAATCATTTTGATAAATGCTGTCTGGCCTGCTGAATTCCTCCAGCATTTTGTGCATGTTGTTCTGGATTTCCAGTGTCTGTAGGATCTTTTATGTTTGTAGTACTTCCTAATCTGTCCAGAAGAATGGGTGTGCCATTTAAAGAGACGAAACTTAATTTGTGGTGTATATAAGAATGCTTCTTCTCGATAGTGATAAAAATCTTGAACCGTAAGCAGCAAATTCTCTGAGGTAAAGTCACAGCAACTTTAATGATTTGTTGTTTTTAAACATAAAGTACAGAAATGCAGAAAAGAAGGAAATAACTCAATCTTTGCTTCCTGCCCATTAGTTTGTTTATGGAACAATGAAAGACTCAAAAGCCGTAATCGTTCATTCGTAGCTGATTCTGCTGAAATATAAGCTGATTCTTAGTTACTTGTGGTGCTGTTGCAATTAAAGGTATGGATGTAAGATTTTGTGCACAATCCTAAGCACACAGCAACACACTCAGAGTGCTGGAGGAACTTAGCAGGTCAGGAAGCATAACAGTCAACATTTCAGGCTGAGACCTTTCTTCTCGGCCCGTAACATCAGCTGTTAGTCATCTCCATAGGTGCTGCCTGAATTGAGTTCCTTAAGCACTTTGTGTATGTTGCTTTGGATTTCCAGTATCTGCAAACTTTTTCGTGTTTATCCTAAACACATGTTAATCAAAATATTTTAAAATGTCTTGCTTCCACACTTTTTTGCAATGGCTTACATAGGGTGGGTAGAAGTTCAATCTATTTTTAAGTTTATTAGTCATTTCATTAAAATATGGTAATAATATTGTGGTTCTGTAGAACCTAAAGTTAGGACCATCACAAATAGAGAATGGACACAGGTGAGCAAATCTAGTAAAAGCTAACATTAAGGAGCAGTGGTGACAAGATAAGAAAGTAAATGTGTTTCAGCTGAGGAAGCAACCTTAAGTATGGTTGTTGTAGTGAACTTTGTCATAATGACTGGAATTTCACAGAAATTGAGCATTTTTGCTCACGTTTATTTTGATGGACGCCTAATCTACTCAGTGCATACATTTACTAAGCATCTATCCTGACTGTGACCCAAATTCTAATCCTTAGAACATTACAGAAACAAATGGAAAGAAGTTGCCAGAAAGTGGAGCACAATGGTCTTTTTGATTATGGGTTCCCTCCACAATGTAAATTTCATTTGCACTTTTTCATTGACAGAAATATGCTGTTTGGGAGTCATGATCTTGTACTTTGAAATAAAACTATGAATTGTTATTTTTGTACATCTATTGCCCTTCCAACTTTGGATGGCAGACTTTATATATTTGGGAAGTAATATAAAAGAAGCCTTGTTAAGCAGCTGCATTATATCCTGCAGATGATGCAACAGAGCTAATGTGGTAGAGGAACACGTATTTGAGGAGGTGCATAGAGTTCCATGTAAGGTGGCTGCATTGTTTTGGATAACATCAGGCTGTTTTTGTATTGAATTTGTACTTGGCCTTCCAGGCAAGTGACGAGAAGTCTACTACAGTGTTGATTCTGGCTGGTATGATTATGGAAAGACCTTGCAAACTTAGTTGAATCCTTCATCATAGAATACTCAAGCATTCTTTTTTTTTGTTTAAAATCTAATTTCTAGGTATCACCATCCTCAAGACCACAGGCCGCTCTTTCATCATTACCAGTGTATGATCAACCACCCTCCAGCCCTTTCAGCAGCCCTGACAAAGCAGGTTCACAGTTTTTCCCTCGATCACCATCAGTAACAGGTATAGAATGAAAGTTGTATTGAAAAATATCAGTTGGGTTAGCTGATACTGTTTATAAGCAGCATTCTGTAAGGCTTTCAAAACCACAGATAGATTGAATGTTGTGAACCTCATTTTGCATCTTTCAAAGTATACATTGTAATATTAAATTCCAAATACAACTACATTTTGCTGCACATTAGAAATAATCTTCATTTCTAGAACCGAAACATTACAAGTGGGATCTCCATTTTTTTTACATTTGTCCAAGTAATGTAGACATAATGTGTGGTTTTAATGAAACAGCTGTATAGTGTACTATGTTCAAATTTCAGATCATGAAAACTTAATTTCAGAAGCATCCATTAATTCGCAGCAGCAGAAAAGAACACCAGAAACTTCAGTTGGAAAAATCAGACCAGTAAGTTCTATGTACCGGTTTTTATGATCTTGCCTATTTTGAAGCTTTTATGTGAATGTTTCTACAACGGACAGACTCACACAATGCACATTCCTTCATCCTCCTAAAGGCTTTGTTCCATACTGTTATAGAGTGATATGGCATGGACATGGGCTCTTTGGCCCAACTTGTCCATGTGAACTGCATTGCTCAGTGAGCTAGTCCCATTTGCCTATATTTGTCTCATACCTTCAAAGTCTCTCCTGTCTGCTTATCTAGATGGATTTTAAATGTTTCTAATGTGCCCAACTCAACCACTGTTACTGGCAGTTCATTCCGAGGATGCACCATGCTTCAAAGAAGCTGCCCCTAATGGCCCTTCTAAATCTCTCGTCTTGATTTTTAACTTGTGCACTCTTGTTCTTAGCACCTTCTCCCTGGGAAAAAGACTGTGCTTTCACCTTGTCTATGCCCATCATGATCTTGTGTACCTGTATCAGGTCACCGTCAGCCTCCTGTGTTTCAGAGAATAAACTCCTACACTCATAGGCCTGTAGTTTTCTGGCTTGCTTTTTTGCTACCCTTTTGAAACAATGGTACAACATTACCCACTCTCCAATCCTCCACAACCTCACCTGGCCAGAGATGAAGCAAAAATCTCTGCAATTTCTTCTCTAGCTTCCCACAGGCTCCAGGAATGCACCAGACCAGCCCCTGGGGATTTATCGACCTTAATGCACTTTAAGGCCTCCAATTTCTCCTCCCTTCTACTTTGAATATGCATCACCATGCATTTCCCCCATTTCATTAGCTTCCACTGTTTAGTCCACAGTAAACACTAAAGAGATATATTCATTAAAGATCTCTCCCATTTGCTTTGGTTCCACACACAGTCATGCTGAACTTTAAGGGGCCCTATTCTTCCTTAGCCATTCTTTTACTCTTAATATCTTTTGGGATTTTGCCTTGCCTTGTATGCCAAATTCCACTCATATTTGCTTCCTGCCCTCCTAACTTCTCTCAAGTGGACTCCTGTACTTACAGCTATCATCAAGAGATTCAGTAGTTCCTTGTTGCTTATGTACAATGTACATCTCCCTCTTTCTTACACAGAGCCTCAATATTTCTCATTAGTCAGGGTTCCCAAAACTGCCATCCTTCACTTTAATAGGAACAAGTAGGCCCTAAACTCTTGACATCACACAGATGCCCCTTTCCCGACAAGGAATCTTCCTACAAATCCTGTATAATGCCTCCAAAATTTGCTCTGCCCTAGTTCAGGACCCTAAATTGTGAATGGGTTGTATTTTCAGTAACTATTTTAAAACTAGAATAATGATGGCAGACAGATTCTTCTGCCACTTGTCCTACCTCATTCCATAGGAGGAACTTCAATATTGTTCCAGTGTGGCTTGCCACAAATGTAAGCCATTTTTTTTAAATCCCAGAAGTTGATATGGTTTAATGCAATGGGTCAACTGGTTTTTATTTTCGCACACTACATTTTAACCTTTGGGGATATTTAACAGGTGAGGCACTCTCATCATATCTCTGTCCCACAGAATTGAGCATTCTTTCATAGAACATCCATCAACCTGGAATCCTACAGTGCTCATCACATGTCTATGCAGGGACAGTAATTCTCAAGGCTAATTTGTCTTTATTTTAAAAAATGTTGATTTAGATTCTGATGCAGAGAATTCTCCCTTTGCAGGTACGAGCTGCGCCACCTCCACCTACTCAGCATCATCGTCGAAAAACAGAAAAGACAGAGGAAGTAGAAATAACTCTAGTGTAACCAATAGCAGACTTTTGTGTGTTCAAATTTGGGACTGAATTATTCAGAACATTTTGGTTTCAAATTCCTTGCATTCTCTGCTGTACTTATACAATGAAATTCAAGGAGCAGAAGGCGGCAAATTCTAAAAGGAATTTATGAAGTGTGGATCATGAGGAAAATCAATGTTATTTCTTTCATTTACAAATATCTTGTGCCTTTATAGCCACTGCTTTGTTTATTTCTTCAAATTGGGCCATTAGTATTTTATTTTGTCCTTGCTAGTATAGTAAAAGGAATACAGGTTGGCCGATTCAATTTTCAACGGTCCAGTCTTGTTTTGGTACACTATTTAAAAATATATATAAAGCACACTGCGTCATCTGTTCCCAGTGCAGCAGAGTCTGGTACTTCTGTAATTATATGCCTATGGTGCTGTGCAGGGCACAGTTTTGTATCAGAAAAATATTTTTCTGGTACTGTCCATGTACAAGGCTATCGTTTTCTTTGCCATGGCCACATATAGGAACGATTATACTATCAGTTCATTGCTTAACATTGTTTTCACACTGAAAGATCAAAATGGAAGTGATTTTTTTAAAGGCACAGGAAATGTTCATATCATTTATTGTGTACATTAATTAGCACATTGATGTAGCCACAAAGATCTATTTGTAAAAAGAATCTCCCTTTAGTATTAATCCAGTCTGTATACATGTATTCAGCTGTAATGTGCAGTAGCATGATTGGACTAGAATTGAGGGAATAGACTTGAGTAAGGACTGATGTTCTTTTAAGAGGGGCTGGTTCCTCTCGGTAGTTCTAGTGCAAAGAAAGATAATCAAACAAATAAGGGAATAAATACAAAGAAATGCCTCTATGTTAACTCGAGTCTTAGTTTTCCATAATTGTTTATGACTAATATTTATGCCACAATTCTAGTCGAGAAAGAAAATACATTATGGACATGATAAAATAGGGATCTTTATAAACATTATTAGTGAAGCTGAATATGAATATCCTTCCAGCAGGAAAAAAAATATTTTCTGGATATTGCATTTTCTTTCCTGTTAGTTGTTTAAGAAAGCTTTTTGAAATTGTTATCTTTTAAAGTACACATTACATAAATCATGATGTGTTTGTCACATTAGCAAAGAACTGACATTTTACTCCCCAAAATACTTGTTTCCAATATCAGACTGGAAGGGAGGATTTTTGCTGTGCTATCCAGCTTCTTTATTGCAGTTAAAAGTTTAACTTGGTTGCTGTATTAATTAAATATATAAATTGAAAGTTGTTACATTTTAATGAGGTTGGCAAGTTTGAAGTTTATCAGTAAGAACATGAGAATTGTTATCTCCGCTGTTAAAGTGATAGTCTATTTAAATTGCCTTTTATCATTCAGGTTTCTGAATTACATATACACTGCTATTATTCCACACTTTGGTCTTTCAGATATACTGTATTGAATGTACTAAAAGCTAGAAAACTGGAAAAATGGGACTGGAAGCTAAGGGTAACATTGTATTTGATGCCTACTTGAAGCATTCAACAAATAATGACCAAATGTTTTCATAAAGGTTGCTAATTTTGAATAGTTCAAAGATCAGTTTTTGGAAGGTAGATTCTTTGATCTAGTTTATTAAGCTAAAATTTTCAAATCTGAAATCTGCCAATTGTCGAATTCTCTTTCCTCTTAACCCCACTCTTAGAGTACAGTGTGCTCATGTCAATCTTGTATACCAACATTGCTGGAGGAGAAACTGAGATTAGCAATCGTGTTTTTGAAGTTAGTTGCACTATTTTAAACCACTTTCATTTTCAATAGGAATTTTATTTCTTTAATCTCTACATGCTTGACCTGCAACAAAAATAAAAACAATGTTACATTTCAAATTAGTGTTATTTTAAGTTCCCCATAGTAAATATCAAAATGAAGGAATCATATTTATGATCCATCATAGGTCGTTACACAGATATCAGTCTTTTCAAATCTAATAGCTCCATTATTTCTCGTTGTCAGCAAAATTCAAATGTGTTTGCTTTAACCAATAAATATACATCAGAGACTCATTATTTGTTACTGCATAATCTGTTAGATAGAAATTAGCTGCTAATTCCTCTTCTTTTAATTAGAATTATTTCCTAAGGGACATGCATATATCAAAATAAGCATTCAGTGAAATATCATCAAATACATTATGCTGAAATGTGATTGACTCTACCCCTGTATCATGTCTTGCTTAATTAACATATGTAAGACAAATTATCTGAAAACTGTAATCTATGATTTAATAGAGTCATAGAGCACTACAGCACAAAAACAGGCTCAGTCCCCGCTGAACTGTTATTCTGCCTAGTCCTGTCGACCCACACATGGACCAAAGCCTTCCATGCCTCTCCCATCCATGTACTTATCAACAACTGTAATGGCCAGCAGAGTTTAAATTTCTTCTGTTGCCACATCTCTTGTACTACTTCAATCCTAAATAAGTACAAATCCCTGCTGGTGAGTTCACTGTTGTCATACTTCCAGCTACTTGTGCAAAGCATAGTGATGTCCCTAGAAAAGTCCATGATTGATGACCTTTCTCTTTCTATCTCATAAGTAGTGCCAAACCAGTTAAAATGAGAGATTTCAGAAGGACAGTTGCAAGTTGCCATGCAATACATTTGAACCTCAATGAATCACACATGTTGCTTGTGAATTAAGATTAGAGCAATGTCTGCTAGAAAATGGTAAGTGAAACTTATGTTTATCTTGTTCTGTAGGTTGACATGATTAATTGAGGCAACAAAACTTTGAGCATTGGTTTTGCATGCATCATTGTGATCCCTGAGAATTAATTTGTGAATGCAAAAAAAGTCGTGCAACCTTAAAACTGCTCTCAATCTGGAAAATATATCTGCTTATTCAATCAGTTCATATTTCGTCTGAGATGACAGTCACATCACTAATACCTCTGTCTGCTGCATCTTGTCATTAGCAAAGCAATTGGGTGTCAACCAGATGAAACTGGTGCTTTTGTATGATACTGGCATGGATGTGCATCTCCTGTTGGCCAAGAAACACAAGGCACTTGTGTAAATTTGCAGAGAGAATCTGATCTCTGTTCAATTTGCCTTACCAGAAGATTTTTTTTTAAAGAGTATCTGTGCAAAACCTTTAATTGGTGATTTTTTTTCTCTTGTTTGTAGTTTTGAAGCAGCAAATTTCAAACAATACTTAAAACTCAAGTGGATAAATACATGCTTTTATGATGATTTCATCAATAGTTAGATTGGGACAGATGATGATGCAGTTGTTTTTAGCTAAATTGTCCCGACTGATCAATGTCCCTCTATTATGACTCTTCTTTGGTCTTTGACAAATTATAATCGAGGTTTTTGTTTTGAGACTGCTATCACACAATTCCTCAAGAGTACAATAGTTAAAAAAAGCACCTTAAAGACATTCCTCTGACTTTGCAATCCAGTTAATATAGAACAAGTGACAATACTAACATGTCACTGATGAATAATGTTATGAATCATCTGCATCAAAATTGTCTCTTCACTATAGGTTTATAAAATTAAACAGTTCAATGTACATTTATTATCAAAATGCATATATGTCACCATGTACTACCCTGAAAATGAATCTCAGGGTATTATATGATGACATACATGTACTTTGATAATAAATTTACTTTGAATTTTCAACTTTTAATTTTGCAAACCTATAGTGAAGAGACAATTTTGAAAGGATCACACAAAACTCCATAACTGCCATTTTTTAAAGATGCTGTATCCATGAAGGCTGTATCTTCCTGTGTATCACCTACTTGGCTTGAAGATAAGGTATACTTGGCTTAATTTAAGTTTCTCAGGCCATGCAGATAGCCTTTCAGCATTATTTTGCTGCCGTTTTGCAGTTTCAGAATACACAGGACAGCCAGCAATTGATTCTGACATCTCAGTAATATGGTGAAATCACTTGTTCCAAATAACTTGACCATCAAATTAAAATCCTGGTGAAGACCTATGCTTGAGCTTATTTAGTGATATATAATATTTGAGTTTTATCACAAAACCTGGAGTAAATATGATAATTTTAATGGCATTTACAGGAAGAAAGCACAAAATAGTTGAAATGATAAAGGAATATAACAGGAATGTAACTAAAATAAGCAAATATTTTTCTGAAACCTGCACTTAGATATTGTTAACATCCTATTTTAAATTCTTTTGTTGACATTTTCTTTAGTTATTTTTTACTCTTATGTTTACAGATCATATTGTTATAATCTGACTATTGCTGATGCCAATTCATCCATACTTCATTATTTCCCATTATTTCATTTGCCTATTGATTATTTGCCAGTTTGCCCATATTTTATATTTTCTCTTAAGTATTATTTTAAAATTGCATATTTGCTCTAAATTAAAAAGTGCTAAGAATTTTCAATATGTTCCTTTTAGTTGTCTATACATGGGCCGACTATCCACAATATACATTGTATAGTGTCAGTACTTCAAGCAGAGAAAGCAGATGTGCAATGTTTCCTGCAGTGTATTGGCTGTTAAAACTTGTATTTATTATGTACAAATGTTAAATAAAAAAAACAACTTTATTTCAGTTGTAGTTGGCATTGTGTCTGAACCTTACATTTCAACTTAAGTGATTACATTTGTAGAGTCACAAATTGCTCTAATGCTACACCTGTAAAGTTCAAAGTAAATTTAATATCAAAGTACGTGTTTGTTACTATATACTACTCTGAGATTCATTTTCTTGCATACATTCACAGTAGAATGAAATATAATAGAATCGGTCTTTAAAAAGCTACATACAAAGACTGACAAACAACCAATGTGCAAAAGAAGACCCTGTGCAAATAAAAAATAAATAGATAAATAAATAATACCGAGAGCATAAGTTGTGGAGTCCTTGAAAATGTCCATGCTTTGTGAAATCATTTCTATGTTGAGGCAAATGAAGTTAATCCACACTGGTCCAGGAGCCTGATGGTTGAAAGGTCTTTACTGTCAAGATTGATTATAAAATTTAGGAGCAGAATTAAGCCATTTGGTCCATTGAGTGTACTCCACCATTTCATCATAGCTGATCTACTTCTCTCTCTCAGCCCCAATCTCTTACTCTCCCCCCACACCATATCCCTTCATGCCCTGACTAATCAAGTATTAACCTCTGCCTTAAATATACCCAATGACTTGTCTCCACAGCCACCTGTAGCAATGAATTCCACAGATCCACCATTCTCTGGCTAAATAAGTTTGAGGCCTTGGTAAGCAGCTGAAAGCAGAATAAGATGTAGAATGTGTTGGCTGTTAAAAGTCATTGTTAGAGAAGCAGTGGGGGATAAAAGCCTTGAAATATTGAGAACGTAAAAAAAAATGCACAAATAGATCATTTATCATGCTTTTTCAAGTTCTGGCTTTCAACAAAATCAAGGCTTATATTTTATGTCAGTGCCACTTAGCTACTCTAATGCTGCTGCAAAGTCAATGCACCTTTGCTCCTACAAATAATTCTGAAAAAAAAGTGCAGATTTATAAATGCAGAGGGACATATTTGCCAATAACATTAAGTTTACACAGGCATGCCCCTCCATTTGCAGAGAAAATTGATAATCTTATGCATCATGCATCAAGAACTTTTTGTTTCAGAAGTGACCTTTCACCTGCTGGTATAAATTGAAGATTATTGTGTTGCTTAAGTACTGATAAATGATGCTGTCAGTTGAGAAGTTTCAAAAATTTTTTAAATGTATTCTATTGTGTTTCATCATTTTGTGAGTGTCTGCAAGTATATAATATACTTTGATAACAAAATTGAACTTTGACGTGAGCTCAGAAGCAGGAAGCTATAAATGCTGAAGTACTTTCCCAGTTTTAAGTGTAGCTTGGTTATTCTATATTCCAGCGCTATTTTCCCTGTCCATCTGTAGCCTTGGAGGCAAAGTTGGGACAGTAAAATATCATGGAAAACCACAGCAGCTTGTTTTCTTAGAGGCAATGGTCCATGATGCTCTTTGCCCTTGTCCAAGAATATCATGAGTGGTGGTGCTATGTCGCCAAGTTTATTCACGCGAGAAGAGCAACAGCATTTCACAGAACCTCATAAAACACAGCATGAGCATTGTCGGCTTGGCAGAGATCTATAAATCCATCTCATTCCTTGCTTTGAACCATACTGGAAACAATAATGGTTAAAAAAAATGTTAAAAAAAAACAATGAAATAAAAACAAAACACTCAATGGGTCAGACAATATCTGTATACTGGTAGGGATCATTCTGGAGTTATGAAATTAATGGATTAACTAAAATGAGAACCAATCTTCAGGAAATAAAACCTATACACAATTTAACTTCCAACTGATAATTTATGATGAGTGAAACCTATCATTCTGATTCTGTCCTGTTGAAACTACATAGGGAAAAAAAATAGATGAATATTCCTGCTATTAGCCTATTGTTGAAGATGTATCCCTGCCATACACTGTTCAGGAGAAATCTGTTTTGTCACTTAACCTTCTGGTTAGATGTATATTCATGGACCCATCCGCCAACACTGTAACAAAAGAGGTATATTTTAGGTGACACACACAAAATGCTGGAGGAACTCTGCAGGTCAAACTGCATCAATGAAAATGAATAAATTGTCAAAATTTTGGGCTGAAATCCTTTTTCAGGACTTAGTGTCTGGCTTTTGGAACACCAGTATTGAATATTCAGATTGGTTCTGCTAACTGGGATGTGCTACCACTATAAATATGTAATTCAGTAAATTTATCAAAATTGTAATGGGTGATTATAAATAAATGAGTTAATTTGTTATTGTTATCTTTGTGGTGAAGAAGTATGAAACATTGTGTCAGGAGCGTAACATACATTGGATTCCTCTGGACTAACTCTTTTCTCGAGGTTTGCTGTGAAAATAAAGACTTTTATATTTCCCATTTGCAACTTCCATGTGGCTCAATTTTAGTCATAACATGTAAAATAGCTCAGTTGTTCCATCCATATGTAATACCTGACTTGCTGAGTGTTAGCCTATTTTCTGTTTTCAAGCATGGTCATAAACCTGTATAGCTCAGAAAAGTGCCCTTCTTCACTGCCCACTGTACAACCAATTTTCATGTCATCTACAGTCTTGCAAACCACATCACTTATATTCTCACTAAATTTTTAATAGGTATGATAAACAAGGAGACCTAGCACCAATCTCTGTGGTGTACCACTGGTCAGAGGCCATCAGTTAATACAACACTTTTGGTTTCTCGGATTGCAGAGATTTTTGCTTCATCTCTGACCAGGTAAGGTTTCAGAGGACTGGAGAATGGCTAACGTAGCACCATTGTTTAAAAAGGATAGCAAAAACAAACCAGCAAACTACAGACTGGTGAGCCTGAGGTGATTCTAAAGGACAGGACCTACCAGATTGGAAGGATTCAGGATAGCACAAGTTAGAATGTGGGAAGTCATAGCTTACATATCTGAGTTTTTTGATGAAGTAACCAAGAAACCGGGTGAAGGTAAATGAGTGGATGTTGTCTATATGGACTTCAGCAAGGCTTTTGACAAGGTCTCATATGGCAGGTTAGTCTGGAAGGTTAAATCACATGGGATTCAGGGAGAGTTAGTAGATTGGATTCACAATTAGCTCAGAAGTAAGAAGCAGATGGGTTGATGGAGATCTGTTTCTCAGACTGGAGGCCTGTGTCTACTGGTGTGCCACAAGAATCAGGGCTTTGTTGTTTGTACTTAATATAAATGATCTGGATATGTATGTAGGAGGTAGTTTGCAGATTAAATT
Source organism: Hypanus sabinus (assembly GCF_030144855.1). Classification (NCBI taxonomy): domain Eukaryota; kingdom Metazoa; phylum Chordata; class Chondrichthyes; order Myliobatiformes; family Dasyatidae; genus Hypanus; species Hypanus sabinus. The sequence goes on along the minus strand of NC_082708.1, from coordinate 28,950,653 downwards.
AAAGTTGGTGCTGATACTGTGGAAGGTTATGAAAGATTAAATGATCCTCCGGACCATTGGTGTAAGTAAAAACGTGTGCACTGCACACCCTGCTTCCTGAGATTAGTAACCAACGACTGTATCACTGTATGGCATGGTAGCATGGCGGCTAGCACAATGCTTTACGGCGCCAGCTCTAAGATTAGGGTTCAATTCCTGTCACTGTGGGGAGTTTGTACATACTTTCCAGGGACTGTGTTGGGTGTCCTCTGGGTGCTCCGGTTTCCTCCCACATTCCGAAGACACGGATTGGGGTTGGTGAGTTGTGGGCATGCTACAGAGATGCTGTAGGCATGGTGACAATCACTGATTAAATTCGACTCAGGTGCCACAATTCACTGTATGTTTCAATGTTTGTAAGAAATAAAGCTAATCTGTAATATTTAGCTCTTTTGCCTTTGCTGTGCAAGGAAAGAAGCTTAGCAGCACGTTGCATTAATGATAATAGTTTGTATTACCCATCCTGGACTGAGACGGTGTATCCAGAGATACCGGCCACGTGGCAGATGCACTGCCACCTGGCTGGTCAAAGGACACACCACATGTTAATCAACATTTGGTCCCTCCCTAATGCACACCTAAATTATTGGTCACCTTAATTGGATTATCTCACCCAGCCCCATGCTATAAAAGGTGAGACATGTGCCTAGCTCGTTCTCTCTTACAGACCACCTCATTGAAGGTAAGTGCATTGATTTATGTTTGGGAAGGTTTATCATTGGTCCTGGTAAGGGAGCCGCAGCTATCCAAGGTCAAGGGGGATAGCTGTCGTAGTGCTTTTCCCTTGTTCTTTGTGTAACTGTACCCTGTCCCCACACCTCTTTCTGTGTATTGTATAGCCGACCCGACCTTCCCCACACGTGTTAACCCTAAACGTTTTTTGTTAGAATATTGTAGTTGCTTGTGTTGACCCGACTTCCCCTTGTAAATAAATTCCTTATTATTAAAACTGTGTGTGTCCAGTCCTCTACTGTTGAGACTCAAAGAACCAGTTATTTTCCATCACAACAGACGGTGAGCAAGTTACAGTGTCCTCAGCATATCTGCTCCCAACATTTCAGGAGTTGTGGCCCGTCCACTTCAGGGATGGACGTGTTGTGCATTTTGGGATGTCCTTCTGCATACCATTGTTGTAGCGCTTGGTTGTTTGGATTGCTGTTACCTTCCTGTTGGCTTGGGCCTGTCTGGTCATTCTCCTCTGGTCTCTCTCATTAACCAGGCATTACCCCACTTGGAGTTCTGTTCAGTTCTGGTCACCTCACTACAAGAAGGATGTGGATACTATGGAGAGTGCAGAGGAGATTTACAAGGATGTTGCCTGGATTGGAGGGCGTACCTTATGAGAATAGGTTGGGTGAACTAGGCCTTTTCTCCCTGGAGTGACAGAGGATGAGAGGTGACCTGATAGAGGTGTATAAGATGATGAGGGGCATTGATCATGTGGATAGCCAGAGGCTTTTTCCCAGGGCTGCAATGGCTAACATGAGGGGGCATAGTTTTAAGGTGCTTGGAAACAGGTACTGAGGGGATGTCAGGGTTAAGTTTTTCACACACACAGTGGAGAGTGTGTGGAATGCACTGCTGGCAGTGGTGATGGAAGTGAATACAATAGGGTCTTTTAAGAGCCTCTTAGATAGGTACACGGAGCTTAGAAAAATAGAGGGCTATGGGCTAGGAAAATTCTAGGCAGTCTCTAGAGTAGGTTACATGGTCGGCACAACATTGTGGGCCAAAGGACCTGTAATGTGCTGTAGATTTCGATGTTCCATGTTCTAGATCAGGTAGGTATGTGAACTGATGATTAATAAATGGCTTTCAATGGAGACAAATGTGAGGTACTGCATTCTGAGAGATCAAACTATGATAGGACTTGTGTATATATATTTTTTTTATTTATTCATTTACAGGATGTGGACATTGTCAGCAAAGCCAGCATTTGTTCTCCATTGCTAGTTGCCCTTGAGAAGGTGGTGATGAGCTGCTTTCTTGAATGGCTGCAGTCCCTGAGGTGTAGGTACACCCACAGTGCTGTTAGGGACCATGATTTTGACCCAGCAACAATGAAGGAACGACGGTATGTTTCGAAGTCAGGATGGCGAATGATTTGGCTTCCAAGTGGTGGTGTTCCCAGGTATCTGCTGTTCTCGTCCTTCTAGATGGCAGTGGTTGTGGGTCTGGAAGGTGCTGCCTTAGGAACTTTGGTGTGTTATTGTAGTGCTTCTTGTAGATAGTACACACTGCTTGATGGTGGAGGGACTGGATGCTTTCAGAAGTGGTACCATTCAAGTGAGCTCCCATGTACTGAATGGTGTCAAGCTTCTTGAGTGTTGATGGAGCTGCACTCATCCAGGCAAGTGGCGAGTATTCCATTAACCCCCTGACCTGAGCCTTGTAGATGCCACTGAATGTCAAGGGACGAAGGTTAGAGCCTCTCTTGTTGGAGGTGGTCACTGCCTGGCACTTGCATGGCTCAAATGTTTCTTGTGAATGGTAAGATCCCTGAGGACCGAGGGCCTGGGAGTTCAAATGTACAGTTTGCTGAAAGCAGCACACAGGTATCTGGCATGTTGTCTTCATCAGACAGGGCAAATGAGCATAGGAGCTGGGAGTCCCATGAAATAATTAGATGCCAGTGACGCAACACTTGGACTACTGTGAGCAGTTTTGGGTACCCTATTACAGCAAAGGTATTCTTACACTAGAAAGAGTGCAGAAAAGATGTTCTTAGGATGTTCTCTGGACTTTTGGAGACCCGAGTTACAATGAGAGTTTGCTTAGATTAGGTCTTTATTCCCTGGAATGTTGGAGATTGAGGAGTGACCTGACAGAAGTATAAACGATCAGGAAGTGTTTAGACAGGATGGAAGTATGTAGTCTTTTCCCTGTGAAGGCAATGCTGAAAACAAAAGTTTAAGATCGGAAATGAGAGATTTAAAAGGGCCATAAAAGACTGATGCATATTTAGAAAAAGCAACCATAAAAAGTGAAGCAGGCATATTAGCAACATTTAAAAGCCATCTAGTTAAGTATATGGATAGTAGAGCTTTAGAAGGTTATGGGGCTAACACAGGCAGATGGGACCAGCTTGCCGGGCAACACAGCACAGATGAGTTTCCATGTTGTATGACTATAATTCTACTACACCTCTGACTCCTACTATCAACCTATTTTTTAATCTAATTTCCTAGCTCACCATGGGAGCTAACCTTCTGACCAGTGGCATACAGGAACTTGCTTTGTAGACTATGCCTATTGCCCACAGTCAATCCTTGTGGTTATTTGTTCAGAACAAACTCATTCATGAAACAGAATTTCCCATTCACAAAGCAATGGTGACTGTTCCTACTCAGTCCTTGCCTTTTCAAATGCTGGTAGGCCCCTTCCTTCGGAATTCCCCCACCACTGATATGTAGTTCTTTCACTTATCCTGCAGCCCTCCTTAAGTAAAGGTGCAAGATTTGCCAAGCTCAAGTCTTCTGGTGCCCAACCCATGGCTAAGAAAGGCGCAATAAAAGGCCCCTGGAATTTCTTCCCTCGTTTTCCCCTAACTTGGTCAGGCTCCAGAGGTGCATCCACCTGTATGTGCTTCAAGACTGCCAACACTTCTGGTTTTTCACTTTAACTACTTAATATACATATATACTTTATTTTTTTCTGTATTGTGTATGTATTGTACAGTTGCCACTAAGTTAACAAATCTTGTCAATATAATGGTGATATTAAACCTGATTTTGATTCCGAAAATTGCCCGTGTTTGTGGGCACAATACATAACCTCATTTAACAAGTGACTCATAAATGCGTAATTACTAGTATATACCTATAGGCAACATAGCCTGGGATAATTCATTTACTGCCTGCAGCAACCTTTGTCGCCACTAGGGGCAGAGTCATCGGGATAATACAGAATCCCAGGGGAAACGGTATCTACTTTTATCAGGGGAGGGGGAAAAGTTTTGCCACCGTCCTGGAGCGGCGTAGCCGAAAGATTCCTTCCAACAGCTTGTGCGGGGAACTGGCGCTGAATTATTACCATACATGTTAACCGCCGTGACAAATGGATTATCACCGTGATCACAAAGAAAACGCTGTTCGTGCTTCGCGATGTGTGCAGATATTTCTGTGCTGTAACCCTGAAGGTAATAACAACGTCCTGATTTCGTTAAAATGCCCAATAAAGCGTCGGTCGCGATGTACGGGTATTGTTTTGGCGTTTTTGTATCTCGTTCCAAACGGCACAAAGTTTCCCTATTAACTCGCCTTCGAAGCTGCCTTCAAACGGAATGTCCATTTTATTCCGATTGCGCCTACGACACATTGAGGACATGGCCGATAGATGGCTTCCGCCGACTGTCAAAGGGGAGAGGATTTGTATTTATACAACGCCTTTCCCAACTTCCCAAATACTTTGGAGGTGTTGAGTTGCTCTTTAAATGCCATCACTTCGGTAATGTTTGTGGGAGTTGGTCTCTGCAACTCGACCTCTCAAGATTCAAGTGTACATCGGAACACAGTGAAATACGTTGTTTGCGTGAACAACCAACACACCCGAGGGTGTGCGGGGGCAGCCCGCAAGTGTCGCCACTCACTCCGGCGCCAGCAGAGCATCCCCACGAGGCTTGGCAGAACAACACAAAACACAACCAGCAACAGATCAACAACCGGCTCCCAGTCCGCCCACACACAGTCCTCTAAGCCCAAAGACGGTCCGCATTCTTCAGCCTCCCGCGGGCTCGGACACGCAAACGTCAGGTCCTCGACTATCCCAAGATATTCCCAGACCGGGGACTCCGGCCAACGGGCCTCAACATTCAGCCATTGGGCCTTGACCCTCGGCATCGACCACAAGGCCCGCCGATCCTCGAACTCCTTACTTGCTGACGAAAGGGCGCTGTACGCTTTTATTCTATCTTAATCCAATGTAAACCATTAAGTTTTTGTTATTACCAGCTGCTTGTTTTATTATTTGTTGCCTTTCAGATGATGCTTCTTCATAGATGGAGCAAACTGGGCCATGTGTGCTTGTAAATGATTAAATTAATCTGTCATGTTTTCAGAAACCAAAGTGGAGAGGAAGGCACTGAGGGAAAAGGTTTATCCAAAACTGCGAGAATACTGCAGGTACAAACATGGACTAGAGTTCCAGGTAACTATCCTAAGATGTAAAGATTTCAGGATGTCCAAGCACTATTTTTAAGTACAGTGGATTCGGTTAATTGGGCACATGAGGACCAGTGCACTTTGACCCAGTTAGCTGAAGTTTCATGGAAGTAGTTACAATGACGTAAGAAGACAATATACCATTTAACTGAGTAGCAAACTGTGTATTTAAATGAAATACAAAACAAATTAGAACACTACCAGTATTACGACAATACTATAAAACTGTGTATTGCTAACTAATAGTTGGTTTGGTGGTTGTCCATCATGTTGACAATGACAGGAGGCCTGTGCAGCAGAGTTTTTGAAGTTGAAATATCACTGCACTAGGGCTGTTCCACTCTGTCGAGGTCTGGGTCCAGTGGTATGAAGGTCATTAAAACTGGGGTCTTCGACACACACTCAAACAAAACTGGGGTCTTCCTTGGTTACAGTGGTTGACCATGACTTCATCTGTGCCTCATCATGCCCTTCGCTGTCCACGGAGCGTCGCAGAGCTGCCCTCCAGTACATTGGATCTCGTCCGACCAGTCCAACGGAGCTGAATGCGCATGCTAGGACGGGCATGTCCCTGCCTAACTGGGGTATAAGGCCCAGCAGCTACTCTCACCTGGTTTAGCTTGCCTGTCAAAGTGGTATATTGGGGTGTGCCCTGCTGTCGCATACAAGCAGTTTGTTGGAGCCGCAGGTCAGAGCTGAGTGTACCCTGCCATTTTCTTTCCGACAAAAGAGCGGAATCATCGAGCCCATCGAGACTGCTCTGACATTTCATCATTTCCCTCTCAACCCCACTCTCCTGCCTTCTCTCCATAACCTTTCACGCCCTGATTTATCAAGAATCTATCAACTTCCGCCTTAAATACACCCATTGACTTGGCCTCCACCAAAGCCTGTGGCAACTAATTCCACAGACTCACCACCTTCTGGCTAAAGAAATTCCTCCTCACTCCATTCTAAATGGATGTCCCTCTATTCTGTCATTGTGGTCTTTGACGCTTGACTCCCCCACTATAGTAAACATCCTCTCTAGGCCTTTCAACAGTTTATAGGTTTCAGTGAGATTCCTCCTTTTTCTTCCAAATTCCAGCAAGTACAGGCCCAGAACAATCAAACGTTCCTCATATGAAAAGCCTTTTAGAATCAGAATCAGGTTTATTATTACTGGCATGTCATGAAATTTGTTAACTTAGCAGCAGCAGTTCAATGCAATACATAATATAGACTAAATAAATAAATTGCAGTATATGTTTATTGAATAGATTAAAAATCATGCAAAAACTGAAATAATATATATTTTAAAAAGTGAGGTAGTGTCTAAGGGTTCAATGTCCATTTAGGAATCGGATGGCAGAGGAAAGAACCTGTTCCTGAATCGCTGAGTGTGTGCCTTCAGGCTTCTGTACCTCCTACCTGATGGTAACAGTGAGAAAAGGGCATGCCCTGGGTGCTGGAGGTCCGTAATAATGGATGCTGCCTATCTGAGACGCTGGTCCTTGAAGATGACCTGGGTACTTTGTAAGCTAGTGCCCAAAATGGAGCAGACTAAATTTACAACCGTCTGCAGCTTCTTTCAGTCCTGTGCAGTAGCCACCCCACCCCCCAATACCGGACAGTGATGCAGCCTGTCAGAATGCTCTCCACAGTACAACCAATCAGAAAAGGCTCCCTTTACTCCCACTCTTTGCCTCCTGCCAATCAGCCAATGCTCTATCCATGCTAGAATCCTTTCTGTAATACCATGGGCTAAGCACCCTCATGTGCAGCATTTTGTCAAAGGCCTTCTGAAAATACAACTTCACAACATCCACCAATTCTCCTTTGTCTATCCTGTTTGTAATTTCCTCAAAGAATTCCAGTGGATTTGTCAGACAAGATTTTCCCTGAAGAAAGCCATGCTACCTAAAAGTACCCCAAACCTCATTCTTAACAACCAACTCTAACATCTTCTCAGCCTCTGAGGTCAGGTTAACTGGCCTATTTCCTTTCTTTTGCCTCCCTCCCTCCTTAAAGAGTGGAGTTGTAGATTTTCACAAATTTCACAAATTTTCACAAAAGTGAGGCATTTTATGTTTAATGAAACCTGTAGCACATTTTATTGAACTCCAAAACCTAAACACAAAAGCACACTAAAACTCTTTACATAATAACGTCACCATGTCAGGCCAGCTTCTTCAAGTGAAACCCCAACTCAATGTTGGTGATTGTGAATTCTGTATGTTTTCATCAATTATGTTACCCTACACAGGCCCCCGAAGAATTCAGTAAGACTAGCTTTGTGAGCAAACACGAGGAAATCTGCAGATGCTGGAAATTCAGACAACACACACAAAATGCTGGTGGAACACAGCAGGCCAGTCAACATCTATAGGGAGAAGCACTGTCGACGTTTTGGGCCAAGACCCTTTGTCAGGACTAACTGAAAGGAAAGATACTAAGAGATTTTAGTATAAAAAATCTTAGTATCTTTCCTTTCAGTTAGTCCTGATGAAGGGTCTCGGCCCGAAACATCGACAGTGCTTCTCCCTAGAGATGCTGCCTGGCCTGCTGCATTCCACCAGCATTTTGTGTGTGTTGTTCCAGCTTTGTGAGCCTGTGTGGAGGTCGGACAAGCTGCCCAGCTTAGGTCCTGTGTTCCATGGGAGCCTCTGGTTCATCCAGTGGGGGTTGACACACTCCTGGTCATGTTGTGACGTCAGGGGCATGACAGCAGAATACTCCAAATCTTGCTGGGATGGTTTAAAGCGATCTCCCAAAATATGTTCAGGTTTATGCCTCATCTATGATAAAAGTCTTTTCTCCCCGTTCCAAAACGCGGAACAGGCCATTGTAAAGGAGCCTAGGGGGATGCTGGTAGGCATCATGGTGGATGGAAACAAACAAGGTGGAATGTGGGTCAACAGAAACCCAAGAATGTTGGGAGGTAGGAATAGGTGAAAAGGAATTCAGTTTACTGAGGAGGATGGAATGCTGTTGACAGGCGACCAAGTGGTCATGGCATCAGGAATTAAATCATGTGACACTTGTAATGGCTGCCCATACACCAACTCTGCCACAGACAACTGCAGGTCCTCGTTTGGAGCAGTTCTGAGCCCCAGCAGGACCCATGGGAGATGATCATGCCAACCCTCATCGGTGAGGGAAGCCCTCAGAGCAGCCTTTAAGGAGAGATGAAACCGCTCGTGTAGGCCATTAGGCTGTGGGTGTTACACTGTGGTGTGATGTAGCCTAACACCAAGGTTCTGGGCCATCATAGTCCAAAGGTTTGAAATTAACTGGGGACCGCAGCCAGAGGAAATATCAGATGGAGTGCCAAACCAAGTTACCTAGATGTTGCTGAATGCCTGAGCCACGTCTGCAGCCATTATCGAAACTAGAGAGATGACCTCTGGCCATCTGGTGGTACGGTCCACCATGGGAGGGGGGGATAGAGAGCAACCAGGTCCACATTGACAAGGTCAAATCGTCACTCAGGGACCTCAAAAGGTGCCAATGGCGCCTGAAGGTGACAGTTAATTTTTGCCCACTGGCACTCCACACAAGCTGTAGACCAATCACACGTGTGCTTTCTGAGGCCGTGCCAAATAAACCAGTGCAATCAGTTTCTGTGAGGCCTTCCAGCCTGGATGCAAGAGGCCATGTATGGAGTCATAAACAGTTTGCCTCCAGTTTGCGGGCACGATTGAATGAGGGTGACCAATTGAGACAGGAGAAAAATCCCAGCTTCCCTGAACTTAATGTCAGCCAACCACAGGCCTATGACTGCTGTTCAGTAAGCCTGGACCTTTGGGTTAGTAGCTTGACCAGTTGCCATGCCGACATAGTAAACCCCTATGTGTACAGCTTCAATAGCTGGCCATGAGAGGCAAGCAGCCATTCCCCTTGATATGTTGTACATCAGTTGTGAACTCTGATATGTAGGCCAGGTGACATTGTTGCCATTCAGACCAAAGGTTTGATATTTTGGCCATCGTGTGTACAAGGGGTTAGTGGTCAAACAACGCTGTGAAATGGAGACCGTCTAGAAAAAAACGAAAATGGCTGACAGCCAGATAGAGACTGAGCAGCTCACGGTCAAACCCCTTCAGGGGGACGGAGCTGCCGGCTGAAGAAGGCGAGAGGCTGCCACACACCTCTGATCAACCGTTTGTGCCCAGCACCCACAGCAGAGTCTGAGGCATCAGTAGTAATGGCTATGGGTGCACCAGTAAGGTCGTGTTGGAAAGAGCTTGTCTGGTATCAAAAAGTGCTCTGGTCTTGTTTGCTGACCAATCAAGCACGTGATTAGGGGTATGGCCTTTGAGCACACGATACCCGGGAAGCATAAATTCAGCAGCTCACGGAAAGACTCAGTGATAGAAATTCACCATGACTAAAAACTCCTGTAGTTTTTTAGTAGTGCGAGGCGGTGGGAAATCCATAATAGCGGCTACTTTGATGGGAGGGTTTCACACCTTCTGGTGAGAAAGTCAATGGTTAACAACCCAAAGTGGCATTTAGCAGGGTTAATAATCAACCCCGTGTTGGCCTAAGCGCTTGAGAAGTGTGCGGAGATGACTTATGTGTTTTGATTTGAACACACCGGTGACAGGTAAGTTATCCAGGTAAACAAAAAGAATATCTGAGTCTTTTAATACAGAGTCCCATCAGCCGTTGGAAAGTGTGCGCTGCATTTTTCAGTCCAAATGGTATTCGCAGAAACTCAGAAAGGTCGAAAGGGGATATCACAGCTGCTTCCCTAAGCTCACTGGCATTCGATGGTAACCCCTAACTAGATCAACTCTGGAAAAAAATTAACGTTCCAGCTAAACGTGCTGAAAAGTCCTGGATGTGTGGGACTGGATAACAATCGGGAGTGGTGGTCTTGTTAAGGCATCAGTTGTCACCACATTGGCGGCATCCACTGTCAGACATGGGGGACGTACAGAGCGGCAAAGCCCGCGGCTGTTCGACCTGCGTACAATGCCGCGACTTTCTGTGTTGGCAAACGCAGCCTGAGCGGTCACCAGCTTTTCTGGGTCCAGTCTATGTATGCAGGCATGGACGGGTGGGCCGGTTGTGGAGATGAGGTGCTTGACCACGTGTTTTGTGTCTGTAGTGGAGAATGTGGGCTTGGTGAGGTTTGCAGATTCGACCAGCAGTCAAGTAAACTCTCATGCAGTGGTAACGACCCAAGTCCTTGACATCCACAAGCCAGCAGTTCTTCAAATCAACGAAAAGTCCTTGGGCATGCAGGAAATCTTCGCCGAGCAGAGGTCTAGCCACTTCAGCCAGGACAAAGTCCCATGTGTAAATCGCCCACTAAAGCAGACCGTCACCCATCATGTAACTTAAGTCTTCATCCTGCTGCCGTTGGCAGCCTCCAGTGAGGTTTCATCACTCTTTGCCTTCTCATCAGCAGGCAATATTGGCAGCACACTCACTCGAACACCTGTGTCACACAGGAAGGGTCGCTCTGACTGGGAGTCTGTAATGAACAGTAGATGACCCAGGCAGCTGGAACCCACGGTGTTCACAGACCTGATGTCCCGATGTGCTGGCACTGTTGAAGTTGCAAGGCACTCAGCACTTCCTCACCATCGTACCAAAGCCAGCACGGTAAAAACACAGGCCTGGTGTCGTCTGTTTTGCAGCCGCGTACATCCCTCGTGTTGGGGACCTTGCTGACGGCTTATTGAAGCTGGAAAAAGAGGAGGAATTATGCACCACTGCCTGGCTGAGTGTAGACTATGAGCTATTTTAGCAAGCTCCCTAAAGTCTTTCACGGCGACATTTTGCGAGGGCTATGTAACCTTGATTAGGCATTTGCTGCATGAAGAGTTCTTTAAAATTAAAACAAGGATGGTGATTTCCCAGGAGAGACAGCATGTGGTCCATTAGCTCTGAAGGCTTACTCACACCGAGGTCAGGCAAGAAGGGCAGCTGTTTGATGCCTCAGACTCCAATAGTCCAGAAGTCTGTAAAAGCTGAGTATTCAGCAACCAGTGTTTATTGTGTTCAGGCAGGTGTTGAAGCAAACTCACCACTCTCGCAGCCGTGAAATTGCTGAGTGATGCATAGTAGATTTTTTGCAGAGCAAACTGATCCTTGGCTTGTACAAGCCAAGCCCTTTGCTCCCAAAGCTCTGGCACTTTCAAAGCAGCTATGCTGGACGACATGTTCAGTAACTCTGGAATCTTCCTAGAGCATCAGGGTCACCAGTGGAGATTTTCACCAATAAAACAAACAAAAGGCTTTTTATGGTGAATTAGGCCCGTAACACTTTTTACTGTCCTCCAAAACCAAGATGCAAAAGCGCACTAAAACTCTTTATGTAATAACATCATCATGTCAGATCAGCTTCTTAAAGCTCAGTGTTGCTTGTGAATTATGTATGTTTCCCCCAATTACTTTACCCTACAGAATGACGTTTGGAATTTTCTTGAAAGGTCGTTACCGATGCCTCCACAATAACTTGAGCTACCTTTCTCAGAACCCTGGGGTGTAGTCCATCTGGTTTAGGTCACTTATCCACCTACAGACCTTTCAGTTTCCCAAGTACCTTCTCCCTAGTAATAGCAACTGAACTCACTTCTGCCCCCTGACACTCTCAAACTTCTGGCATACTGCTAGCATCTTCCACAGTGAAGGCTGATGCCAAATACTTACTCAATTTGTCCACCATTTCCTTGTCCTGCATTGCTACCTCTACAGTATAATTTTCCAGTGGTCCAATATTTACTCTCACCTCTCTTTTACTCTTTATATAAATGAATAAACCATAGAACACTACAGCACAGTACAGGCCCTTCAGCCCTCCATGTTGTGCCGACCCATATAATCCTTAAAAAAAAGTACTAAACCCACACTACCCCATAACCCTCCATTGTTCTTTCATCCATGTGCCTGTCCAAGAGGTTCTTAAATACCCCTAATGTTTTAGCCTCCACCACCATCCCTGGCAAGTCATTCCAGGCACTCACAACCCTCTGTATAAAAAAACTTACCCCTGATGTCTCCCCTAAACTTCCCTCCCTTAATTTTGTACATATGCCCTTGTCAGTCACATAAGGTCCCTTGTCAGCCACAGTTGTATCATCCTGCCTTTAGAATGCTTCTTCTTCAGGAGTAATCTAACCTATGCCTTCCAAATTGCTTCCAGAAACTCCAGCCATTGGTACTGTCATCCTTGCTCGTGACCCCATCCAGTCAACTTTGGCCAGCTGCTTTCTCATGCTTCTGTAATTCCCTTTACGCCATTGTAATACTGATGCATCTGGATTTAACTTTTCCTTACAATGTGCAGGGTGAATTCTTTGATATTTTAATCACTGCCTCCTAAGGTTCCTTTACTGTAAGCTCCCTAATCAAATCAGGTTCATTGCACAACACCCAATCCAGAATAGCTGATCCCCTACAGGGCTCAAGGACGGGCTGCTCTAAAATGCCATCTTTTAGGTATTCTACAAATTCTCATTCTTGGGAGTCAGAATCAGCACCAACCTGATTTTTCCAATCTACCTGCATATTGCAATCCCCCATAACTATCACAACATTGCCATTTGACATGCATTTTCTACCTACATAATTTGTAGCCCACATCCTACCTTCTGTTCAGAGGTGTGTATATACCATGCCTATAAAAAGTATTCGCCCCCCTTTGGAAGTTTTCATATTTTATAGTTTTACAACATTGAATCACAGTGGATTTAATTTGGATAAAAACAAAAAATGCTGGCAGAACTCAGCAGGCCAGACAGCATCTATGGGAGGAGTAGTGACAACGTTTCAGGCCAAAACCCTTCATCCCGGAACGTCGTCACTACCTCCTCCCATAGATGCTGTCTGGCCTGCTGAGTTCTGCCAGCATTTTGTGTTTTTATTTATTTCCAACATCTGCAGATTCACTCGTGTTGCCGTTGGATTTAATTTGGCCTTTTTTTGACACTGATCAACACAAAAAGACTGTGTCAAAATGAAAACAGATCTCTACAAAGTGATCTAAGTTAATTGCAAATATAAAACACAAAATAATTGTGTAAGTATTCAGCCTTAAAAATCAGTATTTAGTAGATGCATGTTTGGCAGCAATTATAGCCTTGATAGTGTGGATAGGTCTCTATCAGCTTTGTGCATCTAATCACTGAAATTTTTCCCCATTCTCCTTTTTAAAAAACTGCTTAGTCTCTGTCAGATTGCATGGGAATAGTGAGTGAACAGCCCTTTTCAAGTCCAATTGGATTTAGGTCTGGACTCTGACTTGGCCACTCCAGGACATTATTGTTGTTAAGCCATTCCTGTGTAGCTTTGGCTTTATGCTTGGGATCATTGTCTTGCAGGAAAACTAATCTTCTCCCAAGTTGCAGTTCTCTTGTAGACAGCATCGGGTTTTCCTCCAGGATTTCCCTGTATTTTGCTGCATTCATTTTACCCTCTACCTCCACAAGCCTTCCAGGACCTGCTGTAGTGAAGCATCCCCACAGCACGATGCAGCCACCACCAAGGTTCGTGGTAGGGATGGTTTGTTTTTGATGACGTGTGGTGTTTGGCTTACGCCAACCATAATGTTTAGTCTGATGGTCAAAAAAGCTCAATTTCAGTTTCATCAGACCATAGAACCTTCCAGCTGACTTCAGAGTCTCCCACATGCTTTCTGACAAACTATAGCTGAGATTTCATGTGAGTTTTTGTAAACAGTGGTTTTCTTTTTCACACTCTCTCGTAAAACTGCAACTGATGAGGCACCCAAGCCACTGAAGCTTGTAGCTCCTCCAGAGTTGTCACAGGTCTCTTGGTGGCCTCCCTCACTAGTCCCCTTCTGCACAATCACTCAATTTTTGAGGACAACCCGCTCAAGGTAGATTTAAATTGTGCCATATTCTTTCCATTTCTTGATGATTGACTTAACTGTACTCCAAGGGATATTCAGTGACCTGGAAGTTTTCCTCTATCCATCTTCTGACTTGTGCTTTTCAATAAGCTTTTTGCTGGAGTGTTCTTTTATCTTCATGGTGTAATTTTTGCCAGGATACTGACTCACCAGCAGTTGGGCCTTCTGGATACGGGTGCATTTTCACCACAATCAATTGAAATACTTTAACCACACACTGGTCTCCAAAAACGGATCTTCATTTATCTAATTATATGGCTTCTAAAACCAATCAGCTGCACCAGTGAAGATTTAGTGTGTCTTATTAAAGGGAATGAATACTTGTGTAATCGTTTATTTTGTGTTTTATATTTGTAATTAATTTAGATCACTTTGTAGAGATGTTTTCACTTTGACTAAAAAAGTCTTTTTCTGTTGATCAGTGTCAAAAAAGTCAAATTAAATCCATCGTGATTCAATGTTGTAAAACAATAAAACATGAAAACTTCCGGGGGGGGGGGTGAATTCTTTTTATAGGCACTGTAACTCCCATCAGGGTCTTTTTACACTGCAGTTTATTAAAGCTACCCACAAGAATTCTACATCTTCCGATCCTGTGTGATCTCTTTCTAATAATTTGATTTTATTTTTTACCACCAGAACCATCACACCCCCTCTGCCCACTGGCCTGTTCTTTTGATTATTGTGTATCCTAGGATGCTAAGCTCCTAAGTATACTCTTCTTTCAGCCATGACTCAGTGATGCCCACAATATCACACCTGCCAATCTCTAACGATGATCGCCACGGGATCATTTTTCTTGCTCCGTATACTGCATACATTCAGATATAACACCTTCAGTCCTGTATTCATCACCCTTTTTGATTTTGTCTCAATGTTACACTGCAACTCATCCCACTGACAGCAATTTTGCCCAATCATCTGCCGTCCTTCCTGACAGTCTCACTACACACTGCCTCTGCTTGTATACCAAATGCCTCATTCTCAGCCCTCTCACTCAGTTCCCATGCCCTGCCAAATGCATGTAAACCCTCCCCAGAAGTCGTAGCAAATCTGCCCACAAGGCTATTGGTCCCTCTTGGTTTCAGGAACACCCCATCCCTATTGTACAGGTCATACCTTCCCCAGAAGAGATCACAATGATCCGGAAATTTGAAACTCTTTCCACTGTAATGGTTCCTCGTCCATTTATTCATCTGTCAAATCATCCCGTTCTTGCCCTCAATGGTGCTTGACACAGGCTGAAATCCAGAGATTGCTACCCAGGCACTCCTGCTTTTCTGCTTTCTACCTATTTATTGTCCTAACTTTTGATTGACTGAATGAACAAAAATCAGTGTACTGAATGCTTGAAACCACAGTGAGCCTAACAGTTTTAGATTTCTCACCAACTATCAGTAACAAAAGTCGCTGCTTTTTAAATAGAACCTCAAACCAACTGATGCTATTTAAAAGCTGTTCGCTTTAAGCACAGTGCAGAGTCTAACAGCTACAAAGTTTACCCATTTGACTCCAGTTAGAAACTGTTCGGCAACAGTCTCCTGCCCCAGTTAAGCAGCATAGTGTCCCAAATAAACAAAGGGAATTGTGGCTATTTTCTCGATCACTTTTTGTTCTTTAAGAGTTGTCCCAAACAAGTTGCTGCCTCCATTAACCGGAATTCACTGTATTTACTTTGAACTTTGAAACTTGAAATAATATTTGTAAACAGTGTTGGTTGAGGGGAGTAATTTGCTTGGGACATGCATTACAAGGGATTTTAAGTAACCTGTAAAATGCAGAATGGCTAATTACAGATGGATTATCAAATCCAAGAGTCTCTTCTTTCTCATTCAGAATCTGCGAGAACGGAAATAAATGGGATTGAAGCTCACAATTCCGCTTTGTACAGTGGAAAGGGGATAATATACATTTCTTGGAGTCCTTTGGGGCCACTGTCTATAGTAGAAATGATGGTGATTCAATTGCTGGTTTATGGCAGTAAAATAATGCAGATGCTGGAGATCTGAATTTAAAACAAGGCAGGCAGCATCTGTGGAGAGCGAAATGGACTTAGTAGTCTGGGTCTTCATGCAGAGAAAGGGTAGACCAGAAGAAGTGGTGGCAAAGGTGGCAGCTGAAAGAGGATAACGCTGGTATGCAAAAGGAGGTGTAAATAAAAGGAGAAATTTTAAATTCCCAAAGGAAAAGAAAGCATCTAAATATCAAGCAAGGTGATACGAGACTGTGAATTCAATGCAGGTTTATTCGACAGTCAGGTTGCAGTGAATTATAGTAGTAGTGTAAACACTCAAATTGAGTGTTTAATGTGGGGAGGCTGATGCACAGGCAACCACAGGTCCTTGATGTATCGGGGTCAGGGTGCAGTAGAATGGCATGCAAGTTGACTGGGCACCCTTCACTTGCTGCAGCCTTCCTCCACCTCCGTGTTTCATCATCTTCTGCCAGCCCACTGTTGAGGTCACGGTTGGATTGCTCTTTGTTTGGGACCTCCTCCTTGACTTTACTGCCATGGGTGATCCCACCAGGAGCCAAGCCCCAAGCGACATCGCTCCCAGGATCTCAGGAACTCACAACCCTCTCCACCATGACAAGGTGATGATCGTCAGAGAAGTGCTGAATTGACAATGCTAATTTACAGGAAGAATGTCACTCAAATCTCAAGTTTAAGAGGATGAAAGCCAGCTGATGCGGGCATCGTAGAGACAACCAGATTTCCAACTGCTCATAAGTTCTTTCCTTATCAACCTGGTGACAATCTTCCAACGATCACCAGCTTTGCCCAGATACTTTCATTCCGTATTGACTCACCCCTAATGATGCTGTCTTTGAGGAGAGGTGGTGGGGGGAGTCAGACAAAAGCAGCGGTATGTGGGAGTCCAAGACATATCTACCCTAGTCAATCCCTCTTCCCACCCCCCCAACCCATTGGGTATAAGGTACAAAAGCTTGAGAAGATGTACCACCCAGCTTAAGGACAGCTTCCATCCTGCAGTAATAGGTTTCTTGAACTACCTCAGATATGATAAAGAAATCCCAATAAAGAGACTTGTTTGTCTACCTGGACCACACTCTCTCTGTAACTGTAACATGATATTCTCAAGACACTACATGCTCGCTGTAACACCTAAAGCTCAAAACCTCCAGCATCTGCAGAATCTCCAGTGTTTCTGTTGTGACAGTATGTTCTACATTCTGTTATTGCTGTTCCTTTTGTACTATTTCAGTCTACTACTGTATGGAATGATCTGTCCGGATGGCATGAAAACAAAGCTTTTCACTGTTTCTCAGTCCATGTGGTAATATGGGATGCCTCTCCCTCCCACACTTCCTGCTTTCCACAGGGATCGCTCCCCACGCAACTTCCTTGTCCTTTCCTCCCTCCCCATTGATTTCTGTCCTGGCACTTATCCTTGCAAGTGGAACAAGTACTACACCTGCCCCTACACCTCCTCCCTCACTACCATTCAGGACCCCAAACAGTCCTTCCAGGTGAGGCAACACTTCACCTGTGAGTTTGTTAGGGTCATCTACTGTATCCAATGCACCCTGTGTGGCCTCCTGTATGTCGGTGAGACCCAACGTAGATTGGGAGACTGCTTCACCGAGCACCTATATTCCATCAGCCAGAAAAGGCAGGATCTCCCAGCAGCTACCTATTTTAATTCCACTTCTCATTCCCATTCCAAAATGTCGGTCTACTGTTGAGATGAGGCCACACTCGGGTTAGAGGAGCAGCACCTTATATTCCGTCTGGGTAGCATCCAACCTGATGGCATGAACGTTGATTTCTCAAACTACTGGTAATGTCCCCTGCCTTCACCATTCCCCAATCCCTCTTCCCTCTCTCATCTTATCTCCTTACCTGCCCATCATTTCCCTCTGGTGGTTCTTCCCCTTTTCATTCTTCCATAGCCTTCTACCCTTTTCTGTCAGACTCTCCCTTCTCCAGCCCTTTATCTCTTTCACCAATCAACTTCCCAGCTCTTTACTTCACTCCTCCCTACCCTCCCGGTTTCACCTATCACTTTGTGTTTCTTCCTCCCTTTCCCCCACCTGCTAACGCTGACTCATCTCTTTTTCTTCCAGTCCTGATAAAGGGACTCGACCTGAAACGTCGATTATACTCTTTTCCATAGATGCTGCCAGGCCTGCTGAGTTCTTCCAGCTTTGTGTGTTGTGGATGTGGCAATAATAAACCGATTACCAGTTATCCCCAACGTAACTTCTTATAACTACAGCTTTATACCTGTAAATGTCCTCCATCAAGAACTTGTCATGCTCTGATAGAACAGATTATAGCACATATATCCATATCCCTGTCCATTTTCCAAAAACCACGGATCTTGTGGAAAAATTAGATTTTGGCTTCTCAGTTTTAAAGGTTTGAAGTCCAAGCTGTCTCATCTCATCATTCCCTGTACGTTGGCTTTCCCGCACATTCTAAAGACGTACGGTACTGGCTGTTGACGTAAAAAAAGGATGCATTTCACTGTATGTTTACGTGACAAATAAAGTTAATAATTTCATAAAGCTAATAATCTCACCCGATGAGCCATTCACACCTTCAATAAACCACAGTGCTGTCTGTATATCTGCTGAAGGGTGTTTCATCCCAACCTCCAATTGTATCATCTTCTTAACACTATAGGCAGAAACATTGTTCCCTCAGAAGGAAAAATCAAAAATACTGCAGATGCTAGAACTATGAAATAAAAACACAAGACTGGAAACACTTGACAGGTCAGGCAGCATCTGTGTTAAGAGAAATGGTTGATGTTTCCAGTTAGAGACCTTTCATCCAAACTGGAAAAGAGAGACAGCAATTCAGTTTTTTTTTTGGAAAGAAAGGTACTTCTAATAATAACCCCCAGAAGGGGTTGGAAATGAGTCAGATATCAAAATGTTAGAAATATATTCATTTCAATGTTAAAGGGACTGCAGCTAGCATGCTCCCTGCAGATGAGTTAACACTGAAGTAGGTTGGCAGCCTCCAATTCAGGGGTCCACAGGCCTCTTGCTTAATATTATTGGTCCATGGCACAGAAAAGGTTGGGAACCCCTGCTCCTTTGGAAGTTCAATACTGGTAGCAGATTTCTCTGATCTTAGGAAGGAGGCCTGGGGAGACTAGCACCACTTGTGCTTCTATCTTTTTCAAGCTCCCAGATCCTCAAATCTCATGTCCCTGGCTTATAGCTTGGACCAACCCACGGTGGAGATGAAACCAGTCCTGGGAAAAACATGCCATGGACATATAACAGAACATTACAGCGTAGCACAGGCCCTTCAGCGCACAATGTTGTGCCGACCTTTCAACCTAAACTAAGGTTATAACTTAGACTGTTCACTAACTGTCCACCTTGCAGGTGATTGATGCGTATATGGGCGTAGATCCCAATGATGTCCACGATTGTGATGTCCGGAAACTCCGGATGAAGCTCTTGGATGACTGTTTGAAGTTTTCTGCTGGGCCGTGCTTTGTGGTGAGTAATAAAAATGTGGATGTCCAGCACTGGTGGAGCTGTTAATAACCATGGAAGTGGATGGTTAAATTTCCCGTTATGTTCAGCACCATCTCAACCTACTCACTGACTATAAAGTACTTGTGTGGAGTAGTACAGTACCGTGCAAAAATCTTACGCACGTGTGTGTGTGTCTGTGTATAGCTAGGGCACCTAAGACTTTTGCACTGTACTGTATTTGTCAACGTTGAGTGGAGAGTGAGTTTGAAATTCTGGATGTTGAGAATGGCGAGGGTGGTGAGGGGGGCGAGGGATAGGTGGCAGAGAAGGAGTGCAAGGGTGGTGGATGAGGGTGATGTGCATGCGGCCTCACACACCAGGTAAGGTCACTTGATTCCACACAGTCGGTTTATTGATCATTATAGAATGTCTCTCTGGTGCTTCCTGCTGCCCCCCTCTTTCTCCCTGCCCCCTTCCTACAATAGAGACCCAGATTATAATCAGATTTATCATCACTCACATAAGTCATGATATTTTTTTGGGTTTTTTTTGCAGCAGTAGTACAATGCAATATATAAAATTAGCAAGAGTCTTAGGCACTCTAGCTAAATGTGTGTGCGTGTGCGCGCTCGTGTGCCCAAGACTTATGCACAGTACTGATTAGAGAGCAAGTCTTATGAAGATAAGGAAGATAGGTTGAGCAAACTAGGACTTTTCTCTTTGGAGTGAAGGAGGATGAGAAGTAACTTGATAGAGGTATACAAGACGATAAGAGGCATAGATCTAGTGGAAAGTCAGAAACCCAGGGTGAAAATGGCTGAATGCAGTGGCATTATTTTAAGGTGGTTGGAGGAAAGTAGAGTGAAGAGGTTGTGGAGGCCGATGTTGGTAAGACCTCAGACAAGGTTAGGAATCAAAAGGTTGAGCATGGTGCATCTAGAGTTTTGAGCTGCTTATATTCCAATGCCAGAAGTATTGTAGGAAAGGCGGATAATTGTGCTAAAGATGAGGTGGCTGGCTTGCAGAGGCAATGTGTAGTGAGGGGAAGCTGTTAATAGGACAAGATTACAGTCAACAGGATGAGTTGCGATGTAAAAGGTGGACAAAATTGGAAAGGGTGAATACAGGACTGAAGGTGTTGTATTTGAATGTGGGCAGGTACGGAGTAAGGTAAGTTAGCAGGTTGCAGATTAGCAGGTACGATGTTGCGGGCATCACTGAACCATGGCTGAAAGAAGATTATAACTGAGAGCTTAATGACCAAGAATATACATTGTATTGAAAGGACAGGCAGTAAGGCGGGGGGGGGGGGCAGCATTGCTCTGTAGGAAAAATGAAATGAAGTCATTAGAAAGAGGTGGCACAGGGTTGGAGGGTGTTGTATCATTGTGGGTAGAACTAAGGAACTGCAAAGGTAGAACAACCCTGAGGGGAGTTGTATACAGACCCCCAAACAGTAGTAAGGATGTGGCCTACAAATTACAATGGGAGATAGAAAATGTATGTCAAAAGGGTAATGTTACAATAGTCATGGGGGCGATATGCAGGTAGATTGGGCAAATCAGGTTGGTGCTGGATTCCAGGAGAGGGAAATTCTAGAGTGCCCACAAGGTGGCTTTTTAGGGCAGTTTGTGGTTGATTCCACTAGGGGATCAACGATTCTGGATTGGGTGTTGTGCAGTGACCCAGAATTGATTAGCGAACTTAAGGTAAAATAACCCTTTGGGGCAAGTGATCATAAGATGATCAAATTCACCCTGAAATTTGAGAAGGAGAAGCTAAAGTCAGATGTATCAGTATTAGAGTGGAGTAAAAGGAATTACAGAGGCATGAGAGAGGAGTTGGCCAGAACTGATTGGAAAATAACACTGGCAGGGATGACAGCAGAGCAGCAATGGCTGGAATTTCTGGAAGTAATTCAGAAAGTACAGGATATATACATCCCAAAGAGGAAGGAGTATTCTAAAGGCAAGATGACACAACCATGGCTAACAAGAGAAGTCAAAACCAGCATAAGAGCCAAAGAGAGGGCATAAAATAGAGAAAAAATTAGTGAGATGTTAGAGGATTGAAAAGCTTTTAAAAACCAACAGAAGGCAACTAAAAAAGTCACTAAGAGGGTAAAAATGGAAAACAAAGTAAACTAGCTGATAATATTCATTTCATTTTTCAATCTTTTTTTATTGATTTTCGAATAAAGAATATACAAATACGAATCGAAAGAGGAGTTTAACAAGTAGATAGTATAAAAGACATATAAACAGCAATATTAAAGACAAAAAGCATATAATATCAAAATCAAATAGGTATTATATTATGCTGTTATATATACAATGGTCAGAGAAAAATTACAACTCTTCATAGCAGTCGTAAAAAAAAAGATTGGAAAATTTATTGATAGAGAAAGAAAACCCCACTAACTAAACTAAAACAAAAAAAAGAGTAAGGAAAAAAAAGAAAGAAAAGAAAAAGAAAGATTGGGCAATCCAAATGAAGATAAGCTTAAAAAAAGAGAGAGAGAAAAAAAACACATCCTTCCAGTCATCTCCGAACCTTCATGGACAAGGATATTCTCCAATAAAGAAAAATAAATAAATAAAGATAAATTAAATCTTGTGAAAATATTGAATAAAGGGTTGCCAGACTTGTTCAAAATCAAAAGATGTATCAAATGTCTGGCTTCTAATTTTCTCCAAGCTTAGACATGACATAATGGAGGAGAGCCAATGGAAAACAATGGGCGAGTTAGATTCTTTCCAGTGGAGCAAAATAGCTCTCCCAGCCAGTAAAGTTGAAAAAGCTATCACATGTTGGGCGGAAGCAGACACTTTGCTTGCTTCCTCTGGGAAAATCCCAAAAACTGCTGTAAGTGGATTAGGTTGAACATCCATATCTATAACTTCAGATAATATTCCAAACACATCCCTCCAAAAATTATTTAAACTTACACATGACCAAAACATATGGGTTAGAGTAGCCACTTCTGCATTACATCTGTCACAAATAGGGCTTGTATTAGGAAAAATATGCGCCAATTTATCTTTGGACATATGGGCCCTGTGTACTATCGTAAACTGAATTAAAATATGGCGTGCACAGATAGATGAATTATTAACTAAATAATAAATTTTACTCCAGATGGTTATCTGAGAGTGAATGTTGAAGTTCTACTTCCCAGGAGCATTGAACCCTATCATTAGGCGATGTGCGAGCATTCATTAACTGTTTATAAATGATAGCTATTAATCGTTTTTGAAAATGTTTAAACAGAAAAATAACATAAGCCAAATTTGAAGAGCAGATCAAAGGGTAATTTGGTAAAAAATCACATAAGAATTTCCTAACCTGTAAATACCTGAAAAAATGTGTATTGGAGATATCATATCTATCCATTAACTGTGAAAAAGACATTAAACAGTCTTGTAAAAACAAATCTAAAAAAGTTTTTATTTCCTTAATTTTCCATGTTAGAAAAGCCTTATCCAAAGTTGGTTTAAAAAAGAATTTAGAATAAAAATTACTAGAAAGTAAAAAATCATTTAATTCAAAAAATCTAAGAAATTGAAACCAAATTTTTAAAGTATGTTTAACAATAGGGTTAAGAGCTTGTCTACCTATTCTGGAGAACGAAAAGGGAAGAGAAGCTCCTAATAAAGAAGCTAACGAAAACCCCATTACTGAATTTTCCTCCAGCTCTAACCATGAAGGGCGATCTTGATCGTCTATATCATAAATCCAAAAAGTAACATAGCGAATATTAATTGCCCAATAATAAAATGCTAGAGTCGGTTATCAAAGATGTAATAATAGCATATTTGGAAAGTGGTGAAATCATCGGACAAAGTCAGCATGGATTTATGAAAGGAAAATCATGTCTGACGAATCTAATAGAATGTTTTGAAGATGTAACTAGTAGAGTGGATAGGGGAGAGCCAGTGGATGTGGTATATTTAGATTTTCAAAAGGCTTTTGACAAGGTCCCACACAGGAGATTAGTGTGCAAACTTAAAGCACATGGTATTGGGGGTATGGTATTGATGTGGATAGGGAATTGGTTGGCAGACAGGAAGCAAAGAGTGGGAGTAAACGGGTCCTTTTCAGAATGGCAGGCAATGACTGGTGGGGTACCGCAAGGCTCAATTCTGGGACCACAGTTGTTTACAATATATATTAATGATTTAGACGAGGGAATTAAATGCAGCATCTCCAAGTTTGCAGATGACACGAAGCCGGGTGGCAGTGTTAGCTATGAGGAGGATGCTAAGACGATGCAGGGTGACTTGGATAGGTTAGGTGAGTGGGCAAATTCATGGCAGATGCAATTTAATATGGATAAATGTGAGGTTATCCACTTTGGTTGCAAGAACAGGAAAACAGATTATTATCTGAACGGTGGCCGATTAGGAAAAGGGGAGATGCAACGAGACCTGGGTGTCATTGTATACCAGTCATTGAAGGTGGGCATGCAGGTACAGCAGGCGGTGAAAAAGGCAAATGGTATGTTGGCATTCATAACAAAAGGATTTGAGTACAGGAGCAGGGAGATTCTACTGCAGTTGTACAAGGCCTTGGTGAGACCACACCTAGAATATTGTGTGCAGTTTTGGTCTCCTAATCTGAGGAAAGGCATTCTTGCCATAGAGGGAGTACAGAGAAGGTTCACCAGATTGATTCCTGGGATGGCAGGACTTTCATGTGAAGAAAGACTGTATCGACTAGGCTTATACTCACTGGAATTTAGAAGATTGAGGGGGGGATCTTATTGAAATGTATAAAATTCTAAAGGGTTTGGACAGGCTAGATGCAGGAAGATTGTTTCTGACGATGGAGAAGTCCAGAACGAGGGGTCACAGTTTAAGGATAAAGGGGAAGCCTATTAGGACCGAGATGAGGAAAAACTTCTTCACACAGAGAGTGGTGGATCTGTGGAATTCTCTGCCACAGGAAACAGTTGAGGCCGGTTCATTGGCTATATTTAAGAAGGAGTTAAGAGGGGGTATGGAGAGAAAGCAGGTACAGGGTTCTGAGTTGGATGATCAACCATGATCATACTGAATGGTAGTGCAAGCTCGAAGGGCTGAATGGCCTACTCCTGCACCTATTTTCTATGTTTCTAAAGTTTGGTAAAGCCAGTCCACCATCTTTTTTTGATTTTTGCAATAAAAGTTTATTCACTCTAGAGCTTTTATTATTCCAAACATAAGACAAAATCAGAGAGTCTATCAAAAAAAAATTTGGAACAAAAGAGGGAACTGCTTGAAATATATATAAAAATTTCAGTAGAATAACCATTTTTATAGCATTTATTCGACCTATCAATGACATCGACATAGGTGACCATTTAGAAAGCGCCTGTTGCGTATATTCAACTAAAGGGAAGAAATTATACCTATATAGGTCTTTAAATTTTTTTGTAATTTTGATACCAAGGTAAGTAAAATGTTTTTGGCAATATTAAAAAGTATTTGATCATAATGATCAAAATAATTATTAATAGGAAATAATTCACTTTTATGTAAATTAAGTTTATATCCAGAAAAAGTACCAAATTCCATAAATATAGATAACATAGAAGGAATAGATTTCTTAGGATTTGAAATGTAAACTAATAAATCATCCACGCATTATGAAACTTTATGTAATTTATCCCCTCTCCTAATACCTTGCAGAGAATTAGAATCCCTCAGAGCAATAGCAAGTGGTTCTAAAGCCAAATTAAATAATAAAGGGCTAAGGGGACAATCCTGACAGGTACCTCTATATAATCTAAAGTAAGGAGACTTTTGGTTATTAGTGAGAACCGCAGCTACTGGGGCATGATAAATCAATTTAATCCAGGAGATAAATCCTGGACCAAAATTGAACCTCTTCAGAACCTGAAATAGATAAGGCCACTTCACCCTATCAAAGGCTTTCTCTGCATCCAAAGATACAATACATTCAGATTCTTTGGTTGAGGGGGAATAAATGATATTTAATAATCTTCGAATATTAAAATGTGAGTACCTATTTTTAATAAATCCTGTTTGATCGTTTGAGATAACATTAGGCAAGATACTCTCAAGCCTATTTGCTAGAATCTTAGAGAGGATTTTAAAATCTACATTCAGTAAAGAAATAGGTCTATAGGATACACATTCCAGTGGGTCTTTCCCTTTTTTTGGAATCAATGAAATTAGTGCTTCATAAGAAGTTTTAGGAAGGTTCCCAGAAGATGTAGAATCGGTGAACATTTGATGAAGATACGGTATAAGCGTTTCATGAAAGGTCTTATAAAATTCTACCGTATAACCATCAGGTCCCGGAGCTTTACCTACTTGCATAGAGGATATAGCCTTGGCTACCTCCTCTTGTTTAATAGGTGCATCTAACATATCAACATCTTGAATCGAAATTTGAGGTATGTTTAACCTTTGTAAACATCTA
Source organism: Hypanus sabinus (assembly GCF_030144855.1). Classification (NCBI taxonomy): domain Eukaryota; kingdom Metazoa; phylum Chordata; class Chondrichthyes; order Myliobatiformes; family Dasyatidae; genus Hypanus; species Hypanus sabinus. The sequence continues at coordinate 28,924,700 of NC_082708.1, read as the reverse complement.
TTCATAGTGATATTATTATCAGAGAATTCAGATTTATAAAGATTAGAATAAAAGTCCATAAATATCTAAAGGATATCATAAGTATCATAAGGATCTAAAGTTTCTGTTCTATCTGGTCGGCGAATTTTTAAAATCTGTCTTCTGACCATCCCAGCCTTTAACTGATCCGCTAAAAGTTCAGCAGATTTTTCCCCATGTATATAAAATAAACTTTCAGATTTAAAAATTTGCTGTTCAATGGGAAAGGTCAGAAGTAAATCATACTGTGATTGAAGTTCGACCCTTTCTTTATATAGGTCTTCAGTAGGTTTAACTGAATACACTTTATCTATCTGTTTAATTTTATTAATAAGCACTGACAATTCCGCTTTAGTTTTCTTTCTCAAGGCTGCTGAATATGAGATTATCTGTCCCCTAAGAAAAGATTTCAAGGTGTCCCATATAACCAGATTTGACATTCCTTCAGTTGTATTAAATTCAAAAAATATAGAAATTTGCTCCTTAATAAAATTAACAAAAGCTGGATCCTGTAACAAAACGGGGTTCAATCTCCACTGTGAGATTTTCAAAAATCTATCCGGGAGCTTAAGGGTTAACTTTAAAGGCGCTTGATCTGAAAGCGCAATGATGTCATATGCACATTCAACAACGGAGTTTAACAGACGTGTATCTAAAAAAAAAGTAATCAATTTGAGAATATTTGTGATGGACGTGTGAAAAAAAGGAGAAATCTTTATCATTGGGGTGTTTATATCTCCAAATATCGACGAGGCCATATTCTAATAAAAAAGAGTTAATACAAGCTGCCGCTTTATTAGGAAACGACGGATTGGTTGATGACCTGTCAATCACCGGATTTAAGCAACAGTTAAAGTCACCACCCATGATCAGCTTATATTCATTGAGATTCAGTAACTCTGAAAAAAGTTTCTTTAAAAAATCAGAATTATCTACATTAGGTGCGTATACACACACCAGAGCTACCTTTTGCTCGCATAATAAACCAGTAACAATTAAATATCTTCCAATCAAATCAGTAGTAGTATTAAGGTGTACAAATGGGGTTTTGGGACTAAGAAATATAGAAATGCCTCTTGTTTTACTGTCCGACAGTGAGTGAAAAAGAGGCCCTTCCAAAAGCGAAAAAATCTGTCCCCATCCTGTTTTCGTATATGATTTTCTTGTGCAAAAATAGTATCAGCATTAAGTGTTTTTAATTTCTTAAAAATCTTTTTACGCTTAATGGGGTGATTCACACCGTTCCAATTCCAAGATATTATATTAATTTTATTAACATCCATGTTTAAATTTGAGTTTAATATTATATAAAAGAAATGTTACGCAAGTACAGATTAAACCAAAAGGCGCGGGTACAACCAGAAGGAGTGACGCATTTACAAAAGAGAAATCCATCAAAAGAACTGCCCAATCAAAGAACCTACTCTAATCGACCCCTCCCCCCTCCCACCACCCAATAGATAGAAATGAAGGAACCGATATGCTGGTCCCATGCTGACTAATAACCTTTGACCCTGTTCTCATCTTGCAGCTCCGTATAATAAAAAAAACAAAAATGCCACGGAAAATAGCCATAATAAAAGGCACAAACAGAATTCAACTACTATAATGTTGTGTCTAACATTAATAAAAACATAATCAACAATGGCCATCTTAGAATCAGCTAAAGTAACTTAAACACATATTCAAAAGAAAGAATAAATCCGAGCAAATAATGTTACAAATAATATTCTTTCTCTCGAAAATTAAAAATAAATGAATATATGTATATAACAGACCTAAAACTATAAGTATTGAAACAAATTTTAAAAAAAGATTAATACACAACAGGTCCTACACAGACCACTAAAGTACAAAACTATAAAGGTTCCCTACAAAACAGTTATATATGTATTAATTATTAATAAGGTAAAAAAAATTTAAATTGACCACGTCCCATACCAGGGAGTGAAAAGGTATAACATGCACTTAACTCAAAAGCTCCATAAACAACTCATACAGCAGATACTTCAAAATTGGCTATTGAATAATCGATGTAACTTTAATATTTTATTCAGTAGGCTTAACTTTAAAGTGTTTAATATACTCCCATGCCTCCTGAGGAGAGTAGATTCTCAATGGTTGAGATTTTTCAGGAAAAATTATCAGCTTTGCTGGAAAGCGAAAGGAGGGATTTAAATCTAATTTATACATTTCACTCAGAACTTCTCGATATTTCTTTCAGCAAAGACTTCGGGGGGATAATCTTCAACTATACGAATGTGTGTTGAATTAAAGAGTAATTTCCGTTCCTCTCTGGCTTCTCGAAGAATAGCTTCTTTAGTCGTATAATAATGCAAAGAAAGTACAACTGCTCGAGGATGTAGTTCAGCTGAACGCTGAGAGAATGGAATTCTGTGAGCTCTGTTGATTAAGGGGCTAGCTTCGAGGGTCCCAATGAAAAGTGAATACAGCATATCTGAAAAGAATTTTAACAGATCACCAGCTTCAGTATTTTCAGGCAGTCCCAGAATACGCAGATTCCTCCGACGCCCTCTACTATCTAAATCAACCATTCTTTTCTTCGTTTTAGATAGTTCCAAGGTAATTTCATTGATTTTCTTTTCCATTGAAGATATCTTCATTCCTTGATCTTTAATAGTTTAAATAAATCATGCTCACTCTCAATTTGGGTTGTAGTCTGCCGAAGTGTTTGAAGTTGAGAATCCAAGTTTTTCAGTGAATCTTGAATCATAGAAATAGCTTTCTCGAGCTTCCCATTTGAACCGGTCAGCTTATCAATTTTAATATTAAGCGGTCTGAATTCTGACTTCATGTCTTGTATTGAAGCAAATATTCCTGCTTGTTTAACAGGTTCCTCTGTCTTCTTGGTTTGTTCCATTTGCTCCATTTCGGGGAAAGTCTTGCCGCTTCTCAGTTCAATACCAGAACGACTTTTATCGGCCATTGTAATTAAGTCGTAAAATCCTTCAGTAGAAATAATAAATCCTTCAGTAGAAGTAGTAAGTCATTAGAACTAAAAGGGATCTGTTAGCGGGATATAAAATATATTAAAAGAGAGAGAGCCGCTAGAAAGGCAACCTACTCCGTATGCTGCAAAGATGGAGAATGCTAATAATATTAAAGAGGATACCAGAAGTTCCTTCAGATACATAAAGTATGAAACAGAGGCAAGACTGGATATCAGACCGCTGGAAAACAACACTGGAGAGGTAGCAATGGGGGACAAAAAATGGAGGATGAACTGAATCAGTATTTTGCAACAGGCTTCACTGTGGAATACACTAGCAGTGTGGAGGAAGTTCCGGGTGTCAGGGGTCATGAAGTGAGTAAAGTTACCATAACTGGAGAGAAGGTACTTGGAAAACTGAAATGTCCGAAGGTAGATAGATCACCTGGACCAGATGGTGTACACCTCAGGGTTCTGAAGAGGTTGCTGAAGAGATCATTGAGGCATTAGTAATGATCTTTCAAGAATCACTGGATTCAGGAATGGTTCCGGAAGACTGAAAAATTGCAAATGTCACTCCACTCCTCAAGAAGGAAGAGAGGCAGAAGAAAGGAAACTATCGACCAGTTAGTCTGACATCAGAGGTTGGGAAAATGTTTGAGTCAATTATTAAGGATGAGGTCTCAGGGTACTTGGAGGCACATGATAAAATAGATTGTATTCAGCATTGTTTCCTCAAGGGAAAATCTTGCCTGACAAATCTGTTGGAATTCTTTGAAGATATAACAAGAAGAATCAGTTGAAGTTGTGTACTTGGATTTTCAGAAGTCCATTGACAAGGTGCCACACATGAGGCTGCTTAACAAGCTACAATCCCTTGGTATTGCAGGGGAAAGATTCTAGCATAGATAAATCAGTGGCTAATTGGCAGGAAACAAAAGTGGAAATAAAGGGAGCCTTTTCTGATTGGCTGCTGGTGACTAGAGGTGTTCCACAGAGATCTGTGTTGGAACCAATTCCTTTTACATTATATGTCAATGACTTGGATGATGGAATTGATGGTTTTGTGCAAAGTTTGCAGACGGTGGAGGGGGCGGGTCGTTTTGAGGGAGTAGTGAGGCTACTGAAGGACTTAGACAGATTAGGAGCACGGGCAGAGAAATGGCAGATGGAATACAGACTCGGGAGGTGTACGGTCATGCCCTTTGGTAGAAGAAAATACAACAATACTGAAGAGCAAAAAAACTTGGGCGTCCTTGTGCAGGATTCTCTAAAGGTTAATTTGCAGATTGAGTCAGTGGTGAGAAAGGCAATTGTGATGTTAGCATTCATTTCAAGAGGACTAGAACATAAAAGCAAGGATGTAATGTTGAGACTTTAAAAAGCACTGGAGGCCTCACTTGGAGTACTATGAGCAGTTTTTAACCCTTTATCTTAGAAAGGAGAGAGTTCAAAGGAGGTTCACAAAATTGATTCCAGGATTGAATGGCTTGTTATGTAAAGAGTGTTTGCTGGCTGTGGCCCTGGATTCACTAGAATTCAGATGAATGAGGGGTGATCCCATTGAAACCTATTGAATGGTGAAAGGCCTTGATAAAGTGGATGTGGAGAGGATGTTTCCTATGCTCGGAGAATCTAAGACCAGAGGACTCTGCCTCAGGATACAGGGGTGTCCTTCTAGAATGGAGATGAGGAGGAATTTCTTTAGCCAGAGAGTGATGAGTCTGTGGAATTCTTTGCCACAGGCAGCTGTGGAGGGCAAGTTTTTATGCTTATTTAGTGCAAAGATTAATAGATTATTGATTGGTCAGGGAATAAAGGGATACGGGGGGGGAGGCAGGAGATTGGGGCTGAGAGGAAAATTGGATCAGCCATGATGGAATGGCAGGACAGTCTCGATGGGCCAAATGGCCTAATTCTGCTCCCATATCTGATGCTGTTATGGTAAGTATTTTAGGCACATGGAGCACGTTGCATGGGGTGGTGGAAGAGGCAGATACATGAAGGACATTTAAGAGACTCTTGAATAGCACATGGATGGTAGAAAAATGAAGAGCTATGTGGGAAGAAGGGTTAGATTGATCTTAGAATAGGTTAAAAGGTTGGCACAACATTGTGGGCAGAAGGGCCTGTACTGTGCTGTTTGATGTTATATGGAGCATTCCTCACAATACTAACATCAATGTTGCTGACTGATGTTTTCTTGTATGAAATCTCATAGCCCCACGTGACTTTAGTGTTGTACCTCTTCCTTAGGCGTTAATAGGAGAACAATATGGAAGTACAGGCGTACCAGAGGAAATTGAAGTCAACGAGTTTGAGATGATTCTCTGCAGATTGCAAAATGGAGGCCTCAAGACCACAGTACTGGAGAACTGGTACCATCGAGATGAGAATTGTGTTCCTGCTGCCTACTGTCTGAGGGCTAAAGCCGATGTCCTTCCTGACTACAACAACAAGGTGAGCCCTAACGTGTTGTGTACCTGAGCTCTCTGGAACTTTATAAAAAGGTGCCTGACTTGAGTTCTCCAGCAGGCATGGGTAGACGCGTGACGGATGGAACTTACTGAAGATAAGTATGAAATGACAGAGGGGCATGAAGAGAAGGATATTTTGATTTCATGATCACAAAGCATTTCAGGTAGCAGGACCAGCTGAGAAGGCGATTAGGGATGTTTATGAATTGTTTGGTCTTGTACACACGGTGTGATACAAAAACTTTGTGAACCTTCACAAGTTGTTAATTAAGTCTCCTTTCAAGTTTCACTGTTATCGTCGTGGACGTAAATACCCAGGGATAAATGCAACAGGAGCACAGCACCTTAAAAACATAAATTACGTAATTTATACAACCGAATAAGTAAAAATAAACACAACAATGTTAGTGCAAGTTGAGGGATATTTAGTCTGAGGTAAAATTAGGGTATTCATTCTGTTCGGCAACCTGGTGGCAGTGGGGAAGGTGTTGTTGAACCTTGAGGTTTAGGTGTTCAGGCTCCTGTACCTCCTGCCTAATGGCAGCATTAAAGGAGGGCATGGCCCAGATGGTGAGTGTCCTTAATAATGGATGTTGCCTTCCTGAGACATCACCTCTTGTAGCTGTCCTTGATGGTGGGTTATTGGCCGAGTGTTGAGTACAGTTTTGAGCTGCGCACTTTGGAAAGATCCTGGAAGAGCTAGAGTGGGGAATTACCAGGATGGTGCCAGGCGCCTGGAAGTTCATTTCTGTGGAGAATTTGTAATTACTGGTACAGAGATTTGGAAGCTTAGGAATTAAATATCATAGGTTTGCTGGTAGGACAATGAGGATGTAATAGAGATAGATACTCAAGGTATAACCATAAAACAATTACAGCACGGAAACAGGTCATCTCAACCCTTCTAGTCCATGCCGAACGCTTACTCTCACTGACGCCCACCTCCCTGCACTCAGCCCATAACCCTCCATTCCTTTCCTGTCCATATACCTATCCAATTTTTGTTTAAATGACAAAATTGAACCTGCCTATACTACTTCTACTGGAAGCTTGTTCCACACAGCTACCTCTCTCTGAGTAAAGAGGTTCCCCCTCGTGTTACCCCTAAACCTTTGCCCCTTAACTCTCAACTCATGTCCTCTTGTTTGAATCTCCCCTACTCTCAGTGGAAAAAGCCTATCCACGTCAACTCTATCTATCCCCCTCATAATTTTAAATTCCCCTATCAAGTCCCCCCTCAACCTTCTACGCTCCAAAGAATAAAGACCTAACTTATTCTACCTTTCCCTGTAACTTAGGTGCTGAAACCCAGGTAACATTCTAGTAAATCTTCTCTGTACTCTATTTTGTTGACATCTTTCCTATAATTCGGTGACCAGACTGTACACAATACTCCAAATTGGGCCTCACCAATGCCGTGTACAATTTTAACATTACATCCCAACTCCTATACTCAATGCTCTGATTTATACAGGCCAGCATACCAAAAGCTTTCTTCACCACCCTATCCACATGAGATCCATCTTCAGAGAACTATGCACCATTATTCCTAAATCACTCTGTTCTACTGCATTCCTCAATTCCCTACCATTTACCATGTATGTTCTATTTTGATTAGTCCTACCAAAATGTAGCACCTCACACTTATCAGCATTAAACGCCATCTGCCATCTTTCAGCCCACTCTTCTAACTGGCCTAAATCTCTCTGCAAGCTTTGAAAACCTACTTCATTATCTGCAACGCCACCTACCTTAGTATTTGCTGCATACTTACTAATTCAATTTACCATCCCATCATCCAGATCATTAATGTGTAACCCCCTGGGTCACCTCAGGCTCGCTCACACTCGTTCTCGTCTAGGGGGAGCAGCCTTCGGCCCCGCCAAACTGGGTAATCAGCTGGTGTGGATGCTGTGTGATGTCCCCGCCTTGCCCAAAAACAGACAGTACACCATATGCGATTAAATGAGTACAATTTATAAAGGTTACTATAACTAAGTGATTAATAACGATACAGTATATATGAAGAGAAAAAATAAAGAAAAGGCGCCAAACTTATCAAAGTCCAAACCACTTCGTGCACAACCGTTGGAGCTCAATTACTGAAGTCTTCTGGCCACCATTCGATCCCCTCCGAACTCCTCGACTTGCAGCTCAGGACCCTCCGACATGGTCAACCAAGCACATCTAGCTTCATCCCCCCTCCTCGGAGTACCTCCCGCCCTCGGACCCCCGCTTGGGGTCCGATCCTCGCCCAGCTTACAGCATTGCGTCCTCTGTCTCGACCCCCTCGCGCCAATCTCCCCAAAAGCCCATCAACAAAAGCTTACAGACTCAGAAGAAAGAACATTAATCCCCATTTGGTTTACAAAGGAATACCATTCTCGTTATCAGTAAATTGTAACAAACAAGCTTCCAGCACTCTCTCACAACAAAGAAACATTCCTGCTTTTAACAAAACGAAGAAACCTTTTCCCAACAGTAACAAAGGAAAAAAAGAAACCCCCTTTACAAATGTATATGACAAACAACACTGGACCCAGTACAGATTCCTGAGGCACACCACTAGTCACCGGCCTCCAACCTGACAAACAGTTATCCACCCCAGACAAACAATTATCCACAGGTAATGAGGGGCCTTAATGAATTATCTGGGAGAATCAGATATAAAAGGTAAAGGTTGTGGGTGAGGAAGCTGCTTTACACACATGAGTTGGAATTTTAATAGAACTAATAGAGAGATGGGGAGAAAGCTGAAGAGTAGAATCTGGCTTGGCTTGGCTTGGCTTGGCTTGGCTTGGCTTGGCTTGGCTCTCTGGAATGGGACTGAACTCTAAACCTTTTGGCTCAGAGTTAGAGGTGTTACCAGAATGAGGGCTCAATTATATTTCAGTGGACCCATTATTCCCTTCACACTATCTTACTGCATCAGTTATTTTACGAGAGTATTTCCACCATATATTGGGTTTCAAAATGGTGCCAGCAACCGGCACAACCAATGGCAACATCCTGCAGACAGTTTATAAAACTACTTCTTCTTCTTTTAAGTATTCTACTACTACTAAACTGCATGCGCTTGGAGCCTGTAATTTACACTTTGATGATGCGCTTTTGGGCCGACTGTGCATTCTGGCACTTTTGCTGTCCCTGGGGGAATTCGGCAAGGTTGAAAGCAGCGTGCGCAGCCTAAATGCGGAGCGTGAACCCACGTTCGGCTTCATTACTTCTCGGCGATTAAAGCATCAGACAAGTTTGAAATCGACAAGAACAAGAGCAGAAGGTGGTCAGGTGGTGAGTGACGTCTGCCTGTATTTGACCGGTCCCCCTCTCCCTCGCTGCTGCTGGGGGAAGGTGCAGGAGTCTTGGGTCCCACGTTGCAAGGCTTTTCCCAAGAAGCTTGGAAAAGAACTCCCTTTGAACAAAGACTGAATACAGTGAAAAGCTTGTCTTACACACTGTTGGTACAGATAATTCATTACACAGCACATTGAAAGTTAAGCAATAATTAACGTAGAATAAAGGGTAACAGCTACAGAGAAAGGTAGCCAGTAAGGTGCAAGGTCATAACACGATACATTCTGAGGTCATGTGTCCATCTGTGAGCAAGTAACTTCTGCATTCAAATACATGCACTGTAGCGGTGTGCTACAAACAGCGCTAAAATTACGACACGGAGTCGGTAACTGCAGTCGAAGGAAAAACTTTATTCGAAAACTTCAGCCTCACTTTTAAGCCTCTGTCAACCGGCCCCCCATGGCGAAGAGGCTCCAAAGCTCTGTGCTCGCAAACCCCCGTAGGCTATCTAATTGTGAGTCGGTTCGCATACGCTAGGAAATGAGCCGCCACATAACCCCCCCCCAGAACCGGCGATACACCCCCCAATGTCCACAGCCTGGGCCAGAACCTGCTTGGGAGGTCGGCCTCTGCGCCGAGGCGCCGGAAACTCGGCCGGTTGCGCCAGGTCCACATGGGCTGGCTTGAGGCGGTCCACCGTGAAAACCTCCTCCTTCCCCCCAACGTCCAGCACGAACGTGGACCCGTTGTTCCGGAGCACCGTAAACGGCCCCTCATATGGCCGCTGCAGCGGTGGCCGATGCCCGCCCCTTCGTACAAACACAAACTTACAGTTCCGTAGGTCTTTGGGTACGCAGGTCGGGTGCCGCCCATGCTGTGAAGTGGGTATGGGGGCCAGGTTACCGAGCTTCTCGCGAAGTCTGCCCAGGACTGCAGCGGGTTCTTCCTCTTGCCCCCTCGGGGCTGGTAGGAACTCCCCGGGGACGGCCAGGGGCGCGCCGTATACCAACTCGGCCGACGAGGCGTGCAGGTCGTCCTTGGGCGCTGTGCGGATGCCGAGAAGGACCCAGGGAAGCTCGTCCGCCCAGTTGGCTCCTCGCAGGCGGGCCATGAGGGCCGACTTCAGGTGACGGTGGAAACGCTCCACTAGCCCGTTCGACTGTGGGTGGTAGGCAGTGGTGTGGTGCAGCTGAGTCCCCAAAAGGCTGGCCATAGCTGACCACAGGCTGGAGGTGAACTGGGCGCCTCTGTCGGAGGTAATGTGGGCTGGTACACCAAAGCGGGATATCCAGGTGGCGATCAGGGCTCGGGCGCAAGATTCGGAGGTGGTGTCGGTGAGCGGGACCGCCTCTGGCCATCTTGTGAACCGGTCCACGATAGTCAGGAGGTAACGCGCTCCGCGCGACACTGGCAGGGGGCCCACGATATCCACATGAATGTGGTCGAAACGCCGGTGGGCGGGATGGAACTGCTGCGGTGGGGCTTTGGTGTGCCGCTGCACCTTGGCCGTCTGGCAGTGCATGCACGTCCTGGCCCATTCACTGACCTGTTTGCGGAGTCCGTGCCAAACGAACCTGCTGGAAACCATCCGGACAGTTGTCCGGATGGAGGGATGCGCCAAGTTATGAATGGAGTCGAAAACCCGTCGCCGCCAGGCTGCGGGGACGACCGGACGGGGCTGGTTGGTGGCGACGTCACAGAGTAGGGTCCTCTCACCTGGGCCCACGGGGAAGTCCTGGAGCTGCAAACCAGAGACTGCAGTCCTGTAACTCGGAATCTCCTCATCTACCTGCTGTGCCTCTGCCAGTGCCTCAAAGTCTACCCCTTGGGAAAGGGCATGAACGGTAGGGCGAGAGAGCGCATCCGCCACGACATTGTCCTTACCCGAGACGTGCCGGACATCCGTTGTGTATTCAGAGATGTAGGACAGGTGGCGTTGCTGGCGGGATGACCAGGGGTCGGATGCTTTCGTAAACGCAAAGGTAAGCGGTTTGTGGTCCGTGAACGCGGTGAAGGGCCGACCTTCTAGGAAGTACCTGAAATGCCGGATTGCCAGGTAGAGCGCCAACAGTTCCCGGTCAAAAGCACTGTACTTGAGCTCGGGTGGCCGCAGGTGTTTGCTGAAAAACGCCAGGGGTTGCCAGCGACCTGCGATGAGCTGCTCCAGCACCCCACCGACTGCCGTGTTTGATGCGTCCACTGTGAGGGCGGTAGGGGTGTCCATTCTGGGATGTACTAGCATTGCGGCGTCAGCCAAAGCTTCCTTCGTTTGAACGAAAGCGGCGGCGGACTCCTCGTCCCAGGTAATGTCCTTGCTCGGACCCGACATCAGGGCGAACAGGGGGCGCATGATCCGGGCAGCTGAAGGGAGGAAGCGGCGGTAGAAATTGACCATACCTACGAATTCCTGAAGGCCTTTGACCGTGGTGGGTCGGGGGAAGTGGCGGACCGCATCTACCTTAGCGGGCAGAGGGGTTGCCCCGTCTTTAGTAATCCTGTGGCCCAGGAAGTCAATGGTATCGAGTCCGAACTGGCATTTGGCAGGGTTAATTGTAAGACCGTACTCACTCAGTCGGGCGCAGAGTTGACGGAGGTGGGACAGATGCTCCTGACGACTGCCGCTGGCTATGAGGATGTCATCCAAATAGATGAACGCGAAGTCCAGGTCCCGTCCCACCGCGTCCATTAACCGCTGGAACATCTGTGCGGCATTCTTCAGGCCGAACGGCATGCGGAGGAACTCGAAGAGGCCAAACGGGGTGATGAGAGCCGTCTTGGGGACGTCGTCAGGATGCATCGGGATTTGATGGTACCCTCGGACAAGGTCGACCTTGGAGAAGATCCGGGCGCCGTGCAGGTTTGCCGCAAAGTCCTGAATGTGCGGCACAGGGTAGCGGTCCGGTGTGGTAGCCTCGTTCAGCCTGCGGTAGTCGCCGCACGGTCTCCAGCCCCCCGTCGCTTTGGGCACCATGTGCAGGGGGGAAGCCCAGGGGCTGTCGGACCGCCGGATGATCCCCAATTCCTCCATTCTCTGGAACTCCTCCTTCGCCAGTCGGAGCTTGTCCGGGGGAAGCCGCCGAGCACGGGCATGGAGGGGTGGTCCCTGTGTCGGGATGTGGTGCTGTACGCCGTGCCTGGGCATGGCTGCTGTGAACTGCGGTGCCAGAACCGATGGGAACTCCGCCATGACCCTGGTGAAGTCGTTGTCGGACAGCGTGATGGAGCCGAGGTGAGGGGCTGGCAACTGGGCCGCGCCCAGGGAGAACGTCTGAAAGGTCTCGGCGTGTACCAGTCTCTTCCTGGGCAGGTCAACCAGCAGGCTGTGAGCTCGCAAAAAATCCGCACCCAGAAGCGGTTGGGCTACGGCGGCCAGTGTGAAGTCCCACGTGAACTGGCTGGAGCCGAACTGTAGCTGCACCTGACGGGTGCCATAGGTCCTTACTGTGCTGCCATTCACGGCCCTCAGGGGGGGACCCGGTGCCCTGCTGCGAGTGTCGTAACTTGTCGGAGGTAAAACGCTGACCTCAGCCCCAGTATCGACTAAAAAGCGGCGTCCCGACCTGCTATCCCACACATACAGGAGGCTATCCCGATGGCCAGCCGCCGTAGCCATCAGCGGCGGCTGGCCCTGGCGTTTCCCGGGAACTCGCAGGGCGGGCGGCAACGGCGGGCTTCTGCGCCCCACCGCTGGTGGTAGAAGCACCAGTGGTCATTGGGCCGGGGGTTAGTGGGCTCTGCGGCCGGGCCTGGACTGGTTTGCTGCCGGGAGCGTGGCTGGGAGATCTGTGCGATGGACGCCCCACTCACCTTTTTGGCGTTCCACAGCAAGTCCGCCCGGGCTGCCACCTTCCGGGGGTCACTGAAATCCGCGTCGGACAGCAGCAGGCGTATGTCCTCGGGCAGCTGCTCCAGGAATGCCTGCTCAAACATGAGGCCTGTGTGTCCCTCGGCCAGAGACAACATCTCATTCATTAAAGCCGATGGAGGTCTGTCGCCCAAGCCATCCAGGTGCAGTAAACGGGCAGCCCGCTCGCGCCGTGAGAGTCCGAAAGTCCTGAGGAGCAGGGCTTTGAATTCCGTGTACTTGCCGTCTGCCGGGGGCGACTGTACGAACTCCGCGACCTGGGCAGCTGTGTCCTGGTCGAGGGAGCCCACCACGTAGTAGTAGCGGGTGTCTTCTGAGGTGATCCGGCGAACGTGGAATTGGGCTTCGGCTTGCTGGAACCATAGGTCCGGGCGCTGTGTCCAGAAACCCGGCAGTTTCAACGAAACCGCATGAACAGAGGCGGCGTCGGTCATTTCTGGTCCAAAAATCGTTTGGACCGTCGGGGTCACCAATTGTAGCGGTGTGCTACAAACAGCGCTAAAATTACGACACGGAGTCGGTAACTGCAGTCGAAGGAAAAACTTTATTCGAAAACTTCAGCCTCACTTTTAAGCCTCTGTCAACCGGCCCCCCATGGCGAAGAGGCTCCAAAGCTCTGTGCTCGCAAACCCCCGTAGGCTATCTAATTGTGAGTCGGTTCGCATACGCTAGGAAATGAGCCGCCACAGCACTACATTTTCACGTGAATGATTCCAGGAATGAAAGGGCTAACATACAAGTAGTATTTGATGGCTCTGGGTCTGATTTTTAGAAAAACAAGAAGAGATCTCATTGAAACTTATTGAACATTGAAAGGCATAGATAGAGTGGATGTTTCCTACAGTGAGTGAGTCTGGGACCAGAGGGCACAGCCTCAGAATAGAAGGATGTCCATTTAAAACAGAGATGAGGAGGAATTTCTTTAGCCAGAGTGTGGTGAATTTGTGAATTTGTTGCTTATTGAGGTCAAGTCATTGAGCGCAGTATATTTAAAGCAGGGTTGATGGGTTCTTGATTGGTCAGGATGTCAAATGTTATGGGAAAAAGGCAGGAGAATAGGATTGAGAAGCGTAATAAATAGGCCATGATGGAAAGGTGGAGCGGACCCGATTTGCTGAATGGTGTAATGATGTCTTGTGGTCTTATGGACTATTTGAAACTGCAACTTCTCGCAGGAGGATTTGTTCCATTAACACTGCTTCTGTCTGTTACCTGACCTGGTATTTACAACATTACCTGTTGATACATTCAGATTTCTAGCATCTGCATTCCAGTGGATTCCGTATAACTGGGACACATCAGGACCCGTACATTTGACCCAATTGGCCAAAGTTTCCTGGAAATAGTTAAAAAGGTATTAAAAAAGACAAGCTACCATTCAACTGAGTAACAAATTGTGTATTTAAATGTAATAGAGAACACATTAGAACACTGTCAATAGTACTAACGTACTATAAAATCGTGCATTAGTTCCTAATTGCTATTAATGGGCGAATCCATCCAGTGTAAGCTGCCAGGTTCTTTTGACTGACTGTAAGTGAACAAAACCAGCGGCAGACACCACATGCAGATACTGGGCTGCCTTCCTACACTGCTATTGATGATTGTGTCCTCCAAGTCTCCATTTTCATTGTAACTTTTAAGATGATTGTCGGTGCCTTCAAATTCTTAGTAATTCCTAGATTTTTGAAGTAGTGAAGTAATTTCGATTTGACTCCCAGCTGTTTCTGGCATCTCCAGGCCTGAATGTTGGAAACCATAGAGTACAAAACAGTTCCAAATTGTCTTACTGCTTTTACTTCTCACCAACCATCAGAGACAGAATTCATTGTTTTGTTTTGAACACAAACACACACACCTGACACTATTTAAAGACTGTTCGCTCTAAGCACAGCATAGAGTGTTATGGCCATACAGGTCAGTGCATGCGACTGACACCACTTAGAAACTGTCCAGCAAGTCTTCTGTCCCAATTAAGTGGCATTGTGTCCCAAATAAACGAAGGGAATCCCAGCAGTCTTCTCGATAAGCTTTGTTCTTTAAGAGTTGTCCCAAATACGGGGCTGCCCCGTGGAACAGATTGCCCGGAACCCACTGTAATTTGCCTTTGTGAGATTTTGATTTAAACATCATCAAGTATTTCAGCCAAAATGTTTGATTTTGTTATGTACTTTTATCTTAACCAGGTTTGAAGGGCTAAGTTTAAAAAAAAAGATCAAACTGCTGGAGGAACTGAGTGGGTGAAGAGGCTTTTGTGGAGGACTGATGCAGGTCAAATGTCAACCCTCCCTTTGCCTTCACAGATGTCAATTCACCCTCTGAGTTCCTCCAGCAGTCCATTGCGGTGCTCCATTCTCTAGCATCCACAATCTGTCGTTTCCATTTCAAAAAGTAAAACATACAGGTGCTGTACATCTGAAAAAAAATTGAAAATGTGGGAATATTTAGCAGGTTGGCAATCTCTCCACAGTTGCTGCCCGACCTGCTGAATACTCCCAGCACTTCCTGCTTCAATTTTTTTAAAACTGGATTCCCTCTCTAATATCTTGTGTCAGAGGTAAATTTGTTCTTGAACTTCCATCATCAGCAAAAGGCCCAGATTTTCATTCAGTGAGTTCCTGCTGATAAGGCCTCATGGATGCTGTTGCTGGTCTGTGAGTTCCACTTGCTGCTTCATAGTGAACGAATCCATCTTTACAGAGCAACGGAAGAGCGAGGGAAGAGGCCCGTGCAGCGTGGCACGACGACTTCACAGAAATGACGATGACCTTCAGCACAATCGTTACAGAGTGCCTCAAAGAAGGGACATTAAATCCAGAACAAGCTCAAAAATACTTCACCTCAGGTAAAAGCCGTTTCTTGAACAGTTTCCTGAGTGCTAGCTAATTTGTTTGGAGAATGGGTGCATTTGTATGGTAGCTACTGGTTACATTATTAGATCACTGGGTAAAGGATTGATGACTCTGAGAGGTGAGTTCAAAATCCCACACAGCAGCTTGGAATTTAATTTGTCCCATCTGTCCAGCAATCTCTTTGATCTCCTACCACCAGATAGAATAGTGGTCACCAACCCATCGATTGTGATCGACTGGTCGATCTTTGAGACTTTCCCAGCAGATCCCGAAAAAAAATGAAAAATAAATACAAAAGTACCATTGAGAGATTATTTCCGTGTTGCGGGGTTTTAGTTCCATTCTTCCTGCCCGGTGTGCATGCGTGTAGCTCCCCCCGGCCACGCGCTGGTCCCCAACCACCGGGCCACGAGGAAACGATTAAGTCAGCTGCACCTTTCCTCATTCCCTGTCACGCTCACTGTTGAACTTGGACGCACATGAGGTCATTACCCAAGCGCGTCAGGGATCACTGGATGGCCTCGGGTAACCAGCCGCTTTGTGCGGCCGGCGAGAAGTGCCGTTGCCACTGGCCTGGAGCGCAGACAGATGGGCGCCGTCTCTATACCTGTTCAGCACACTGAATGTTTATGGGGAATCCGGTGCCAAAATATTTGCAGACGACCTAATTCAGGCTCAGGATTTTGTAGGTATTAGAGCAGCTACCTCATTGCAATCTACTGAAACAAACTCTTGGCAGCCGATAGATCCTATGAGAGGGGCGGACATGTCCTGTCACACTCCTCGCTCTGTCGGTCACTCTCTCTGGACTGCGATCGCTGCGTCCCGGTATGGGAACAGATGCACCTGGACAAGGTGGCAGGCGGGTGGGCGGGAGGTTGCAGTTTGGGCCCGGAGGCTGTCTAATGAGGCAATGAAGCGCTCAGAACTGCTTTGGTACCCCGAGTCCAAGCACCCCATACTTAAAGACAAACCCGTTGAGTTTTTTCAGCGGAAAAAACGTGAGCAAGCGGGACAGCAGGTAAGTGCTGAGAGCCACGTAAAGTAAATTGCGGAATAGACTGGACATAAGGAACCTGCTTTGAGTATTGTTGTACTCCCGTCGTGTTTAACACCCCCCCCCCCAACCCCGTCAGCCGGTCCACAAGAATATTGCCAATATTAAACTGGTCCTTGGTGCAAAAAAAAAGATGGTAACCCCTGCTTCTGCTTCTGGGTTGTGGGGTTTTACTTCCAGTGTTTTCTGCCCCGTGGCGCATGCGTGTGACTAATTGATTTGGAGTCAATCTTTCCTTTCACTAAGGCCGAGGTAGGGGATCTTGGGCTTCAAAAGGTTGGTGACCACTAAGATAGAAGGTACCACAGTATTGGTATTTATTGCATTTCTTACATCCAAGGGAGTAAAAATTTTTATGTTGCGTCTCCGTCATTATGTACAAGCAATAAGGAAAGGAAATGTGGGAGGATATTGTCCAAGATTGTATACAGAATTGTTTTGTATACCTGTATGTACAGTTGGATACACAATCAGATCAGTGTACAGTGGGATATACAATCAGATCAGTGTACAGTCAGATATACAATCAGGTCAGTATACAGTCAGATATAGAATCAGATCAATGTATAGTCAGATATACAATCAGATCAGTGTACAGTGGGATATACAATCAGATCTGTACAGTCAGATAAACAATCAGATCAGTATACAGTCAGATATAGAATCAGATCAGTGTACAGTCAGATATACAATCAGATCAGTGTACAGTGGGATACACAATCAGATCAGTGTACAGTCAGATACACAATCAGATCAGTGTACAGTCAGATACACAATCAGATCAATGCATATTGATAAATCTGATGGCTTGGTGAAAGAAGCTGTCCCAGAGCATGTTGGTCCTGGCTTTAATGCTGCAGTATGTTTCCCGGATGGTAGGAGCTGGAACAGATTGTGGTTGGGGTGACTGGAATCTCTAATGATCCTTTGGGCCCTTTTTACGCACCTGCTGCTGTAAATGTCCTGAATAGAGGAAAGTTCACATCCACCGATACGCTGGGCTGTCCACACCACTCCCTGCAGTGCCCAGCGATTGAGGGTCGTACAGTTCCCATACCAGGTGATGACACAGACAGTCAATGGTGCCCCTGTAGAAAGTCCTGAGGATTTGAGGGCACATGTCAAACCTCTTCAGCCTTCTGAGGTGAAAGAGGCACTGTTTTTTTTTCACCACATAGCCAGCATGTACAGTCCAGGTGAGATCTTTGGTGATGTGTATGCTGAGGAACATGAAACTACTCACCTTCTGAACTACAGTCCCATTGATGTCAAAGGGGACTCGCGTGTCTCCGTTCCTCCTGTAATCGCTTTTTCAGCATTGAGGGAGAAGTTGTTTTCTTGGCACCACAGTATCAAGGCGTTGACTTCTCTTCCGTAGGCTGTCTCATCAGTGTTGGAAATAAGGCCATTTGCAAATTTGATCAGCAGATTGGAGCTGTGCGTGGCAGCACAGTCATGGGTGTATAGGGAGTAGAGGAAGGGACCCAGGACAGAACCCTGAGGGGCTTCTGTATTCAGGTTCAGAGGGACAGAGGTGAGGGAGCCCATCCTCACCGCCTGCCGGTAACCTGGCAGGAAGTCCAGGTTCCAGCTGCACAAGGCAGGGTGCAGACTGAGGTCTCTGAGCTTCTTGTCGAGCCTGGACTGTTAGGCTGGGTAACAGCTTCTTCCCCCAGGCCGTGAGACTTCTGAACACCTTGCCACCACCCGGTGCACATTACTAATGACAGTACCAGTAGCATCACCCAGTTGTATATTTGACTGCAGTACTGTGCAAATGTCTTAGGTATATATATAAATACAACATGAAGTGGAGAACAAGTTTTGTAAATCTGGCCAGAGCAAAGGATGTTGGGAATGGTGAGGGGGAGCTGTGGGAGAGGTGTGTGACAGGTGGCAGAGAAGGAGTGCAGGGGTGCAGACATACACCAGCAAGGTTATTTGGTTCCAAGCAATTGGTCTGATGATCACTACAGAGTGTCTCTCTGGTGCTTCCCACTCCCTCCCGTCTCCCTTCTCCATTTCCCAATCATGATTCCGCTCTCCCTCCCCCCTTCCCACTCCCCACTCTCAATCCACACTGATATCAGAATCAGGTTTATCATCACTCACGTAAGTCATTAAATTTGTTTCTTTTTCATGTGGCAGCAGTCCAGTACAATGCATTAAATTGCTACAGTACTGCGCAAATGTTTTAGGCTGCTTAGCTACATATACATGCCTGACTTTTGCAAGGTACTATATATGTTATATATGCAATTTATCTTAACTTATACATCCACAAAATACTCCCTTCCCTTTCACCTATGGTCCACTCCCATCTCCTATCAGATTCCATCCTCTCCAGCCCTTTATCTTCACCTATCATCTTCCAGGTATCCTCCTGCCCCTCACTCTCATTCTGGTATCTTCCCCCTTCCTTTCCCATTTTGAAGAAGGGTCTCAGTATGTTACTTTTTAATCTGTTAGTATTATTGAGTTAATATGATTTTATGTGGTGTGTGTGTATGTGATGTGTGTGTGTATGTGATTGTGTGTGTGTGTGATGTGTGTGTGTGATGTGTGTGTGTATGTGATTGTGTGTGTGTGTGATGTGTGTGTGTGTGTATGTGATGTGTGTGTGATGTGTGTGTGTATGTGATTGATGTGTGTGTGTGTGATGTGTGTGTGTATGTGATTGATGTGTGTGTATGTGATTGTGTGTGTGTGTGTGTATGTGATGTGTGTGTATGATGTGTGTGTGTGTGATGTGATGTGTGTGTGTGTGTGTGATGTGATGTGTGTGTGTGTATGGTGTGTGTGTGTGATGTGTGTGAGTGTGTATATGTGATGTGTGTGTATATGTGGTGTGTGTGTGTGTGTGTGTGTGCCCTTAACTCCTGGTGGAGTCGTCAGGGCGCCATCATGACAAGCTCTTTGCACCGATCATTGTGGTGATTGCTCATCGTACGATGTGTCTTGGGCGTCTGAAACCTGGCAGAGCCCATCCCTCTCCAGGTTTCCTGGAGCCGGCTGGATCCAAACTCGGGAGCCTTCGCTCCAAAGTCCAGCGTTGACACCACTACTTCTCCAGCCGGCATATGTGATATATGTACAGGTGCCCCCCGCTTTACAAATGTTCACTTTACGCCACTTCGCTTTTACAAAAGACCTACATTAGTAACCTGTTTTTGCATTACAAAGTGGATTTTCACTTTTATGAAAATTTTTCCCGTATAAATTAATGGTTCTTCACTTTATGCCATTTTGACTTAAGAAAGGTTTCATAGGAATGCTCTACTTTTGTAAAGGGGGGGACACCTGTACTGTTTTTTGCACCTTGGTCCACAAGGAACATTGTTTCATTCCGACGTATACATGTTTATGGTTGAATGACAAAACTTGAACTATGGATGAGACCAAGAAGTCAAGTCAAGTCAAGTCACTTTTATTGTCATTTTGACCATAACTGCTGGTACAGTACACAGTAAAAACGAGACAACATTTTTCAGGACCATGGTGCTACATGAAACAGTACAAGAACTAGACTGAACTACGTAATAATAAAAATAAACACAGAGAAAGCTACACTAGACTACAGACCTACACTGGACTGCATAAAGTGCACAAAAACAGTGCAGGCATTACAATAAATAATAAACAGGACAGTAGGGCAAGGTGTCAGTCCAGGCTGTGGGTATTGAGGAGTCCGATAGCTTGGGGGAAGAAACTGTTACACAGTCTGGTCGTGAGAGCCTGAATGCTTCAGAGCCTTTTCCCAGATGGCAGGAAGGAGAAGAGATTGTATGAGGGGTACGTAGGGTTCTTCATAATGCTGTTTCCTTTGCGGATGCAGCATGTAGTGTAAATGTCCGTGATGGCAGGAAGAGAGACCCCGATGATCTTCTCAGCTGACCTCACTATCCGCTGTAGGGTCTTGCGATCCGAGACGGTGCTATTCCCGAAACTGACAGTGATGCAGCTGCTCAGGATGCTCTCAGTACAACCCCTGTAGAATGTGATAAGGATGGGGGGGGTGGGAGGTGGACTTTCCTCAGCCTTCGCAGAAAGTAGAAACGCTGCTGGGCTTTCTTTGCTATGGAGCTGGTGTTGAGGGACCAGGTGAGATT
This sequence comes from Hypanus sabinus, assembly GCF_030144855.1. Taxonomy (NCBI): domain Eukaryota; kingdom Metazoa; phylum Chordata; class Chondrichthyes; order Myliobatiformes; family Dasyatidae; genus Hypanus; species Hypanus sabinus. The sequence goes on along the minus strand of NC_082708.1, from coordinate 28,904,078 downwards.
CTCCGCCAGGTGAACACCAAGAAATTTGGTGCTCTTTACGATCTCTACCGAGGAGTCATCAATGTTCAGCGGGGAGTGGTCGCTCCTTGCCCTCCTGAAGTCAACAACCATCTGTTTTGTTTTGTTCACATTAAGAGACAGGTTGTTGGCTCTGCACCAGTCCGTTAGCCGCTGCACGTCCTCTCTGTAAGCTGACTCGTCGTTCTTGCTGATGAGACCCACCACGGTCATGTCATCAGCTAACTTGATGATGTGGTTCGAGCTGTGTGTTGCAGCACAGTCATGGGTCAGCAGAGTGAACAGCAGTGGACTGAGCACACAGCCCTGGGGGGCCCCTGTGCTCAGTGTGATGGTGTTGGAGATGCTGCTCCTGATCCGGACTGACTGAGATCTCCCAGTCAGGAAGTCTAGGATCCAGTTGCAGAGGGAGGTGTTCAGGCCCAGTAGGCTCAGCTTTCCAATCAGTTTCTGAGGAGTGATTGTGTTGAATGCTGAACTAAAGTCTATGAACAGCATCCGAACGTATGTGTCTTTTTTGTCCAGGTGGGTTAGGGCCAGGTGGAGGGTGGTGGCACTGGTGTCATCTGTTGAGCGGTTGGGACGGTACGCAAACTGCAGAGGGTCCAGTGAGGGGGGCAGCAGGGTCTTGATGTGCCTCATGATGAGCCTCTCGAAACACTTCATGATGATGGATGTGAGTGCAACGAGACGGTAGTCACTTAGGCAGGACACAGAAGACTTCTTCGGCACGGGGACACTGGTGGCGGCCTTGAAGCACATTGGAATGGTGGCGCTGCTCAGGGAGATGTTGAAGAAAGAAGTGTACTTCAACCATGGAGAAAAGGGAGATGCCCCAGGTCACAAAGGGAGATCCTCTGGGGTGATTGAAAGGGTCACAATCCTATCATATCACTACCCAGCATTCTTAACCGTGCAGCCCGAAACACCGAGTGACGATTCGTCGCCATCTAGTGGACACAATCTGAAATACATATATTTTGAGCTTCCAAGCATCTGTTTCCCAACCTGTACTCAAAAACAAATACCCGTAAGAGTTATATGTTGCCTTCATTTAAATCGGTAGCGCACATCTGAGCTACCCAAGCCGTAGGGAATAAAGGCTTGAAAGTGGCTTCCTGTTTAGATGACTATTGGTTTCCTCTGAAACCTTATTATACCCAAGGAGGAGATTAGATTGGATAAGTATAGCAAAAGAGAAAATGTGAAGTAGTTTAAGGAGTTTGGGCAAGGGCTGCTGGCTTTAAAAGCCAAATGAGTTTTGGATTTTTGTTTAGAGGTGAGTGGTGAAGGCAGATTTGAAAAGAAGACAAATAGTAACTGCTTATGAGGAAGAATGATTATAGATTTAAAATAGGATCAGCATGAAATCACTGCGATTGGTCTGAATACTCCCAGGCTAGGGATGAAAAATGTGAAGAGTTAGAACATAGAAATTTACAGCACATTACAGGCCCTTCAGCCCATAATGTTGTGCCGACCATGTAACCTACCCTAGAAGCTGCCTAGAATTTCCTTAGCACATAGCCCTCTATTTTTCTAAGCTCCATGTACCTATCTTAAAAGACCCTATTGTATCTGCCTCTGCCACCTTCACTGGCACTGTATTCCACACACCCACCACTCTCTGTGTGAAAAACTTACCTCTGACCTTCCCCTTGTTCCTACTTCCAAGCACCTTAAAACTATGCCCCCCTCGTGTTAGCCATTTCAGCCCTGGTGGGGTATGCTTCATGGTCAATAATGCCTGGTGCGATCCCAGGAATGTGCATGTCCTCAAATCCTTTTGTTCCCCAGACATTTTTAATCTCTCCCTCTCCCAGTGTAGAGTGCCCTCCTGCTTCAAAACATCCACCATTGTCCCTGTACCTAAAAAGACAAAGGTAACATGTCTGAATGATTGGTGTTCTGTCGCACTCACCTCAATAAAAAGCAAATGCTTTGAGAGACTTGTCAAGGACTTCATCTGCAAATGTTGCCATCCACACTGGACCCCCTACACTCGCCTACCGACGCAACTGATCGGCAGATGATGCAATAACCACAACTCTACACACTGTCCTTACACATCTGGAGAAGAAGGATGCTTCTGTGAGAATGCTGTTCTTGGACTACAGTTCAGCATCCAACATCAGGCCTGATAGAAGCTCAGAGACCTCAGCCTTCACCCTGCCTTTTGTAGCTGGATCCTGGAATTCCTGTCAGATAGCCGGCAAGTGGTTTAAGAGTGGGCTCCCTCACCTCTTTCCCTCTGGTACTCAACACAGGTGCCCCTCAGGGCTGTGTACTAAGCCCCTTCCTTTGCTCTCTGTATACCCATGACTGTGTCACCACCCACAGCTCCAATCTAATTAAATTTACTGACGACACTACATTGATTGGCCGAATCTCAAATAATAATGAGGCAGCCTACAGAGAAGAAGTCATCACCCTGACACAGTGGTGTCAAGAAAACAACCTCTCCCTCAATGTTGCGAAAACAAAGGTGCTGATTGTGGACTACAGGAGGAATGGAGACAGGCCACCCCCTATTGACATTGATGGATCTGGGGTTGAGAGGATGAACAGCTTTAAGGTCCTCGGCATCCACATCACCGAGGATCTCCTGTGGTCTGTACATATTGACTGTGTGGTGAAAAAGGCACACAGCATCTCTTTCACCTCAGATGCTAAGAACTTTCTAAAGGGGTATGATTGAGAGCATCCTGACTGGCTGCATCACTGCCTGGTGTGGGAACTGTACTTCCCTCAATCACAGGACTCTGGTGCGGACAGCCCAGCACATCTGTAGATGTGAACTTCCCACTATTCAGGACATTTACAAAGTCAGGTGTGTAAAACGGGCCCAAAGGATCACTGGAGACCTGAGTCACCCCAACCACAAACTGTTCCTGCTGCTACCATCCGGGAAACGGTACCGCAGCATAAAAGCCAGGACCAACAGTCTCCGGGACAGCTTCTTCCACCAGGCCGTCAGACTGATTAATTCATGCTAACGCAACTGCATTTCTATGTTATATTGACTATCCTGTTATACATAATATTCATTATAAATTACTATAATTGCACATTTAGATGGAGACGTAACTTAAAGGTTTTTACTCCTCGTGTATATAAGTTCAAAGAGTTCCGATGTAAAATCAGGGTTCCATTGTTACCTAAGAGGCTGCATGAATCATGAGACCTTGAAGGATTGATCTAAAGTTCCTGGTATTACAGCCAGGACCAACAGGCTACGGGACAGCATCCTTCTACAAACCACTGGACTTATAAATTCACATGTTTGCACGTTGCAGCAGAGTCATAACACAACGTTTTGTACTCCCTAATGTTGTGAGGGGGGGATGTAACATTCAAATAAACAAACAAACAAATAAATAAATCTAGCTGATTGCATCATGGGTATGGAGGGGCCACTGCACAGGATTGGAAAAGGCTGCGGAAGGTTACAAACTCAGCCAGCTCCATCACGGGCACCAGCCTCCCCAATATCAACGATGTCTTCAAAAGGCGAAGTCTCAAAAGGGCAGTGTCCATCATTAATGACCCCCAGCCCCCAGGACATGCCTTCTTCTCATTGCTACCATCAAGGGGGAGGTACAGGAGCCTGAAGACACACACTCAATGTTTTAAGAACAGTTTCTTCCCCTCTGCCATCTGATTTCTGAATGGACCACGAACGCGTGTACACTACCTCACTTTTTATTTCTTTCCTTGCTCTATTTTTGCAGTACGTATGTATGTATTGTTTTATATATAGGGACGCTACAGGACCAGTGCATTTTGGTCCAATTAAGTGGCTGCCCCAATTAGCCGGTTTCATGGAAATAGTTTTAAAGGTATTTTTAAAAAACAATCTACCATATAACTGAATAACAAGTTATATATTTAAATAAAATTGTTCAATTTAATATCAGAGAACGTACACAGTATACAACCTGAAATCCTTACTCTTTGCAGATATCCGTGAAATGGGGGAAAAGCCCCAAAGGATGATTGACAGAAAATGTTAGAGCTCCCAAAGTACCCCCTCCCACGCACAACAGCAGCAAAAGCATTGACCCTCCCCCTCCCCAACTTTCTCCAGCGAAAAGGCATCAATCTCTCCACCCAGCATGAAAGCAATAGCAATGCCCCCAGACACCATGATCTACAGAACATCAAAAACTGCTGTCCATCTCAGACAGGCTCTCTCTAGTGAGGGAGAGAGAGAGGTCACTCCTGCAATAGCAGGAGGGGAGGCTGACAGCATGCTGTTACAATCTGCTGTGTCGTTTGTCCGAGCCCCCCGACTCGGGACCAAAAGACTCGCACACACCATCAAGAGGAAGCGAGAGAGCAAGATCGCTCAAGTGCAGGAGCGTTCCAACAGCAGAAGACATCGCCCGCTGTCTCGACGTTTCAATCTCCCGCAACACTTCAATCAGCTAACTCAGCGAGGCTGCGCTGCTCGGCGAGTTTCAAACGTGAGAACCCACCACCAGTGAAAACCAGTAACCTGCGTTGCAGCTGTCGATCCCGGACTCCAACAGAACCCCAGCCGCTCTGAAAAGGGAAAAAAGGCACGAGAAAAGAAGAAATTAGTTCTGTTTCATGGATGAAAAGTTTGCAAAGACCTCTGGTGCCATCTTTAGCTCTGCCCACTTGTGACGTTCAAGCAGGTTCATGGGAATGGCAAGTGATACAGAAAGGTGATGCAAATAGGTATATTAACCCTTTATTTACAGACAGTAAAAATCCGACAACATTTCACGTTCCCAAAGTTACAGACACTACAAAGCCGAATACTCAGTAGACGTCCATTCAACAAAATGTGCACACAGTGCATACCCTCCCAATAGTCATGTCTTAAACAAAGGAAGAGAGCAAGCCCCTCCCATGTGCAGTTTTATATCCCCAGGGTATTTGAAACTGGACACCAGGCAGCTATCCAATGGGAAAAGCAACTGCAGCTTCTAAACTGACCAATGGCAACAGAATTGACTTTCGACAATCAGAATAAGGCACTCCATCCCTCAAAAGTTGTGAACATGATGATTCAACACTCGGACTAGGATGACTCGCATGAACTCACAACTAAGTTATACACAGAACACCAGATACAAGTCCCAGAACTGTAAACCTAACAGTCACCTCCCAGTACACTGTTCACCAGCCTCGCTGTGCCCCAAAAGCCAGCGGCCCCACCCTGGAGTGTAACAGCCAATGAGCTGGTCCTGCACTTAGTTTTATACACAGGCTCTGAGATGTGATCAACCAGGTAAGGGATGTTCACCAACCCATCAGAAATGTAGGTGCAGCATCCTTAACCGATAACAGTAGGTGCCACCTTCCTTTGTGAGCAGGTAGTCCAAGGCACCAGTTCCCGGGACATTCTGGCCGTACCATGCTGAGAAAGGCTATCATTCAAACAGCCTTTCTTTGTAATAGCCCTGTTACCGAGCAGCATGGGCAAGGTGTTTATTCAGGGCACCGGGGTGGCATACATGCAGCACCACATATCAACCGCACCACCCTGTGGGAACCATGGGAAGGCCGAGGAACCGCATATCCTGTAAGTGCCATTCAACGTCCAACAAGTGCCCAGCTTCACAACACCATTTGGCATGGACACAGCCGCCCCAGGACACTGTTCCCGCTCACAGTTGTCATCCACCTTGCACCTTGTGCCTGTACTCAACAGACCACCTACGCCAACACTCTGTCAGTTGGGGAAATCCCTTCAAGAATCAGGGCTTTCCAATTATACAAATGGTGCATAGGGAAATACCGGCCCTTAAAGCACTCGCTCCACCAGGGCCATTAAGGATCAAGTCCATTCAGGCTGTTCTGGGTAGAGGTTAACTGAAATAGACTACTCCCTCCCAGCTCCCCCAAACCAGGAAGCCAGATAATTTCCCCCACAGTCTTTCCCTTGTCAAAGTGTTCAATATCAGTGGCATCCCTTCTGTAATGTAGTGAGGAGTCCTCGTACAAATACAGTGATCTGACCCGTTGGTGTAGAGTCCAAATTCAACCGCCATCCCCAGAAATGATTCATAGGATCTCCCACCACAAAATAGTATCCACCACTTTGCCATTCTGTAATGCAGGGAGATACAAATGCATTTGCTCCTGACTAGTCGCTGGACATTTAGGAAATACAAAAACAATAGAACTACAATAGGTCCATTGGCCTTCATCAATCGTGGGATTGAGTTTAGGAGCCGAGAGGTAATGTTGCAGCTATATAGGACCCTGGTACTGTGCTCTGTTCTGGTCGCCTCACTACAGGAAAGACGTGGAAACCATAGAAAGGGTGCAGAGGAAATTTACAAGGACGTTGCCTGGATTGGGGAGCATGCCTTATGAAAATAGGTTGAGTGAACTCGGCCTTTTCTCCTTGGAGTGACAAAGGATGAGAGGTGACCTGATAGAGGTGTACAAGATAATGAGAGGCATTGATCATGTGGATAGTCAGAGGCTTTTTCCCAGGGCTGAAATGGCTAGCACGAAAGGGCATAGCTTTAAGCTGCTTGGAAGCAGGTACAGAGGAGATGTCAGGGGTAAGTTTTTTATTCAGAGAATGGCCAGTGTGTGGAATGGGCTGCCAGCAAGGGTGGTGGAGGCAGATACAATAGGGTCTTTTTAGAGACACCTGAATAGGTAAGTGGAGCTTAGAAAAATAGAGGGCTATGGGTAAGCCTAGGTAATTTCTAAAGTAAGGATATGTTTGGCACAGCTTTGTGGGCCAAAGGGCCTGTATTGTGCTGAAGGTTTTTTATGTTCTACAAGAATTGCTGCCCAAATGCTCAATTCCCTCTGAAATGTGGGCATCTCATACCTGGAATAAGTTGACAGAATTCCAACTGAGATTTCATTTGGCCACTATGAAATGAGTCATCCATGAACCAATTATATGGGAAAACAAAGTATTTGCCTGAACAATAAATATGTACTAGATTTAGAAAACAAGAAACAGAGTAACAGACTGAGCAAAAACAAGAAAGAAGGTAATGGATTAAACACAAAGCACAAAGCACAAAGCCCAGGCTGTACTCCTTTAAAACTTCCTATGGAACTGCAGAAACTTAAAACAGACAGTTATTAATTTCTCACATAGAAACAGCACTTAGCACAGAACAACTGGGCGGGTCCTAACATGTTTTCAGGGTATCTTAGGCTACGTCCACATTAGACCAGATAAATCAGTAACCGAAGCTTTTCCTCTTCGTTTTGACCCTCCGTCCACACTGATACGGCGTTTTCCTCCCCCGAAAACGGAGTTTTTCCAGAACACCCTCCAGAGTGTGTAAATTTGAAAACACCACTTGGGCAAGAGCAGTGTGGATGGGGTAACTGGAGATTTCGAGAAACACTGTCATGACGTGCCAGAACAGATGGCAGCATTTCATTGTTTTACTGAACACAACCCCCCCCCCCCACACAACCTAACAATTTCAGAACAGACAGCAACGAGACTGAAGCCAGAAGAGTTAGAAATGTACTCACCTAATACTTTGACCCATAACTTACTGAATAAGTATACTCACTTTGCCCTGTTTTCTGTCCTTGCTTGTATGAAGGTGGTTTACCTGTTTATGCAAGTACTTCTATGACAATAGATGTGTAACAGCCAAATGTGACATTGTATGGAAATACAAGATAACACTGACGCAGACATGTCTTATACATTTAACAAGGTGCTTTATTAATGCAACAGAGTTAGACAGTTTCTCAATGTTCATCATCAGCTGGGTCATACTGTCCGTGAACTGCCTATCAGTTGCCTCCGTATGCTCCAGTATTTATATTTTTTTAGTTTTAAGCCCTCCTGCACGAGAGCCAACATCTGTCCATCGTTTGGCAATTTCCTTTTAAGTCTTTCTAGTCTGTAACTGCACAAACGTGCACTTTCACTGTGAGATTCGACACCAAGCATGTCACTTGTTTTCTGTAGATGTGTCCCGCACATGCCCAGTAGGAGGAGATTCGCCCAAATACCCGTTTTAATGTGGACGGAGGTATTTTCAAAAACGCTTGGTGTGGATGCCTTTTGTTCTGTCGTGAAACCAGCGTTTTCAAAATTTTCCAGTCTAGTGCGGATGTAGCCCAAAAGGCCTCTCTCTCACACAAAAATGCAAACTGATGCAAGTGGCTACACACCTCACGTTTCACCACATTCAAATTATTCACACTCTATTTACAGGGAAGTGGGATGCAAGTCGAATGGCCCTCTCCATACAGCAATGAGGTGTGAATGTACTAACCACCCCCACCCCCCACCCGATTCCTACTGTTGGTGAACGTTAGGCAATATCCTTTGCAGGGAACCCTGACTGGAATGGGAGGAACCTGGCAGTGAGCAAAAGGAACCCTCATCTGCAGAGGGTTTGAAGAATGATCCTTTTCCCTAACAGTCTTCCTTTTTTACTCCTCCTGATGGTATTTCCACATGGCATAGAACCCCGTTTACCTGCTCCTCAGGAACCCCATCTTCAAGCAACACTAAAATTATTTCTTTGTGGGATCCTCCATTCTCTGCTAATCTAACTTTTGTATTTAGCTACATACTCTAAACCTTGTAATAATTGAATTGCTGTACCTGCAGAATGGCCAGCAGCTGGTGCTATTAAAGACAGCACCACCCCTTTTATTGGAAATGTTGCCGATGTAAGCACATGCCCCACCATTCCAGAAGTTAATGCAATATCCTCTGGTGGGATCCCACTACCACAGTTTATTTCTGTGTTAAGAGCCCACTGGCGTAGGACTTCAGTACCCTGCTCTAATATGCTCCATTCTGAACGAGAGAGAATCTGCAGATGCTGGAAATCCAAGCAACACACACAAGATGCTGGAGGAACTCAGCAGGCCAGGCAGCATCTTGTGTGTTGTTCTGTGCTCCATTCCGCTTGGGGCTTTACATTCCGTTCAGGAAGTGTAACTCATGTCATTCCCCAGAACCATAGTGATGCTGCATTGTGCTCAGAGGAAGCAGGCAGCCTCCTCAAGGTGTTATTGATCACATCATGTTGGGACAACAGGCACCCATCTCTCTGTTAGATAGGATCAATCTGGTACCCCCCTCCTCTCATACTCTCAATAACCACATGGCCAAAGACTCCTTAGCCTTTTGTGTGTAACCATCCCCTAAACTAGTTAGACAGACAGACAAATTTTATTGATCCCGAGGGAAATTGGGTTTCGTTACAGCTGCACCAACCAAGAATAGTGAAGAAATATAGCAATATAAAACCATAAATAATTAAGTAATAATAAGTTAATCATGCCCAGTGGAAATAAGTCCAGGACCAGCCTATTGGCTCAGGGTGTCTGACACTCCGAGGGAGGAGCTGTAAAGTTTGATGGCCACAGGCAGGAATGACTTCCTATGACGCTCAGTGTTGCATCTCGGTGGAATGAGTCTCTGACTGAATATATTCCTGTGCCTAACCAGTACGTTATGGAGTGGATGGGAGTCATTGTCCAAGATGGCTTGGAACTTGGACAGCATCCTCTTTTCAGACACCGTCAGAAAGTCCAGTTCCACCCCCACAACATCACTGGCCTTACGAATGAGTTTGTTGATTCTGTTGGTGTCTGCTACCCTCAGCCTGCTGCCCCAGCACACAACAGCAAACATGATAGCACTGGCCACCACAGCCTCGTAGAACATCCTCAGCATCGTCTGGCAGATGTTAAATGACCTCAGCCTCCTCAGGAAATAGAGACGGCTCTGACCCTTCTTGTAGACAGCTTCAGTGTTCTTTGACCAGTCCAGTTTATTGTCCATTCATATCCCCAGGTATTTGTAATCCTCCACCATGTCCACACTGACCCCTTGGATGGAAAAAGGGGTCACCGGTGCCTTAGCCCTCCTCAGCTCCACCACCAGCTCCTTAGTCTTTTTCACATTAAGCTGCAGATGATTCTGCTCACACCATGTGACAAAATTTCCCACTGTAGCCCTGTACTCAGCCTCATCTCCCTTGCTGATGCATCCAACTATGGCAGAGTCATCAGAAAACTTCTGAAGATGGCAAGACTCTGTGCAGTAGTTGAAGTCCGAGGTGTAGATGGTGAAGAGAAAGGGAGACAGGACAGTCCCCTGTGGAGCCCCAGTGCTGCTGACCACTCTGTCTGACACACAGTGTTGCAAGCGCACGTACTGTGGTCTGCCAGTCAGGTAATCAATAATCCATGACACCGGGGAAGCATCCATGTGCATCACTGTCAGCTTCTCACTCAGGAGAGCAGGGCAGATGGTGTTGAACGCACTGGAGAAGTCAAAAAACATGACCCTCACAGTGCTCGCCGGCTTGTCCAGGTGGGTGTAGACACGGTTCAGCAGGTAGACGATGGCATCCTCAACTCCTAGTCGGGGCTGATAGGCGAACTGGAGGGGGTCAAAGTGTGGCCTAACCATAGGCCAGAGCTGCTCTAGAACAAGTCTCTCCAGGGTCTTCATGATGTGATGTTAATTCCTTAGTGGAGAATTCTTTGAGCTCTGTTGTCTCAAGGGTGTCATTACGCCCCCACCCTGCATGTTCCCGAGCTTCCTTCCCCTACTCCTGAGAGGAAGAAGCTGCACATTAATGCCCCACAGGGCAGGTGTGGGAACGCATAATTACTGGCCTGGCCCGTACTGTTTTAGACACACAAGGGAGAAGGATTAATCTGAGGGATCCACTCTACTCTCTCTCCCTCATATTCATCACCCAGCCAGATATCCCCATGTCCCAGCCTCCACAGTAGGCTTATCGCCTCGTCTCAACTTGGCTCGAACCTTCACTGGATCAGATTCCCAATTAGCCGTTCGAGTCACCTCTAAACTCTGTAATTAGCTGACAGGCTAACTGTATCTTTGTATCTTCTAATTTTGTCTTCCTACTCTGAGCCATCAATAGTGATTCACTCAGAATAACACAGCACTGACTGAGATCTTCCACTTCAGTCTTAAGACTTGCTATTGGTTTATATGGACATCTTGCAATTGTTGCAAACAGCCAGAAAGCATCCTACCTGACCAATGGAGGGGCCTCAAAATATAGAATTAAATAAATAATGCTAAAAGAGAGCAAAAAAGAAAAAACATAGTGAGGTAGTGTACATCATCCATTCAGAAATCTGACGGTGGAGGGGAAGAAGCGGTTCCTAAAATGGCTTCCAAAATGTGAAATATTTATTTGGACTAAACCCCATCTGCTATTTCTCTGTTCATATCTACAACTGATCTACAGCTTGCTGTATCCTTTGGAGATCTCATCAGAACTTACAGAGTTCTGAAAGGGTTTGACAGGTAAGATGTTTTCCCTGATTGAGGAGTTTAGGCCTGGGGTCTACGGTTTCAGAATGCGGTGTTGCTCAGCTAGGACTGGAATGAAGATAAATTTCTTCATCCAGAGCATTGTGAGTCTACTGGAAGAGCTTTGGAGTCAGGGTCATTATGTCCAGCAGATGTCTGGATTTGAAGAGAATCAAGGACTTGGTGGTGGTGCTAAGGTAGAAGTCAGCCAAGACTATTATCTACTATTACCATGGATCATGTACACTTGTTCCTATTTTGAATGTTCTGTTTAAAAGTATGAATATCTCAGTATCTTTATTTTACTCTACAGCTCTTGAAGCTGAGTTGCAGCATGGTGTGATAAACCAGCCCCCCAGCATTCTCCGAAACTGCATCTGCTACGTTTGTAAAATTCCACACCTCACTCACCACCTTAAGAAGCTCCTTGCAAACCAGAAGGGACCACAAGGCCGCGCTGGGAAGCTGCCCCAGGAAGCGTTGGCACACGCCAAACTCCTCAGACTGCGTGATGAAATTCTCCCGTTGTTGGCCACAGTCTCAGATTTACGTGTTTACACTTCAACTTTGCTGGGCAACCACGCTGGGAAGATGAAACAAGAATACATCGAGGAACTTTGCCAGCAGTTCTACACTGATATTGTTAAGCTTATTGACAGCAGCAACAAAAACACACAAAAACCTGTGGACAGCTTTGAGAGTGTGGAAGTGGAAAACATGAAGCATGTGACTTTGTGCAATTTATATGCATCCCTTTCTGACTTTGAATGGAAAGAAAGAGACCAAATTAAAGAATACATTGTGGGGAAGCAACCAAGCGCCCCCTTTATCATTGTGGGGGGGCCTTGCACTGGAAAGACAGTTCTCTTGGCAACTTGTGCCAAACAGGTACTGAGTTTTAATTTTTCCTTTAATAAAGTGCACAAAGATGTTGCCTGGGAAGGAACGTTTCAATTTAGAGAACAGATTGGAGAGCCTAGGTGTGTTTTACCTGAAGAGAAGGAAGTTGGGAGAGGAGGTGGTTGAAGTGTAGACTGCGGGAAACTTTTCCCCACGTCAGAGGTAGATCCACCTAAAGGATATGGATTTAGGATAAAGGGTGAGTGATTTCCTCCAAAAGGACCACAACTTTGTTGAAGGGTTTGGAGGCTTGCGTGCCTCGGTGATCGGGAGAGCTATGTTGACTGGTGTCAGTGCTTTGGGTCTTGGTAGAGTCACCCATGTCAAACAGGTCAAAGGGCAGAGGACAGACTGAGTAATCCACTGGTCCTGCAGGTTCGAGGGCCCAGTTAAGGGCTAACAACCTTGACTGGTAAAGCAAAATTGTTACAGAAGCTGCAATGAAGAATCTTTCTACATCTGAGTGCGACGGTATTCCCGAGTCTCCACCCGGGACTTGTACGAATGAAGGAAGTGAAAATCAAGCTGCTGACAAAAGAGGAAAGAGCACCAGAGAAGGAAGGCCTTCACTGCTGCCCTAAATGCCAGCAGGGTAACGGGCAGTAGAGAGGGAGAGATTTATAGGCGGTCTCAGGGGAACATTTTTCATCCAGAGAGTGATGAATACCTGGAATGCACTGATGGAAGCAGGTTTACTGACAGCATTTAAGAAGTGTCTAGGTCAGTACTTGAATCACGCAGGCTATAGACAAAAGCGCTGGAAGATGGGGTTAATACGTCTGGGTCCTCACTGGTCAGTGTGGATGTGGTGGGCCAAATTAGCTTCTGTGCTAATGATTCTGTGACTCATTAGTTATGGCTACTGGAGGAGGCTGTAGCGAAAACAGAAAATGGTGAAGATATCCAGCAGGTTAGGCAGCAACTGTGAAGAGCTGAACAAAAGTACATTTCATTTCCATTAAAATTGGGAGGTAAACAACTTTAAAGTTTGGGGGGGGGGGGAAGAGATCGGAGAAGAGGACAAAACAAGAGGTCTGTGAAAAGAGGGATTGTGAAGGGGCTTTTACTTTTCCCCGTTCTGGTGCTTGATATATTTCCCAGATGAATACCATTCAGATCTTGAATGGAGCTCGTCTTTATTTGCTGAGATGTTTGTGTAATGACAGACAAGCCTTTGCTGTTAAGAGAATTAATTAAGGACGCCTTTATTAAAGTGCAAATCAGTCAGAAATGCTATGCGATGAAATCCAGACAATTTATAGCCCTTCACACTTTGCTTTGTATAGACTGTGTTTCATATGAAGTTGCGCACACAAAATACTAGAGGAACTCAGCAAGTCAGGCAGTATCTATGGAAAAAAGTACAGTTGTCCCAAAACATACCTCCCAATTTTAATGGAAATGAAATGTAATTTTGTTCAGCTCTTCACAGTTGCTGCCTAACCTGCTGGATATCTTCACCATTTTCTGTTTTCACTACAGCCTCCTCCAGTAGCCATAACTAACGAGTCACAGAATCATTAGCACAGAAGCTAATTTGGCCCACCACATCCACACTGACCAGTGAGGACCCAGACGTATTAACCCCATCTTCCAGCGCTTTGTCTATAGCCTGCGTGATTCAAGTACTGACCTAGACACTTCTTAAATGTGTGTGTGTATTGCTCGGATTTCCAGCATCTGCAGATTTTCTCTTGTTTGTGCTTCACATGAAGTTGCTGGCTTTTCACAGTAATTGCCCATTACCTCACCACAGGCAGTCAGTCAAGTGTTGCACTTGAAGTGTGTGCACTCCTTTAACAAGAATACACTGCCAATCAACCTTCTCAGTGGAAGTGGAACAATCTCAAATCTGCCGACTCATTCCTTCAAATGTAAATGATTTTAAGATATCCAATTTAACTTGCTTCAGCCTTTTCCTTTTGGTCTTTTTTCTTCCTCTCAGTCATTTCTTTCCTTTGCTCTCTCTATTCCACTTCCCATTCATTTCATGAAAATGAATCTCAAGGTAGTATATGATTACTTTGTTCATCAATTTACTTTGAACTTTGATGCTGTATAAGTATCACGTGAGAGTTTTGTTCCAATCCTGTCTCTCTTTCAAAAAAGAATACTCTAATTCTCTCCCCATTGCTCCTCTTCCTTCTCAATGATTAATCTTCTCATTTTTGAATCCTTACTTCTTAATGGTAAAATATTTACTAAAGGTTTGGATGCCTTATTAGCCTTCCTTCCAGTGGCAGAGAATAATTCTGATCTGAAGGAAAACATAAGCTAGAAAACAATGGTGGTAACACTCTGCTAGTCCGGCAGCTTTTGTGGAAAGAGATTGAATGTTTCTCTTCAAAGGCCCTTCACAGAACCAGGGAAGGGAGAAAGGCCATTGGTTGTTGAGAGCTGCAGGGGGAGCAGTGTCTGTGATAGGGTGAGGTAAGGGATGCTGTGGTAGAGATCAGCTGGGTGATAGGTTGATAGGGGCCGTTCTAGAATGAGAACACTACAAAGAATTAAAATAAGACCATAGAATATAGCAGAATTCAGCTCATCAAGTCTGCTCCACCATTCGATCATGACGGATCTATTATTCCCCTCAACCCCTTTCTCCTGCCTTCTTCCCATAACTTTTGACGCCCTTATTAATCTACTTATCAACTTATGCTTTTAATATACCCAATAACTTGGCCTCCATGGCAATGAATTCCATGGATTCACTACCCTCTTGCTAAAGAAGCTTCTCCTCATCTTTGTTCTAGAGGGATGAACTTCTATTCTCAGTGTGTGCAATCTGGTCCTAGATTCTCCCACTATTAGGAACAATCTTCTCCACATCCAGTCTATACAGTTCATTTAATATTTGGCAACTTCCAATAAGGTGCTCCCCTTAATTCTAAAACCCAGCAAGTACATGACCACAGCCATCAAATATTCATCACTGTTTCATTCCTGTGATCATCCTCTGGACCCTCTCCAATGCTAGCACACCCTTTCTTAGATATGGAGCCCAAAACTGCTCACAATACTCCAGATGTGTCCTGACCAATGCCTTATAAAACCTTAGCATTGCATCCTTGCTTTTATATTCCAGGCCACTCAAAATAAATATTAATATTGCATTTGCCTTCCTGACTGTCAACTCAATCAGCAAGATAACATTAAGGGAATCCTGCACTAGGACTTCTGATTCCTATTGCACCTCCAATTTCTGAATTTGCTCCCCATTTAGAAAATAGTCTATGCCTTTATTCCTTCTTCCAAAGTATATGATCATATACTTTCATACACTGTATTCCATCTGCCACTTCTTTGCCCGTTCTCCTAATCTGCCCAAGTCCTTCTGCAGGCTCCCTGCTTCTACCCACTACCAGCCTCTCTACTTAGCTTAGTAATTTCTGCAAACCTGGCCACAAAGTCATCAATGTCAGCTGGATCATTAACATATAACATGAAATGTGGCAGAGGCACAAGAGTGTCTCTTTGTGGAACACCACTAATCACATACAGTCAATCAAAAAAGGCCCCCTTTATTCCCACTCATTGTCTCCTGTCAGTCAGCCAATCTTCTATCCATGCTAGTATCTTTTTTTGTAATACTATGAGCTTTTATTTTGCTTAATAGCCTCATATGCGGCACCTTCTGAAAATCCAAGTAAATAACATCCACTGACTCTCTCCTCCCTATCCTGCCTGTTATTTCCTCAAAGAATTCCACCAGGTTTGCAGGGGAGGATTTTTCCTGAAGGAAACCATGCTGATTTGGTCCATTTCATCATGTGCCTTTAAGTACTCTGAAACATCATCCTGAATAATGGACTCCAACACCATGCCAACCACTGAAATCTGAAATCTGAAGAACTCTGAGGAAAAGCTACCATGTGAAATATCCTGCTCCAGCAATATCCAAACCAAGAATATCTGTTTGTACAAAATCAGACTAGAAGCCATCTGCAAATAAGTACCCTTGAATACAATTGTGTACAGACATCTAATGAAAAGAGTGATGTTAGTTATTAGTCACAGGAATGCTGTGATTTTATTCTGCTGGCACAGAAGAGGTTAAAATAATACTCAGAATATACAGATTGAAACAAGTCCTTAGCATTCCCTTCCATTCTCAAACCAGTTCATTTGCCCTTCCCATAATCCTTCAACTCTTACTTTCTTAATCCATTTTTCATCGAAATCCTCAATGTTGATTGAATTTCTATATTAGACCATAATATATAGGAGCAGAATTAGGCCATTTAGCCCATCAAGTCTGCTCTGCCATATCGTAATGGCTGATCTAATTTTCCTCTCAGCCCCAGATAGGGGAATCAAGGGATATGGGGACAAGGCAGGGACTGGGTATTGATAGTGAATGATCAGCCATGATCTCAGAATGGCGGTGCAGACTCGAGGGGCTGAATGGTCTACTTCTGCACCTATTGTCTATTGTCAATCTCCTGCTTCTCCCCTCGACCCTTCATGCCTTGACCAATCAAGAATTTATCAACCTCTGATTAACCCCTTAACCCTGCAAATTATTTTTACAGCTTTATAGTTCTAAAGGAGTTCCCTAAACCCTTTGTCTTTAATCCCTTCTGTTTGGTTATTAATCTGTACCGTCTCCTCTGTGGTGTTTAGTATCTTCATGTATCACTTGTCCCTCCCTTTGCCTTATTTTGGTTTATTCTGTATTTCTCTCAGGTTACTAAAGATATTTCAATATTTTACACAACTATTTATTTGTTCCATTTCTCTGCAAATAACCAACAACATGGGGCTACCAATATGCAGCTTGAGAAATAATAAATGTAAATATAATGACAACATAATTTCTTTCATGTTTCCTTTTCAGATACGTTCATGGCTGAATAAATGCGATCCGGTGATAGTTGGCCGCTTCCTCTCGACAGGCCTCAGAACCTCCTTCTGGAATGCCCTGATTGGAATCTGTCACCAGATCGCTGTGAGCTACCACAAGCCTGTGCCAGAATATTCTGACAGCTCTGAAGAACTAGTGAACTGTTTTGTGAACCTTTTAGAGTTGTCATCTGAACTGTATCCCTTGATAATAATGATCGATGGTGTTGATCAGGTCTCAGAGGCTGATAATGCCAGAACCTTATGGTGGCTTCCAAATCTTCTGCCACCCTTTACCAGGTTAATTGTTTCCATCACTAATAAGACATATGAAATGACACGAGAAGGCACATTGCTGCACCCAAATGCAGCGTACTTTCTTGAACTAAAGCCGAGGGAAAGAAAGGAATGCAACAAAGTTCTCACACGAACTCTGCTTTCCTCCAGCAGAAGGATTACATCTGGGCAGCAGATTTACGTGAATGCAGCACTGGACCAGTGTTCTCTTCCACTTTATGTTAAGTTGCTTTATAATGAAGTGCTATGTTGGACGTCTCATGATGATGTTAATGACCAGACTTTAGGAAGAACTGTTCACGACAATATTGATCGACTGCTTAAAAGGCTTGAAAGGAAGCATGGGGAAGGCTTGGTTTCCAGAGTTCTGGGTTATGTAACACTTGCAAATTCAGGACTTAGTGAGGTTGAACTGCTGGATATTTTGTCACTTGACAACCACGTGATAAGAGACTTTTGGCCTCAAGATGCTTTGCCAGTCTCACTGAAGGTACCATATTATACATTAGCAAGATTACGAGAGGATTTGAGAGGATTTTTAGTGGAAAGGCCACACAACGGAGTAAAGATGCTCTTCTGGGCAAACAGACATTTTCCACTGGTCATTAAGAGGTGCTACCTCCAGAACTGGGACACCGTACAACAGATGCACAGTGTTATGGTGGAATATTTTTATGGTCGATGGTCCAATGGAAGAGCAAAGCCATTTTCTGTCTCTCTGTTGCAACAGAGCCCAATAAAGTATCAACAGGTGCATCGGGGGACTTCAGAGCACAAGCCTTTGACGGAAAAGTACGTTGACAGGCAGCAGCCTTCACAGCCTTGGCTTTTTCATTTCCAGACTCCTTTAGAAGACCATTGTCCAGTCTTTGCAAATCTTAGAAAAGTTGAAGAGCTGCCTTATCATTTGAGGAGGATTGGAAAGCTGCAAGAATTATATTTTAATGTGCTAACTTCATTCGCATCCCATCTGGCGATGATTAAAGCTGGCCATTTGGTTCAACTGATAACTGAGCTGGAAGAGAATATTCAGACGTTAAACCGAAGGGGTGTCAGATTCTTGGCAACAGTTCTAAAGAGTGCATTTTGTCTGCTGCAGAAATCCCCTGAACAACTTCCAATGGTTGTTCAGGTGAGGGTTCTACCATTTGCAGGATGCTTCCCACAACTGTTCAGTTTTCTAATGCAAGCTTATAAAGAAGGGTTTCAGCACAATGCCATTGCTGTGCTACACAGTCCAGTAATTACTGTGCCAAGAGTGCACACCTCTCTGTGTACCTCCGACTTCTCTGCAGCAACTGATATCATAGAAATCCAGTCACAATCTGCAGTTCTTGTAACTCTGGAAAGCGGCTCTGTATACACTTGGAACCCAGATTTCCAAACAGCTCAGGAACGAATAAGCACTAATGGCGTTAAGGTTTCAGGAGCTAGAGTATCCCATGGCGACCAGTTCCTTGTACTAGCGACTGAACGTAGCACGATGTTAGTCTACGATTTTTCCCAGCTAACCCTGCTCTACGAAGCTGAAGTGAGAAGAGCAGTTGACGGTGGCATAGCAAAAGTTCTTCAGCCAGTCAGCGGCTTTGCCTTATGCAATACAAACGTGGTGGTCTGGTTTGACAGTAGCGTAGTAGTGAGGCTCTTTAATCTTAACTCTCATCACACAATCAGGCAGCTGAACTGCCAACATAATGTTCAGTGTATTTCCTTTTCTAGTGATGGAACCTATGCACTGTGTGGACAATTGAAGAGCACAGTTACAATATTCAACATTCACACTGGTTGCCAGGTAGCCACAGTTGCTTCTGAACTCGAGGACACACCTGTATATTCCATTTTCCTGAGTGCTTCCAATGAAGAAACCTATGTTGTGGACAAGATTGGAAATAAATTTGTTTGGGACACAGAGAACCTGACTGAGCCAAGTCTTCAGGAGAGTATTATTTGTTCAGATAATGAAGATGAACTTCTCAATGTTGAATTTTTGTCCCATTCCCTCTTATTGTGCAAGATGTCTTGTATTGAAGTCTGGGACACATTGAATTGGAATGTGTCAGACTTGTTCAAACCTCCAAAAAATGAACATTTTATCCAAGCCATATTGTCACTAGATTGCCATTGGATTTTAGCTGTCATCAGTGGTTCCGAGGCCTTATTTGTGTGGAAGAGAGAGACAGGACAGTGTGTTCTAATGCTTGAGAACAGATTTGGTACACCATTGAGATTAACCAAGTGCATTACACAGAAGTCTTTGGTATCATTCACTTCAAAGGGATATGCCTTATCCTGGGACTTCGATTGCATAAATAGAGTCTCAGCTCTAGCGAAGGCAGAAAAGGCCATACAATCAGTTCTCCTTTCGAAAGAAGGGAAGTATTTTTATACCTCTGATGGTACCAGCGTCATACTCAAATGGAGCCTGACTTTCTGTCAAATTGAGGCTACCTTTACACATGCCAACCTCATTAAACACTGCGCTCTTACAAGGACAGGGGCCACCCTGGTAACTGCAGATGTCAGCGGTGACCTTTATGTCTGGGACACGAAAACTGGTGAAAACTTCCACAGGATCAGATACAGCATTGTGACGCAACTGTTGGTGACACCAAACGATCACTCTGTGGTGTCACTCTGTGAAGGCTCCACTTCTAAGGTCTGGAATTTGTCCAATGGGCACGTTGTCTGTGATATTCACGTACCCTTAAAGAAGGCAACGATTATGCCAGAAAGCACGTTTGTTTTAGGTCTTCATCAGTATTGTCTCCTCGCTGTCAGCTTGTGGTCAGGTGGCATAGTCAAGAGATTTGAATGTGTTGACAAGTCTAATATTGTTGCCTTCCAAACACTGAAAGATTATCCAGACTACATTTTGCTCATTACATCTTCTGGATGCATGTACACCTGGAATGTGGCAGAGGAAACGTTTTGCCAGCAGGTCCAGCTCCCAATCAAGTTCTCCAAACCCCTGGATAACTTTCAGGTTTCTGATAGTGGGAGCATTGCAATAATGTCAGCTATCACTAAGAGTATCAACGTCTTGGACATCCTACAAGGAAAAATGTGTGTTATTAGTACTGAGGGAGATATCTTTAATCAGCAATTAACAAGAGATGGTCAATATGTTGTTTACATAGATTACAGAGACTCCTGTAGTTGTGACTTTCATTCCAGTCCAACACTTAACATTGTTCGAACAACAGATGGAAAAAATATTGGATCCTGCCATTTGTGTAAAATTCCCTCCAGTATTCTTGTCTGTGAACATGATTTAAATATTTTAGTTGGTTTTGAAGACGGGAGTGTTGGAATATATGCAGTTGTTGACAATCCTGGTTCTGAGAACAAAATTAAAAGCCAACTGACAGAGATGATCAAAGGTGAATATTACCCTGAAAACAAAAATTGGTACTTTAAAGACTTACCTGATGCTGTTTGGGTAGATTCAGTCAATGAATATTCACAATAACTGCTTTGCATGCTGGATGAGTAGATAGTGCCAGTCCCTTAGTCTTTTCCATTTGTTGGACAACACAAAAGATTTATGTCTGAACTGTTCAGATAAATATACTGCAGGAATACTCTGAAAATGATTTTTTGCTTGACAAATCAACTGTACTTAGTAGCAGGCTTTCAAAAAGAAAATTACGAAGAATGATTAGTGACATCCAAATGTGACCAGTTTCTCAATTCTGTGGAAAATGAAGCCTTCTGATTTTTCTATAAAGCACTGGGCACATGGACTTAATGTGCTCAGAGTATATTTTATTATGTATTAATAACTTTATAAGTGATTGCAGAGATTCTGTCTACCTGCTGAAATACACTGAGAAGAGTAATGTAATTCTCACCATTTCAAAAACAATTTATTTTCAGAGCAAACATGAGGCATTTATTAAGTAAATTTTGCAATAATATCTGCAAGAAATTCAGAAGGAGGCTGCAACAGTATGGTGTGGAGGATGTCTATTTTATTAATAGAGCCCATTGGCCCACTTAGTCCATTGCCAAACTATTTTTCAGCCTAGCCCATCCTTGCACCTTGATCATAGCCCTCCATACCCCTCCCATCCATGTATCTATTCAAATTTCTCTTAAATGTTTAAATCAAACCTGCATCCACCACTTACACTGGCAGTTCGTTCCACACTCTGTGAAGAAGATCCCCCATGTTCCCCTTAAGTATGTCAACTTCCACTCTTAACCCATGACCTCTAGTTCTAGTCTCACCCAACCTGAGTGGAAAAGGCCTGCTTGCATTTACCCTGTCTATAACCCTCATAATTTTGTATAGCTCTATCAAATCGCTCCTTATTCTCCAATGCTGTAGGAAATAAAGTCCTAATCTATTCAATCTTTCCCTATAACTCAGGTTCTCAAAACCTAGCTGTTATGCTTTGTAACTCCAAAAAAAAATGAAAGGAAAACATAGTAAGTTAATTGGATTAGACATTGGCTTTGTGGGAGATCGGTAGTTGATAGTTGCCTGTCTGACTGGAGGCCTGTGACTAGTGGAGTGCCGCAGGGATTGGTGCTGTGTCCAATCACATGCAAGAGAAAATCTGCGGATGCTGGAAATCCGAGCAACTCACACAAGTGCTGGAGGAACTCAGCAGGCCAGCCAGCATCTATGGAAAAGAGTAAACAGCTGACATTTTTTTCCAACATTTTGCATTTGTGGTTCAGTCCATTGTTATTTGTCATCTACTTCAACAGTCTGGATGATAATGTGCTTAACTGGATCAGCAAATTTGCAGGTGACACCAAGATAGGTAGTGGACAGTGAGGAAGACTATCATGGCTTGCAGCAGGATCTGAACCAGCTTGAAAAATGGGCTGAAAAACGGCAGGTAGAATTTAATGCAGACAAATGAGAGCTGCTACACTTTGGTGGGACCAACCAGGGTAGGTCTTACACAGTGGGCAGTAAGGTATTGAGGAGTGTGGTAGAACAAAGGTCCTTAAGTCACTGAAAGTGGTGCCACAGGTAGATAGGATTGTAAAGAAAGCTTCTGGTACATTAGTCTTCATAAATCAAAGTATTGAGTACAGGAGATGGGATGTTATGTTGAAGTACAAGACATTGGTCTAGACTTATCGTGTTCATACATATACTGTATGGTTCATGTCTTGGTAAACCCATTTATACTGTAACCATTGTTTATGTCTTTTTTCATCTGTAATGGAATGTGTATGTTTGTAATTTCTTTATTAATATATCATTTGTATTTTGTCCATATTATTATGAATAATAAAAAGATTGAGAAGGGAAAAAAAAAGACATTGGTGAGGCCTAACTTGAAGTACTATGTGCAGTTTTAGTCACCTACCTGTAGGGAAGAAGTAAATAACATTGAAAGAGTGCAGAGAAAATTTACAAGGATGTTGCTGAGTCTGGAGGACCTGAGATATATGGAAAGATTGAATTGGTTAGGACTTTATTCCTTGGAATGTAGAAGATTGAGAGGAAGTTTGATAGAAGTATCCAAAATTATGAGGGGTATAGATAGGGTAAATGCAAGCAAGCTTTTTCCACTGAGGTTGGGTGGGACTACAACCAGAGGTCATGGGTTAAGAGTGAAAAGGGAAAAGTTTAAGGGGAACATGAGGGGAATCTTCTTCACTCAGAGAGTCATGAGAGTATGGAACGAGCTGCCAGCACAAGTGGTGCATGCAAGCTTGATTTCAATGTTTAAGAGAAGTTTGGGTAGGTACATGGATGGTAGGGGGTACGGAGGGCTATGGTCCCAGTGCAGGTTGATGGGAGTAGGCAGTTTAAATGTTTCAGCATGGACTGGATGGGCCAAAGGGCCAGGTTCTGTGTTGTATTTTTCTATCACTCTACGACACAAGCTAGGAAAATGTGTCTAGTTTTACTGTAGCGAGGGATGCAGGTATGACATGGTGGCGTAATAATGAATGCCATTCACCTACTTCCTACATATAAACCATAATGAATTATGTGAACAAAGATTAAACGATATATTTACAATATTGCTCAAATATTACTGAAATATGAAGTACATTCCTCCCTGCTTAGCTATAAACTCCAACTCACTATAAAGTGCATCTCAACTCAAATCTATAATTTATTTTTCTGTAGTTATATCTATCTTCATGTGGGTGTGTGTGTGTGTATATATACACACACACACACATATACACACTCACATATATTCAGTATACTATGCAATACATCTGCTATATAGATAACCAGAGCATTGTAAATTTTAAGTTGTCCCATTCAGGCCTAAAGATTTCATCGTTGTAGAGGATTTCTTAATCTTGTGAGATAATGTCTTCCCTGACTCTGGGGGTGGAGGGGGGTAGTCACTCTGTTTGGCAGGTGAAACTTGTGAAATAATCTCAGGTTCTGGGGTTTCCACTGTCTTGGTTGTAGGAGGTGACTCTGGGACTGCAGGAAGTGGTTCTGACAGCTCTGGAAACCTTTCTCTAACAATTGACTCTGCTCTCCTCAACTGGTGATGTCTCCAGATGAGATGCAATCTCCTCTCTGCAGGAGAATGATCCAGTTCTGTCTTTAATCATTTCAACTACCCATTTATTTTCAGCTCTCTGGTCCCTCGCTAGGACTGCTTGTCCCATAATGAAACATCGCACCTCCTTGTTTGAGAAGCCCTTAATTTGACTCAGCTATTGGTCCTGCATACTCCTCCTGAGACTGGGTTTGAGGAGATCCA
This sequence comes from Hypanus sabinus, assembly GCF_030144855.1. Classification (NCBI taxonomy): domain Eukaryota; kingdom Metazoa; phylum Chordata; class Chondrichthyes; order Myliobatiformes; family Dasyatidae; genus Hypanus; species Hypanus sabinus. The sequence continues at coordinate 28,880,033 of NC_082708.1, read as the reverse complement.
CGTGTGAGAGCAAGGGGTGACCCAGGAACAGCATAGCAAGTGAGTTGTTGGTTGTGTATTGTGTTGCACTTGCCATTTTCTGGATGAGTTTGCATCCTGAACAGTGCACGGCAAGCTGCTCGATCTGCTGATCTATCCCTGGCCACCAGACAGAGCTTCAAGCCAATGCTTCCGTTTCGAACACGACTAGATGACCGGTACGAAGTTCCTCCATCACTTTAGCATTACAGACAGGCTTCACTGGACAAAGTGAATGGAGGTCCCAGGACTGGACACCATCTATTCCAGCCGACTCAGGAGGAAAGCAATCAGTATAACCAGAGACACTACTAACCCCGGCTACTCCCTGTTTGACCCGCTGCCGTCCAGCAAAAGGTTCAAGACACTAAAAGCCAGAACAAATAGACTGAGGAACAGCTTCTACCCCAGAGCTGCGGCCTCCATCACACCACTCCCACGGAACAATGACTGAAACTGTGAGCACACACAAGGACTCAAATACTTGCACTAACGGCACTTTGGGCATTACTGTGATATTCTGGTGCTGCTGTAACTTATTTTATGCCACTTATCTGTTTAATACTGTTTTTCTAGTACTATCTTGTTTTTATCTACCGCTTTATTTAACTGCCTGAGAGGAACCTAAACAGAGTTTCATTGTACCTATGTATAATGACAATAAAGATCATCCAATTCAAAATCATAATATGTGAGTACAGTGTCTGTTGTCACCATTTCCTTTACATTTTGGACAGCCACCTCACATTGCTTCGTGATCTGCAGTAATGAGTTCAAGGGATGGAGCACAGTAGCCAGGTTTAGCAGAAACCTATTACAGGAATTGACAAATATTAAAAAGGACTGCAAATGTGGCATGCCCTGGGGCCTTGGGCATCCAGCACTGCTCAAGTTTTCTCAGCAAACTCACATAAACCGTGTGCGTCGATGGTATGACCACAGTATGTGATGCTTGGTGTAAAGAAATCACGCTCGTTGTTTCACACTCTTCATAATCTTCAAATCTATTTAACGCTGTATTGAGATTTTTTTCATCCTCACCAGTAACGATGTCATCCAGGTAAGACTGGATTTTTGGAGGTATCATGCAATAAAGAAATCTGTTTTAGATTAAAGATGCCTTCTCAGTCAATGTACCACATTTGAAATTTAATTAGTTAAATGTAAACTACAAAAGTTGGAGCTGATTTACCTAGACGTAGACCAGTAGATATCACCACATTGGCTAGCATGGATACACAAGTTAGAGAATGAGCAGAAAATAAAAAAGGAACATTACTAATATGATAGTTTACATCAATGCTATTCATTGTTTGCATGTAAACCCAATCCTCCAACCACGAAAAGAAAAGGCAAGCAACATCAGTGTCCTCTTCCAGACTAACAGCTCTAGAACTAAGGCCCCATTTATTCTCCGTCAGCTACATTAAAAAGGCTGGAGCAGTCACATATCTGATTTTAGACTCCCCTGACAGCCGCTCTGCTCTGAGCTCTGTGGTTGGAGGAGAATACAAGGCAGACCAAGGAATAGATTCAGAACTGTGATCAAATCCTCCTTGGAAAATGGAGTGCAAATTTATTGCCAGTCACCCACATGCATATGTACCACCAAACGTAACAACGTGTCTCCAGGCCAGGTGCATGACACAGTACATATAACTCACACGCAACACATGAAGTTATATCACAACAAATTTTTAAAAATTCCAGAAGATTGACGTTTAGCATAGAATGCATTTACAGCATAAGTCAAAAAGTAAGTAGTAAAATGCCACTGACGTTTCATAGAATTGATCATGTGCCGACTGGTTTAATTTGGCATCATGCTCAGTGGATGCACCATATTGGAGCAGACATTATGTCTGTGCTGAGCATGATACATAATTATACTAACCCCTTCTTTTCCTGTTTTGAACTGTTCTTTCTTTGTGCTCACTGTCTTCTAGGTTTCTATGGTCCATAACCACTGTGCTCTGCTTATACAGAGGCTACGAATGCCAGATCCAAAGAAAACTCAGCAGATCCAGCAGCATATATGGAGGGGAAGCGAATTGTCAACATTTTGGGATGAAACCCTGTGTCAGGACTGCGTAATCCCATTCATGTTGCTCGGCCAGCTGAGCTATCTGGAATTGTTAACACAAGAGACCTGGTGGCTGCTCAGAATCTAGAGCAATTCACACAAAATGCTAGAGAAACCTAACAAGTCAATGACTACCTATCCAGGAGAATGAACAGCCAAATATCCTGGCCCAGAACATCGGCCACCATAGATGCTGCCTGACTTAATGAGCTTCTCCAGCATTTTGTGTGTGTTGCTCAAGGAGATTGTTAATTGTTGATGATATAATGCACCCTGTCATTGCTCTTCCTTTACTGTGAAAGGTTAACTTTACTCATAATATATACGCCTACATAAAACACGATGCAAAAACTTTTTACATTCTCAGTGTCATTTGGTCAATGCATTCAGTAGTGTTGACACTTATTTTTTAAAATTCGCCACACATGTGTTTCTCATTTCTACCAACCTCAAAGTACTTGTGATCAGAATAATCGGTCCGCACCGCACTTTTCAGTACATGCAGCAACTGCAAGACCGGTTATTGAAAATAAAACTACAAAGACCATAAAGCCAAGCGTCAGTGCGCTCGCCCCAAGTGGGCCGTCCTTCTTTCCCATTGGCGGAAATCTTTCGGCGGAAGTGTTAACCCTGTTAAATCACTTCCGCTGGGACGACCTCTTCCTTTTTGCCGCGGAGCCTCGACGGAAGATGGCGGCGCAGATCTCGAAGAAGCGAAAGGTGAGGCTGGGAAGGTGGGTCCGTGACCGATTAGCGGCGACAATTCCGGCTTGGGATGCTCCCATGCGGGTGTCCACCGACGTTGGTGGCCGGACGGTGTGTCGATGATGTGTGATGTTGTAGGATGGATGAGGATCGTCTGCCAGAGTCTTTAACATGGCGCCTGTTGTCTGTCTTTTAGTTCGTGGCGGACGGGATCTTCAAGGCCGAGCTTAATGAGTTCCTGACCCGCGAGTTGGCCGAGGACGGCTACAGCGGCGTGGAGGTGCGCGTCACCCCAACCCGGACCGAGATCATCATCCTGGCCACCAGGTAAAAGGCCGCGTCTGTGACTCCGGTCCCGGCCGCCGCAACTTCTGGTGAGGATGGGGCCGGGAGCCCTGTGGTTCCTACAAGTGGTCGCACACCTGAAGCTGCAGCTTCAGGTGAGAAATGAGGCCCAATACGCTGATACACAGAGTTACTCAGTTACTTAAAGTGGTGATGCTTCTGCAACTTCAGTGGGGATTGGACTGGACACCCTGTGGGCCACAACTTTACAGAAATGGGTCACTGGGCTTCCTGCAGTTAGTTCTGAAGCTGCTTCTATTAGCCCTTAATCCAAATAGGTTCATGGGGGTTGTTTTCCAGATATGTATATCCCCACACTGCAACTGTAGTTATATTAGAGCTGAATGAGAATGGAATTATTTACTATGTTGTATTTGGGAATATTATCTAGTCATAGAAACATAGAAAACCTACAACACAATACAGGCCCTTCAGTCCACAAAGTTGTGCCGAACATGTCCCTACCTTAGAAATTACTAGAATTCCCCATAGTCCTTTATTTTTCTAAGCTCCATGTACCTATCCAAAAGTCTCTTAAAAGACCCTATAGTATCCACCTCCACCACCATTGCCGGCAGCCCATTCCATGCATTCACCACTCTGGAGTAAAAAGACATCTCCTCTGTACCTACTCCTCAGTATCTTAAACCTGTGTCCTCTTGTGGCAACCATTTCTGCCCTGGGGAAAAAGCCTCTGACTATCCACACAATCAATGCCTCTCATCGTGTATTAGTTAAAATATCTGGTATAGGAAGAGTAGCCAACTAAGCCGAACTGGTATCCTTATTGATAATAGTTTTCACTAGCACTTAAGCTGCACAAAATCTGCAGATGGTTGAAATCTAGATGAAGAGGCAAAATGCTGCAGAATCTCGGGCAGTATAACAGATACTAGAATAACTTGATGCTGAATTGTTTCAGCATGTGTGTTGTTCAGAATTTGTACAGGCATTTACACAATACTGTGTTAAGATTTTTTGTTTCAACTTTGTGACTTGTTAATTTTCAATTATCGAGCTGCAATGTAATTCTGCAACAATTTTCTCAGTACTTGCATAAGGAATGGGAGCTGATGTGGGTCATGCAGACATGAAAATCTGCTCCACAGTTGTGTGCTTTTGTAGTTCCTGACTATTGGCCATACCAGCACTCCCACTGTCGCCCTCAGTTAGCATATAGTTCTGAATTCAGTTGATCTACTTGTCTACTTCATTTGAGAAAGTACAAGCTCATTGGCAGCAGGAATTGAACCCAATTATGTTTGCTGGCACTGTAAAGTGTTAGAGAAGCTGGTCGAAGTTGATTGAAAGGGGACACTTGTAAGGAAGATGGTACAGTACACTGCTGTGCCTGGAGTTTCTGGGACTATTGGGAAAGGAAGATGAGGCAACTGTGGCTGACAAAGGAAGTCTGAGGCTGCATAAAAGTAAGGGTTTGCAGTACACCAAAAAAATATTGGGGAGCTGGAGGATTTGGAGCGTTTGAAACACAACAGAAGGCAACCATGAACAATAAGGTGAGAAACAGTGAAAGCAACAATATGAGAGGATATAGAAAGGTTTTTTCAGATGTATAGAGTAAAAGAGTGGTCATCAGACTGCTGGAGAGGTAGTAAAATGGAACGAATTGAAGGAAGTATTCTGCATCTGTCTTCACTAGAAGGCACCAGCAACATGTCAGGAATTAAAGCCAGGACAAAGTGAATGTAGAATCATTAGGGACACTGAAACGTTAATGTCACTCCGCTCTTTTAAGAAAGGAGGGAGGCAAAGGGCAAGGAATCGTGGATCAGCTAGTCTGACTTCAGTGGTTGGCAAGATGTTAAGAAGAGCCCATCATTAAGGATGGGGTAATAGTAGGAAGGCTAGAGAGGAGAGTCAGTGGACTTTGTGTATTTGGATTTTCAGAAGGCCTTTGACAAGGTGCCACACATGAGGCTGCAAAACTAAATACTACCAAGTACTAAATACTACATAGTACTACCAAGAAAAAGACGAACCGGTTTGGAAGATTGGCTAACTGGCAGAAGGCAAAGAATGGAAATAGAGGGCCCTTTCTAGTTAGCTGCCATTGACTAGTGGTATTCCACTGGGTTCAGCAGTTTTCTCTTATGGGTGTTACAGGTTAATGTTCTGGGTGACTAAATTGGTTGTTTTGTAGCCAAGTTTACAGACAGGTGGAGGGGCAGGAAATGTTGAAACAGTCTGCAGAAGGACTGGGACAGAATAGGAGAATGTGCAGAGAACTTGCCTAATTCTGCTTCTGTGACTTGTGTCTCAGCTAAGCATCTGTGTAAGTGATTCGTAAAGTTCAAAATAAATTTATTATCGTGGTACACAAGTCACCATTTACAATCCTGTGATTCATTTTCTTGTGGGGAATCTCAGTAAGTTCAAGAAACAATAGAATTGGTGGCAGACTGCAGTCAACAAGGCAAACAAGTGTGCAATAAAAAAAACTGCAAGTACAGATAAATAGCAAGAATGAAGTATCCTTGAAAATCAGTCCAAATCAGTGAGGCAGGTGAGTGAAGTTAATCCCCTTTGATTCAATAGCCTGATGGTTATGAGGTAATAACTGTTCCTGGACCTGTTGGTACACATTCTGAGGCTCCTGTGTGAGAAGAGTTCACGGCCTGGGTGATGGGTGTCCTTGATGTCTGGTGTAATAAATGTAGCAAAAGATGTTTCCATTGTCTGATTTTTGCTGCCATCTTTGGCAGTCCATCACGGGTATTACTCACTCTCTTTCAAGAAAGCTTTCCTTAAAATATTAAAGTTCCTCTCACCTTGGTTTTGATATGCCGACTGGGGAAAGGATTCTGCGCACTGTATCTGGGCCTTTTTGTATTCTTTTATTCACTTCAGGGAAAAGAGACCGCATCCAATCTCTCCATAAGTTTTCTGATCTAGGCAACATCCTGGTGAATCTCCTGTGCACATTGTACAGTGCAGTCACACCTTTCCTGTAATGTGGTAGCCGGAGCTACACAGAATAATCCCAATCTGTGTCGTAAAGTTGCAACACAGCATCCCAACTTTTACATCTCTATGCCCTGGACATATGCTCTATGAAACATGCTGCCTTCATCCTATCAACCTGTGTTGAAAATTTCAAGCTTGAATAAGACTGTAAAGGTGAATAGTGTATGAATATTTTTATTACTGTGCTTTGGAAAATCCAAGATTACTTGAAAGTAACCAGTAGTGATTGGTTAATTTCTCAGGACTCAGAATGTGCTTGGTGAGAAAGGTCGCCGAATCCGTGAGCTGACTGCAGTGGTTCAGAAGAGATTTGGTTTCCCTGAAGGAAGTGTTGAGGTAAGTTGAAGCCTGGGGATCTGAAGGGACTTGGTGTCACTTTTACTGTTTAACATGGTGTCCTGGCTCAGTTGCCTGAAGCAGTGTTTTCTCTCTTGATGCCTTCTATGATGTTAGATGACGAGTCAGATGGGAGCGTGACTTGTGTCAGGATTCCTGATGCAGTTGGCATGTTCTATGCTGCTGATTTTGGGGTCCTGAACAATGTGCCCTTTGATGACTCAGGCATTTGTCTGAGGAGGTTTCAGTGCAGAAGTTGTGTGTCTTAATGGAAGACTGCCGTTAAGTTTTTGATGATTCTGGGAAAATTTGAGGTGATGCATTTTGACAAAGGACAAATATTCAGTAAATGGGCAGATACTAGGGTGTGGAGGTGGGGGGGGTTTGCATAGGGGCATTGGCATGTCTATAGATCCTTAAGCATAGAGAAATATGTCAAAATGTGGATTAAAAGATTTTCACAGTGCTTTGTTATCTAAAGCCTAAGGTATGAGAATGGAGGTGGGGATGCTAAAACCATGTAACAAATAGTTTTACCTTGCTGTAACTTGAGTATTGCATAAAGCTCCTGTACCACCTTAAAGGAGAAGTTGCAGAAGAGAATTGCTGAAAATTTTTGGTATGATTTAAATTTAGATAAGTGAGCAGAATTTTCTATGATGGGTAGTGGAATGTTTTATTAAGGTGCATAAATTGGGTGGCTTTGATAAATCGGAAGAACCAGTTGACCTCAGCAGGTGGATCAAAAGCCAGCGTGGCATTCATTGTTTGTAAAATTCGCCTGCAGTGAGAAAGTAATGTTCCCGGTGGGTAGTAATGGTCTGTGTCATGTTCCCTGAAAAGGGTGGTAGCAACAGAAATCCTCACATTTAATTATACTTGGATAATGGAATCTATAGCTAGTCTTTAGGATTGAGGAAGTCTTGATTCCACTTGGTTTTGTGGATATTGGGGTTAACTGTGGAATGCTAGACCTCCGAAGGTGACTAGGGTGAGTGGGTGGCTAGCCCTGGTGCTCTCTCTGTTACTTAAGCACATTCTTTGCTCTCGATGCATGGGATTGAGGTTCTCAGTACCACCTGTATGCTCCTCTGTTTTGAGTGATGTGAATTTGGAGGCCTTTGCAGAATTTTTGATGCCAGCCAAGTTTCATAAGCGAGTCAAGGCAGCAATTGCTGCTTCCTGATCAAGTTTGCTGCCAGATCTAAGGTTTATAAAATTCTAGTCCTATCCCTCAATTGACCAAAGGTTGTGGTGGCATATCTCCTCAATGTCTGCCTTCTCCAAAAGGTTGTTCCTGAGACCTGTGAGAAGGTCTATGTTGTAATATTGGAGGTTTGAGTGAGGCAGGTTGGTAGCGAATCTTGATCTTGTGGATGCTGAGTGCAAGGCTCAGCCCTGTGTGCTTTGGTGAACAAGCTGGTGGTATCTTGGAACAGATCTGGAGTGTTGGTACCACTGAGTGAAGAGTTCCCTATTGGTTGTGAATATTAACTCTGTTCCCACAATGTTTTGGAGGTGAGATTGAGGAAAGCAAGGCCTTGTTTCACTCCATTGGGCCAAGTGGGCATGTCTGAGTAGTTTTCATTTTGAAATGCATTGTGCCAATGTTTCATCTGAGCCAAAGTGTTTGCAATGGAATTTAAGCTCTAATGGAATAATGTACATTTTCTTCCCCAGCTCTATGCTGAAAAGGTTGCCACTCGGGGGCTTTGTGCCATTGCACAGGCTGAATCTCTACGCTACAAGCTGCTGGGAGGGCTGGCTGTACGAAGGTAGGATGGTGGTTTCATGCTCACATTTTGTATCAAGTAACATTGAAAATAGATTTCAAGGGCTTGTAAAGAAAGCATCTAATCATATGAGTTTGTATAACCACAAGACTCAAGGTAATTATAAAAAACATTTGGCATAGAGCAGGGGTTTTACGCCATAGGCCCCTACCGTTAACAGGTTGGGAACCTCTGGCTTAGAAGATTGTTAATTCATGCTAACACCAAAGCCTGCTTTGGACTATAAAGGATTGTTGGTGTTAATGTTTGCCTATTTGTTAATCCAGACACGTCCATTTTCAGACCAAGCTTCAGTTCTGGGAAACACATCTTTCTAAATTTTACAGAGTTGTTGTTGGGTCATTGGGGGCTGTTTCAGAAGGCTACTAAAAGTTTGACGTGCAAAACTACAGTGGTGGTTGTTAGGTTTGGTATTGCTTCAAAATAAAGTAAATGATTAGAGTTGTTGATACCATTGATATGTCAGGGTGATTTGTTTTAATTTTTCTGCTAAAGTTGTGAATGACTTAATACAAATAGCCTTAGCTTTGGTATTGTTGCTCATAATCCTTGGACAATGATTAGGGAGCACTGGTCTACTCCCAGATTTGCCATCTGCTCATTCAAAAGGTTCTGGTTATTCCTAGACCACCTGAGTAATCCTGCTTTGGATTATTTTGTAGGTTGAAGTTGCTGTGCACTTTTTTTAATGAAACTGAAAACATGTAATACTTCTTTCCTTTCCAGAGCCTGCTATGGTGTTCTCCGCTTCATCATGGAGAGCGGTGCCAAGGGCTGTGAGGTAGTAGTTTCCGGAAAGCTTCGAGGCCAGAGAGCCAAATCCATGAAGTTTGTCGATGGTCTAATGATCCACAGTGGTGATCCTGTGAACTACTATGTTGATACAGCTGTGCGTCATGTACTGCTAAGACAAGGTGAGCATATCATTCTGTGCCTTGTTTGCTAACATCATTTGTAAAGGACTATAGAATACTTTTAGTTTTCTAAAGATGCAGGCTTAATCTGCTATCCCTGATATTTAGCAGTGTATTTTTCCTCTGACCCCAGGTTTTCATGGAGCCTTCACACAGTCTTCATTGTGTATCATATAGTAGGGGGAAACATTTCTCCCCTTGGTATCCAGTAGGCAGTGGTTAAGGACAATTATGCCCTCCAGCTTTTTAAAAATGCTTTCATGTAGATTTGAAATGAGTTTTCTGAAAAGGCCTGCTGAATATTTTTATTAATTTTGTTGCCAAGGTTACGCATTATCTACAATGAAATGCAGCTTTTAGTAAATGCCACTGGTGAAACTAATTGCATCAAGCTGTGAAATTTAAGATCTGTTCAGGATGTACCTGAATTGTTAATTTGAGCATTACATTGTGCTTACAACTGTGGGTACAAGGGGAAATTTCATTTTTTAAATTAGAGTGAAATAGCACAATTAGGAGAAAAGTGATTATTGAATAGTTATGCAACTTAGAATTTGTCCTGATAAGTTCTTTTTTTCCTGAAGGTAGGCTCTTCAAATATGCTTTAAATGTGTATATTAATCCCCGGTGCCTGTTCCATTCCAACATTGACCCATTTTTTAATTCATAGGTGTATTGGGCATTAAAGTGAAAATAATGCTACCGTGGGACCCAAGTGGTAAAATTGGACCCAAGAAACCTCTCCCTGATCACGTCAGCATTGTTGAGCCCAAGGATGAAATCTTGCCAACTACACCCATTTCAGAACAGAAGGGAGGCAAACCAGAGCAGCCTGTAATCCAACAGCCAGGGCCAGTTCCTACTGCATAATTGGTAAGACATTAACTCCCAGCGCTGGTACTCTGAAGCTCAGTGGAAAGGAGGCAATACTTCACGAGTGTCTTTTTGATACTTTTAATTTTCTACTAGTTCACAGAGAAATATCTGTTTCCAGTGAGTGTTCTCTAGAGCAAAGCTTTGTATTAGCTAGATTTATTGAAGTAGAGCATTTAAAGTAGATTGCGGCTGTTGAAGGTAACCCTTTGCGTTCATTTGAATGTTTCCTTTGGGTAATTGTTGCCACAGTAACAAAACTAGAGTGGAGTGTTTCCTGGTAGAAATTATGAATTTAAATTTGACCATTCTAGTAATTTTGTATGACAGTTATGGTAGTGAGAAATAATGTTGCCACTATAACCCAAACCCCAAGAACAATTTTTATAATCAAATTGCTACAGCATTTGTAAAGCCTTCAGTGATGATATTGATGACGAGTCTGCTAAGACTAGATCTGTCTCCGGATACCTGATCCAGGTAGCATGTTCTGTGCTGCTGTGTATTGAGGTTCCTGAGCACAGTGAGTCTTTTAATTGATGACTGAGGCATTTGTCTGAGAAGGGCTAAACAACAAAATATGTGCATGCTTTTTACAGATTACATATTAAGTACCTCTGATGTTTGCTTTTTATGTTTTTTGCAGGTATGGTATCATCTGAAGGCTAATTTTCTGTAATAATGCAATAAAACAACCAAAAAAAGCTTGTGTTACTTGTTTTAATTTACATTCAACACCAGTGTTGGATAACTAAATTGCAATTGCTGAAACTGCTTCCTCCATGGAAGTCAGGTAGTATTGCATTGCCACTCACTTGTATGATTATCTCATTAACATTAGAGTCCTTTCAGCTTGGATTTTGTAGACTAATTGTATAATTTGAAGGAAGATTAAGAAAATGTTGAGAAATTTCAAATTTATCATGAGGGTACAAATGAAATATTCAACCCTGAGATCCATTTTCTTGTGAGTGATAGGCGTAAATAAAAGGTACGTAAATCAATAAAAGACCATATCCAGCAGGGCAAACTGTACAGAAGAACCCAACGAACTATGCAATTACAAAGACAAAAAAAAGTGATTAAATACTGAGAACATGAGATGAAAAGTGCTTGAAGGTGAGTCCACTTCAGTGACAGGGTGAGTGGTTACCCCTCTGATTCAAGAGCTTGCCAATAGTTGAGGGGTAATGACCTCCTGAACTTGGTGTGGGTCCTGAGGTTCCTGTACCACCTTCCTGTTTTAAAGAGGCTGTCCTGCTCTACCTCCCCTCATGAGGACTGGCTAATGGATCTCTGGTTTCCTCCTCCTGAAGTCAATCAGCTCCTTGGTTTTGCTGACATTGAGAGGTGGCACCACTCAGCCAGATTTTCAGTCTCCTTTCTATATGTTGATTTGACCCCACCATTGACTCTGCCAATGATCGTGGTGTTGCTAACAAATTTAAATATGACACAAGCTATTAGCCTCAGTCATAAAAATAAAGGTGATAGTGATTGAAGTTGAAGAAAAGGTTGCACAAGGGTGTTTTGTGGCCAAAGTTTTGAACTTCTGATTAGTTTTGAGGAGATGGTAGTATTACCTGGCTGTAATCAATAAAGAGCAACCTGATGTATCCCATCTTTGCTGTCCAGACCTTCCAGGGTCGAGTGAAGAGTATCTGCTGTTGACCTATTGGGGCCTAATTGGAGTGGACTAGGCTCCTTCTCATGAGTTGATTTTTTTTTTAGCACCAACCTATCAAAGCACTTGACATTGGATGCAAGTGCTACTGGACAATGGTCATTGAGGCAGGTTACCACATTCTTAGATGCCACCAGTGTAATTAAATAGGTGGGTTCCTTGGACTGCTGAAGTGAGTGGTAATCGGTGAACTCTCCAGGCAGTTGATCAGCACAGGTCTTTAGTACTTGGTCAGGTACCCTATCTGGGCTGGATGATTTCTGTGAATTCACCATCCTGAAGGATGCTCTCATGTTGACCTCAAATGGAAATCACAGGGTCGTCGAGGGCTATGGGAGTTGGTGAAGGTGCCTCCATTTTATCATATGCTGTTAAATGGTGATTCAACTGTTCAAAAGTACAAGCTAGAGTACTGTAATTTCAGCTATCAAATACACTAGCTGCTGGGATTGCAAACTTGTTGCTTGGTCAAATGAGATTATGGAGTGAGTTGGAGTGCAAATAGTGGGCAGTTGTAAAAGTAAGCTGTTATGTTTCTTCCTGAGATTAAAATATCTATGCAAAACTATTAAAGATGAGAAGGACAAGTTAGCTTTGATATATAATGCCATCTGCCAGATTGCATGTATCATCTGTATCTGAATTCTTAATGGTTTGTATGGCATATGCCTGCTTTGTCTGTTCAATGTCTTCTGGTGACTGGAGACATTTAGTCTGGGAGAGGATTAAGTTATAACTCGTTATTGGATTCTTTAGTTGCAGCATAGAAGCTTGGCTTGAAGTTACCATTCTAATACTAAGTTGTGTGCCAGGAGAGTTCTGGTGTAGTTCTTGTGAAACAACACGCATTGTACTGTTGTATCATGTTAAGTTATTTTAGATTACGTACTTCAAATTAAAAATGTCATTCTTTTGATAATGTAGTGATGTAAGCTTCAGTTTGTCAAGATTAATCATTCTTTGGCATACAAGCATGAAGGAGAACAAAATTGTTGGGCTGGATTTAATGCAGCATTAAAAAAAATAAAAGCATAATGCAATAAAAAGAACAGGAAAGACAATAACATGATTGAAATATCCTTCAGTTATGAAAAGACTGGATGTTTGTTTTGTAGAGAGCGGATGACACGGTAAAGCTCTCCTAGTGCACCCTTGGGGGGAGAGTGGATATGTAGGCAGCAGTAATGTGGCTGGCATTCATCTGAATGATGTTTGGTTGCTACAAAATAACAACTGCCCTCTACTGAAGAGTCCATCTTGCCTGCAGTTTTTCAGCAGGGAGCTCCCATCTGTGGAATAGAGTTATCCTGCCTACATGGATGTGTTGCCACCCGGCCACTCAGGGGTGACAGCTTTAATAATAACAAATGATAGCAAACCAGCTTTTGCTTTACAGTGTGAGCAACCTGGGTCCCAGTAACGAGTTTGTATGTTCTCTGTGTGACAGTTTCCTCTGGGTGCTGTGGTTTCCTTCCACATTCTAGAGAAGTACTTAATAGGTTTATAATTGGGCGGAGTGGGTTCATTGAGCCCGAAGCTGTTACTGTGCTGTATCTCTAAATAAAATAATCTGGTATCCATAGCAACGCAAAGTGCTTGAACGCAGGTCAGGCAACATATTAGGAAATGAATGAACAGTCAATATTTTGGGCTGAGGTCCTTCATAAGGACTGAAAGGGATGGGGGAAGATGCCAAAACAAGGCTACCCTCCACGGAGGAGCAACAATACCTTGTATTCTGAGTAGCTTCCGATCTGGAGGCATAAGCATTGATTTCTATTTTTTTAAAAATTCCCTCCTCCCCCTCCCCTTTTCTATTCCCCACTTCAGCCCTCTTTTAACTGCCTATCATTCACCCTGGGTCCCGTTCTATGATCCACTCTCCTCCCTACCCCCCTCCCCAAGTCTGAAGAAGTGTGTCAGCCAGAAACATTGACTGTTTACTTCAATAGATACTGCCTCACTTGCTGAGTTCCTCCAGCATTTTGTGTGTTGCCAGAATGAGAAGGAGGTGGGGGGGGGGAGGAGGAGGAGTAAAAGGTGATAGGTGAGTGGGGAGATAAAGTGAGGAGATGGGAGGTGATAGGTGGAAAGAGGAGGAACCTGGAGAGGGAACTTGGAGAAAGGGAAGGAGGAGGGGATGATAGGCGGGTGAGGAGAAGTGATGAGACCAGAGTGGGGAATTGAAGAGGGAAGGGGGAAAATTACTGAAAGGAGAAATCAATGTTGACACCATCAGGTTGGAAGCTACCTAGATGAAATATGAGGTGTTATTCCTCCAACCTGAGTGTGGACTAATTGTGGCAAAAGAGGAGGTCATACACCAACATGTTGGAATCTGGTATCGACAAGTGTTTGGAGTTTATTATCTGGAATTACCTGTCGGTCCAGAGAGCAAGTGGGTTCTGGATGCAGGATCTAGAGTGCTTGTATATCTCCTGTTCCCCTTAGACTTTCTTGGGTTCATAGGAACATGTATTAAGTTATGCTGCAACATATAAAACAAAATATGAAAAGTGTCTATGGGTATTAATAGGAGCAGTGGTAGTGCTGAACTGGCAAATTTACTGAAGTTCCAAGATTGACGGAAAAGGCATCCACTGAAATTTATTTATTTAGTGACGCTGTTTGGAGTAGGGAGAGATCCTTCGAACCATGCCACCCCTGCAGCCTCTGACAGACCTGATTAACCCTATCCCAACCATGAGACAATTTACAATGACATATCAACCTACTCAGTATGTCTTTGGACTGTGGCAGGAAACTGGAGCACCCAGGGAAAACCCACACATTCCATGGGGAAGATCTACAGACATCTTACACGTGACACTGGAATTGAACTCTGGAACACCTCGAGCTTTAATAGCATTGTGCTAACTGCTATGCTACTGTAGTATGAGAAGAAATTGCCCCTCATCTCCAATCTTAAATGGCTTACCAATTACCTCAACACCACCAGCAACTGTTCAAGCTGTTGATTAATGATGCACAATAGTTGTGTGATATGTTGCCAGCAAGCCACAGTTCTTGGAAATAGGCTATTTTGACCCACCAAGTCTGCTAGTTTCTAAAATGATCACATTTGCCTGATTTTTCCCCCCACTGACCTATTGTACCCTTCTTCCTATCAATTCCTCTCTCAGTAAACACTCTAGTGGCCATTTAGTGGGAATAGGACAATCCTACCAGTGGGATATATTGGAGTTGGGGGAAAGAAGAGAGAAACTGAGGATGATATTGATAGCCAGGATCAAACCCTAGATCACTGAAGATACCCAGTGACTGAAGAATCATGAGAATGATTGTTCTGTGCTCCAGGATTCATGTATGTGGGAAGAAAAATATAGAAGATGGTGCAGCAAAGATACAACCCAGATTTCAAAATATGCACATGAGTTTGGTTAATTGAAATTTGGGAGTTCATGGCTGTTTGGAAAGCATTTGAAGTAACTTTCATGACACAGAACTGTTGAAAGCTTTTGCTCTGGACCTACAACCCTGCTTTAATTCTGTTAACTCAAAATTGCATTCATTACTCTTGGTCTGGCTTAGTTTTTGAAACTCAGAAAATGTAAACTGAAGGGGGTGGGAATAGAGGTGAATTGTAAGGCAATCAAACCTGGATCCAAGACAGTGTGTCTGTCCTTGCTCCCATCATAGTTCCTTTTTCCCCTTACAATATCTTGATTCAAATAAAAATACATTAGCCATTACATAGATTAGAAGCATTGATGTTATGCACAAAAAGACCAGGATTGGAAGTATGCACTGTTGAGGATTGTATGGTCAAAGAAATAAGCAAAATGAGATCAGAATCTATAAAGCATTCTTCAATCAGCAAAAATTAAAGGCAAAAAGTTATCCACTGCTCCATTTGGATATCAGTATGAGATTAGAAAGTAGAAGTACAGTATATCCATGCATATTTCCATGGTCAAATTTGCATGCCAATATAGACTTCAATTATCTGTACTATTTTTATAAACAAAAATGATACACTCCGGGTTTTCATAATCCATTTATTATTTGTCTATTACAGTTCAGATTACCTGCTTTACATTGGATTGGCCTTTTATCTTAATATTTTTTCTTAGTCTGTCATTACAAATAGTATCTTGTACTCTTGTATTGCAAATTATTCAGACATAGTATAATGTCACAAGCAAGAGAAAATCTGCAGGTGCTGGAAATTACTATATGTCACTCAACTTCTCTTTCCCCATCATTGAACTGTTCTAGTGCCAACGAAGAATAATGTGAGCTGCCTGAATGACTATTGCACAATAGCACTCACATCTATAGTGATGAAATGCTTTGAGAGGTTGGTCATGATTAGACTTAACTCCTGCCTCAGCAAAGGCCTGGACCCATTGCAATTTGCCTATCACCACAATAGGTCAACAGCAGACACAACTTCAATGGCTCTACACAGCCCTAGACCACCTGGTCAGGATACTGTTCATTGACTATAGCTCAACATTTAACATCATCATTCCCATAATCCTGATTAAGAAGTTACAGAAACTGGGCCTCTGTACCTCCCTCTGCAACTGGGTCCTTGACTTCCTAACTGGAAGATCACAATCTCTGCGGATTGGTGATAATATCTCCTCTTTGCTGATGATCAATTCTGGTGCACCTCAGGGGTGTGTGCTTAGCCCACTGCTCTACTCTCTCTACACCCATGACTATGCAGCTAGGCGTAGCTCAAATACCATCTATAAATTTGATGACGATACAACCATTGTTGGTAGAATCTCAGATGGAGATGAGAGGACATACAGAAGTGAGATGATATACCAACTAGTGGAGTAGTGTCATAGTAACAACCTTACATTCAACATCAGTAAGAAGAAAGAGCTGATTGTGGACTTCTGGAAAGGTAAGATGAAGGAACACATACCAATCCTTATAGAGGGATCAGAAGGGGAGAAAGTGAGCAGTTTTAAGTTCCTGGGTGTCAAGATCTCTGAGGGCCTAACCTGGTCTCAACAAATCAATACAGCAACAAAGAAAGCAACTATGCTTCATTAAGAGCTTAAAGAGATTTGGTATGTTAACAAATACACTCAAAAACTTCTATAGATGTACTGTAGAGAGTATTCTGACAGGCTGCATCACTGTCTGGTATGGTTGGGAGTGGGGGAGGTCCAATGCACAGGACCAAAAGAAGCTTCAGAGGGCTGTAAATTTAGTCAGCTCCATCTTGGGTACCAGCCTACAAAGTACCCAGGACGTCTTCAAGGAGCGGTGTCTCAGAAAGGCAGTGTCCATTATTAATGACCTCCAATACCCAGGGCATGCCCTTTTCTCACTGTTATCATCAGGTAGGAGATACAGAAGCCTGAAAGCACACACTCAGTGATTCAGAAACAGCTTCTCCTCTGCCATCTGATTCATGGATGGACATTGAACCCATGAACACTACGTCATTTTAAAAATATATATTATTTCTGTTTTTGCATGATTTTTAATCTATTCAATATACATACACTGCAACTGATTGATTTTTCTTCTAGATTATGTATTGTATTGAACTGGTGCTGCTAAGTTAACAAGTTTCACAAGACATGCCAGTGATAATGAACCTGATTCAGATTATGATTCTGTTCCCATAATATATGGACTCACTTTCAAAGACTCTTCATCTCAAGTTCTCAATATTTATTTATGATTATTATTTCTTTCTTTCTTGTTTTTCCACAGTTTTTTCATTGATTCTATTATGGTTATTATTCTATTATTGATTTATTGGGTATGCCCACAAGGAAATGAATCTCAAGGTTGTATATGGTGACATATATATACTTAGATAATAAATCCATATTGAACTTTTGGGGTATTAATTCAGATGAGTCATGGTATAAAATAATAGTTTGAAAAGGTTGAGTTGGTCTCTGAGGTCTGGGAGACTGACTGTTGTGCTGCAATGCATATACCATTTGAATCCCTCAAAGCTATTTCTGTTGAGAACATAGAACCCTACAGCACAGGACAGATACTTTGCCCCTAGATGTTGTGCTGAGATTTCAACCTCCTACCCTCCTACGTAGCCCTCCAACTTTCTGTCTACATGACTTTAGTTATGAACTGTTGAGAGCAGGAAATCTTTCAGGTTTAATTTCTGTCCTGCTGATTTGTACGTTTTCAATTAATTCTTCTGTTTCAAAGGAGGAGGAAAAACCATGCTGAAGGTAGTCCAACAAAAGCCTTAAAAGTTGTACAAAAGTGGATTAAGTCAAGTTCCCATTTGGCCTTAGCCAGCAACTGGCGTCTTTTTGAAATGAAGTTTGAAAAATGAGTGGCCTGTAATTTCTTCAAGAACCAGTTAACAGGATTTGTGGAAAGAAAATTGTAGTTTTTCATTCATAGGGATTTTCCATAAGCTTTCCTGAATATTTAACTTTGTAATTTCCAATGTTTCGAAATACTTCTGCAAGGATCATCACCACGTCACAATGGAGAGGCTTGTGTGTTCCTGAGAGTGATAGTATCTGGAATTGAGCCATCTGGCACTTAGCATCTGTTGGGGTCATCCATGAAGGTAAGGTCAAGGGAGAGGCTCATATAAAGAATGATCCAACGGTGGAGCTGGTGAAAGATGATGACATATCACAATGGTAGTGAAGGCGGAGGAAGACAAACAGCAGAGAAGGGTCAACTTGATTCCATGGCCATTGGACTCTGACTCTGACCTGTCAAGGACTGCGAGGCAGCCGCCCATGCACCAGCGTCCTAACATTAAACAAGGTCATGCACAGGCATTCTCTATTAAGGGAACCACCCTAACATCCAGGAAGGAGAACATCATACTCGTTTTGAGTGATTGCACTACTTCTATACTGAGCTTGAAGAGTCAGAGTTGTACAGCACAGAAATGGAGCCTTTAGCTTGATCGGGATAACTTTTTAGAACACATATTTGACCAAATCAGGGACAATCCAAATACACAGCTACTCATTTAGCTGTGCTTGAATGAGTAGTGTGCATAGCCTCTGGAGAATATTGAGCAAAGCTAAATACTTTGAAGTTTGTGTATTTTGCTAAATGTCTCCTAGAGATAGGGCTTAAATTGTATCGTCAATTGGGTTGATTCCAATTTACCTTTCTCCCAAGAGTCATTTTGTGATTCTAAGTGAAAATTTTCAAGGTAAGAAGTTCTTAATCATGACAATTCCCATGCCTTAGTTCCTGGTGCAGAAAGTCTGTGATCCACTGTGTAGGAATTGTGCCTTGTCAGAGCTGCTGATCTTTTGAGCTTTGGAACCTTAATTACTTAGCAATAGTGATTTCCCTAATCATTGTTTTGAATCCTGTTCATTAAGAAGGTTGTATTAAGACAAGACCTTATGTTTTAATATAGTCTCTTATAAAATGCACATTAACCTTTCATTGTAACCCAGGGAGCTAATAATTGTAATAATGCATTTCACTGGTAGCAGATATTTAGCAGATATTCAGACAAGAATATACATTAATTAAGTCACATAGAGGCAAAGCAAATATTTTAACTACTGTTAAAACCTTCGCACTTCCAAAGCAGAGTGAAATAGGTGCAATTGTTATTGAACCTGTGGCTTCATCAAAGGATTCAAAGTATATATACAGCATACATCTGACTTCCATCTTCCCCACAGACAGCCACGAAACAAAGAAGAACCATGGAACCCGTTCAGAGAGAAAAAACATCAACTTCCCCCCCCCCCCCACCCCACATGCAAAATAAAAAATCACTCAAATGGCTACAAAAAACCCCTAAAAATACAGGATATAAAACACAAAATCAGGAGGCATATTTCAGTTCAGCTCAGTATTCATTATCTGCAGGCTGCTCTGACTGGAAAATTCACGCAAGGATAGCAAGAAAAAAGAGAAGTGACCGGAAAATAGAACATGAATTAGAGTGCAATCTACAAACCGTGACGATTAAATCTTGCTCCAGCACCATCCTCCAACAGCATCGGGGTTGGGGGGGAGGGGGGGGGGTAGAGAGAGATCATTGAATGGAAGGACCTTCCTTCAGGACTAGCGAGCGAGCAAGAGAGAGAGAACATCCTACAGCAGCAGCGAGCAAGAGGCTGGTAGATGGCACTGAATACTCACTGCCTTGAGGATTTCAATCTTCCTCAGCACTTTAATCAGCAAGAGGTGGAGTTGATCACGGGCTTGTGGCTCTGCAGCAAAGTACCTCTAGTGATGCTACCTAATTATGCAAAAGCTAAGGGAGCTACAACATATTTAACTCCAAATTTAATGAAACATTTATTCCTGAGAGAGCTGCACAAGGCAATTACTGACGGGCCATTGCCTCCTGCTGAAGAACCTAGAATTAAGGTTACAAATCCCAGATAATGGATCATCCATTTCAGACATAGAGAGAAAAGTTCTTCAGTCAGATGCTTGTGAATCATAGATTCAAGAAATTCTGCAGATGCTGAGAATCTTGAGCAACACACAAAAAAAAGCTGGAGGAATACAGTATGTCAGGAAGCATCTATGGAGAGAGAAAAACAGTTGAAACTTCTGGCTGAGACCCTTCTTTAGGACATAAAGGAAAGGGGCAGTGTCCAGTATACAAGGATGAAGATCCATAATTTTGTGAAAGTGGTGTCACAGGTAGATAGGGTTGTAAAGAAAGTTTTTGTCACATTGGCCTTCGTAAATCAAACTACTGAGTTCTGGAGTTGGGATATTATGTTGAAGCTGTATAAGACGTTGGTGAGGCCTAATTTGGAGTATTGTGTAGCACACACAAAATGCTGGAGGAACTCAGCAGGCCAGGCAGCATCTATGGAAAAGAGGAGTATTGTGTGCAGGTTTTGTCAGTTACCTATAGGAAAGATGTCAGTGAGTTTGAAAAAGTGCAGAGAAATTTTACAAAGATGTTGCCAGGACATGAGAACCTAAGTTATAGGGAAAGGTTGAATTGGTTAGGTCTTTATTTCCTAGAGCGTAGGAGAATGAGGGGAGATTTTGATAGAAAATATACAATATTATGAGGGGCATGGATAGGGTGAATGCAAGCAGGCTTTTTTTCACATGTTGGGTGAGATTATAAATAGAGGTCCTGGGTTAAGGGTGAAAGGAGAAATCTTTAAGGGGAACATGGGGGGGGGGAACCTCTTCACTTAGAGGATGGTAAGAGTGTGGAATGAGCTGCCAGTGGATGTGGGTTTCATTTCAACATTTAAGGAAATTTGGATAGGTAAATGGATGGGTATGGAGGTCTGTGGTGCAGATGATTGGGCTAGGCAGGTTAATAGTTCAGCATGGACTAGATGGGTCAGAGGTGGTGGAGGGGTATGAAATAAGATCCTATGGGACAGTAGATGGAAGAGGTAAAGGGCTGAAGAAATAATCTAATATGAAAGGACAGTGGACCATGAAATAAAGGAGAAGGGGAACCAGGGAGAGGTGACAGGAAGGTGAGGACAAGAGAAGAAATGAGAGGGTAACCAGAATGGGAAATGGAAATTGGCAGATGGGAGAAATTGCTGGAAGTTAGAGATTTTGTGCACGGTGCTTGTGAATCATTGGAATTCTCCACATTGAGAGGCTGTGGGTATTGTGATTGAGTGTGTCCAAGGTTGAGTTCACTAGGTTTGGGACACTGATGAAAAAGGGGAGGAAAGACTGTATAAAATACCTATCTCTCAAAGGGAACCTTCTTTAAAGATGATGGAGTACTTGTCACCCCAGGTGTAATGTAAATATTGTAGGCAATTTGAACTTAGTGATGTGATAATGATTGAATCTTTTTGTTTAATTTAAAAAGTGAGAAGTTTCTAGAATATCTGAAAACAGTGTGTATACCTTCAGGACAAAATGGGATGGAGTGTTCTGCCAGGACCTACCGACTGGATTGACTTTAAAAGTATTATTTGGTCACATTTAAACAAATGGACCACAGGAATTAATGAGAATCTGCAGACTAATTTGCACTTAATCTAAAATTGTAAAAATATGCTTCAAATAACAGTAACTGATAGAAGTCATTATTGATCACTTTGCAGGATGTTGGTAATTACCCCTTTAATTTTAAGGCAATCTAATAAAGTGATTATTACCTCACACTACCGGCAATGTGCTAATCAGTTAATAACTTGTCAGTGAAGTTGGTTGAGGGATAACTGCTGACCAACATTGGAGTTAATCCTCTGCTTCTCTAGGAGAGGCATGGGATCTTTCATGCTTAAGTGCTACCTAGCTGTGGTCGCTGCTGCCCAGGGTAAAACTGGACAGGCAGAGGCCTGGAGCCACTTGCATAACCATCTCCACCAAAGGTGAACAACCGTCCAGCAGCTCGGCGGCAACCAATGGTGAATCACTGTGTTAAAGTGAGAGGACTGTCAAAGGTCAAAGGAATACAGGAGAAGACAAATTAAAGAGGACCGACTGTACGTTTCTTTTGAATGGGTGGGTAAAAGATACTTAGTAAGTAGCACAGTCACTGGCCCTTTGGCCCACAACGCGTCAAACTAAATAAATCAGTAATCAAGTGGCCAACTAAGCTAATCCCTTATGCCTATACAATGTTCATATGCCTTAATTTTCCTCACATTCATGTGCCTATCTAAATGTCTCTTAACAGTCCCTCATGGTTCTGCCTCTACCATCATCCCAGGCAGTGCATTCTGGGAACCCACAACTCTCTGTGTAAAAAAACTTGCCTTAAAATTACCCCCCTCACCATAAATGCATGCCCTCTAGCATTAGACACTTCAAACCTGGGAAAAAGATACTGCCTTTTATTCTATCTTGTTGATATGTGTTTGATTCTAACTTTGTGTCGAAAGGAAGACTGAAATGATCAGTAACAAAAGGGTGGCGGAATTTGCACAATATCACTCAAGGGGATTTGGGTTTTGTTTGATTCATTTGGTGTTATTGAGAGATTAACATTTATGGTGAATCCTCAACTGCTTCTAAGCACCCCAGTTCAATCCCTAACAATCCCATATTCAAGCTTGACCTTTGTCCCATTTGGAATCAGATAGGAATCCTTCTTCGCGGTATGTGCATTTCCCGTGAATCGTGAACTCTTGTCCCCGTACTTGTCTCCATTCCCTTTGAGTTGTACGAGTTTGCACCAGGTTGTATGCTCAGCCAGCTGCATCACAGGCACACAATCAAGAACATCTTCAGGAGGCAATTCCTGAAGAAGGTGGCACGCATGTGTCACTATCTCAGAGGACCTGTCCTGATCCGTTATATAAAAGTAATTTCAAAGAAAGCACAACAGTGCCATTATTTCCTCAGGAGCCTGCGGAGTTTTGGCATGTCATCGAAAACCTTGGCAAACTTCTATAGATGCGTGGTGGAAAGTGTGCTGATTGGCTTTATTACAGCCTGGTATAATGCCTTTGCGTGGAAAATCCTACAGAAGGTAGTGGATTTGGCCAAGTACATCATGAGTAAAACCCTCCCAACCATTGAGCACATCAATGTGAAACATTGCCGTAGAAAAGCAGCATGTATTATCAAAGACCACCCAGGCCATGCTCTTTTCTCACTGCTGCCACCAGGCAGAAGATACAAGAGCCTCAGGACTTGCACCACCAGGTTCAAGAACAGTTACTACCCCTCAACAAAAAGGGGAGAACTGCAGTCGTCCTGCTTCTGGTGTTCCCACTTTAAGAACTCCTTATCTTGTTATGTCATGCTAGTCATTTATTGCTATTTATTTACATTTGTATTTGCACAATTTGTTGTCATTGAGCCTGTTTTCAGTTACTGTTCTATAGATTCGCTAAGTATGCCCACAAAAAAAAGAAAATGTGGTGACATGTATGTACTCTGATGATAAATTTTAATTTATACTTTGTAAGGACCCTTACCACTTAGAATATGCCCTCTTCCCATTACTACCATCAGAGATGAGGTCGAGGGGTATAAAGACCTACATTCAACATTTTAGGAAAGTCTACTTCCCCTCTGTATTAGATTGCTGAATCATTCATCAACTATCTCACTATTTTGCTTTCTTTTCCACTATTTATTATTTTATATATTCTTATTGTAAGTTATAGTGATTTTTTATGCCTTACAGTGTACAGCTATCGCAAAATAACGAAATTTGACAGCATACTTCAGTGATAGCAAACCTGATTTGGATTCTGAGTATCTCTAACATTTTCTGTTTTATTTCAGGTATTTAGCAATGGTAGCAGCTTGCTTTTGGCGTGTTAAAGTTTTTGAGTGTATTCATGTCAGCCACAAAGTTTTGGGCTGCATGTTGGTAGCTGGAATTACTATGGATAGCCACTTGATAGCAAGCTGAATCTTCAGTCCTGTACGGCTCTGACCACAGGCAAAAAAAATCTGCAGATGCTAGAAATCTGAAATAAAAACCGGCGAATTCTGAAAATCCTCAGCAGGCCAGTCAGTGCCTGCACAGAACTAAAAACGTAGTTCTGATGCCGACTGGAAATTCTAACCATCTGACATTGTCTGAATATGAATGCACCCAGTCAGAAAATGAGATGCTCTTCCTTAAACTTGCCCTTTTGCATTGAAGCTCAGTGTTAAGGATTAAAGAAAAAAGATGAGAAATTGGAGTGTGATGGAGAATTAAAATGACAGTTCATTGTGCAGTTGATATAATCTACATGGACCAGCGAGATCTTTGATAGGGCCCAACATGGCAGACTGGTCCAAAAGTTTAGAGCATATTCCGTCCAGGTCAAGTTGGCAGATTGGATACAAAATTGCCTTGGTATTGGGCAGAATGGTGATTGTGTGGTGTTGTTTCTGTGATTGAGAGCACAGGGCTGGTGGTGTACCACAGGAGTTGATGCTGTTACATAAATTAACAATTTCCATGTGGATGTATGAGCAGTGATTAATGTTTGCAGATAACCCAATAATTAGTAGTGCTCTTGATAATTGTAAGCTATATGATGGTAATGATCATTTGGTAGGAAGGGCAGAGCATTGGCAGATTAGTTTAATCCTGTTGTGCGAGGGAGGAATAATGGGGGTACGACAGAATGGTAAGATCCAAACAAATGTTGAGGAAGAGAGACTTCGAAAGGAAGCAACATTGGTAACGTGGGTAAGAAGGCAAACAGGATGATCATTTGAAGTGGAGAAGGGTCAAACAATGGTGCAGCTGGAAGAGTCAGTTCCTCTTTGTAATTAAAATTCTTCCTGATGAATCTTCTCTGTATCCTCTCAAATGCAGACGTGTCTTTCCAGTAGTGCACAGAGCACACATTTTTTCAGCTGTGGCCCACCTAATGTTTTCTGAAGTTGTACCATTGTCTCCCTGCTCTCCTCAGCACATGGAGTGCTGGGGCCATTCCCAGGGCCACAGAGAGTGTGTGGACTCCACACAGACAGTGCTATAGGTCAGGTTTTGAATCAATGGGACGGTGAGGCAGCAGCCCTAATAGCCATACCACCATTCACCACTTCAAGTACTCATGAACTAGAGATGCCCCAGAATTGGTGGGGATGTTTTGTTTTTTTCTCAAGGGTTTGATCACAACCTTAGATTTGGAGAGTCTTGATCCAAAACATTGGGTGCTTATTTCCCTCCACAGATTCTGTCTGATTTGCTGAGTTCCTTCAGCTTTGCTTCTTTTTGCTGCGGATTCCAGCAGTTGCAGTCTCTTGTGCCTTCCTGGTTATCAAGTTGTGAGAACTTTCAGCTCACTCTCGTCTGCAGATAGAGATAGAAACCCCGGAAAGGTCAATCCATTGAGCACATCTACAAGGAGTGTTGCCACAAGAAAGCAGCGTCCATCATCGAGGACCTCACCATCCAGGCCATGCTCTCTTCTCGCTGCTACCATCGGGAAGAAGGTACGGGAGTTTTAGGTCCCACACCACCAGGTTGAGGAACAGTGCTTGCTCTTCAACATCAGGCTCCTGAACCAGCATAGGTAACATCATGCACCTCACCACCGCTGACTGTAAGAAGTTTGTATGTGCACCCCTTGACCACATGGTTTCCTCCCACAGTCCAAAGCTGTACTAGTTGGGAGGTTAATTGGTCATTGTAATTGTCCCATGATTAGGCTAGCATTAAACCTGGGCAGCATGGCTCAGAGGGCCGGGAGGTCCTATTCCGTGCTGGGTCTCAATAATAAACACTGAGCTGATTCCACGACCTATGGAGCCACTTTCAAAGACTCTACAACTCATATTTTCATTATTTATTGCCCAGAAGGCTGCAATGGCAAACCACTTAAGTAGAAAAATTTGTCAAGAACAATGATGGTCATGGAAAGACCATAATTGCCCACATCATACAACATGGCACATAACAATTAAACAATTTATTTTTACTTGTTTTTTTTTATTTGTACCGTTTGAATTCTTTTGCACATTGGTTGTTTTTCAGTCTTTGTGTGTAGTTTTTCATTATATTGTGTTTCTTTGTTCTACTGTGAATACCTGCAACAAACTGGACCTCGAGGTAGCACACGATGACATATACGTACTTTGATAATAAATATACTCTGTATTTGACAGTTTGTACACAGAATGAAGGGCGAATATTTGCAATACTGTGCACAGAAAAGATAAAACCAGTCTATTTTTGCAATTACGTCAGAGTCCACGTGGGGGCGATAAAGCCTTCCTTTTAAATGGAGCGCCAATTTCACCGATTATTACTGGAGCGTGTCACCTTACAATAATTTATGTTATAAACAAAAAACACGTTTTGAGAAGTTTAGGGTGAAAGCCGGTGAGGAAAAAAAAAGATAGCGAGTGAGGCACAGCCTGATTAATCGCAGGAACCGTGGAAAGATGGGTGGGGGCGGGGGCTCCGGTGAATTGTCTCCAACACAAAGAAAGGTAAGTAGGCAGGGAATCGGCCCCGCCTTTCAACGCAGAAATCCCGTTAACGTGCACAAAGATGCACTTAAAACAATAGCTAAAAGCAACAGAAACACATTTTACGATGCAAGAGCTACCTCAAAATAAATTTAAGAAATCTTAATCCACCCCTCCACCAATTTTTTTACCCAGAGGCCGTCCCAGTTGTCTTTCTCCGCCCCCTTTACTACACTTTATTTGCATGGCTTGTTTTTTTTGGGGGCAAAAAGACAAAAGTCACGCAAAAGTGGGCAACAGATTGTAGGAGAGACCAAACAAAATGCCAGTGGGCACGGAGAAATACGCCTGCAGCTAGGGAAATAAAAAATGCTGTTGGCTTCGTTGGTTGTGTCTGGAACTAGTCGGTTTCGAAAAGTTAAGTCACAGCGCGAAAAAGTTGGAGAGGAAATTTCCTTTTTTTGGCAAAACTTTCTCCTGCAGCGCATGGATGAGATCAAGAATCGAGCAAAGTGTCGGAAAGGTCAACGCTTGTTCCTTGCTCGCTTGGGTTGTTCTTTTATGCGTTAGTTCAGTGAGTATTTATTAACTTGGGAATTTTAAAGACGGGGGGGTGCAAAAGAAATAGATCAACGATGTATTGGGTGGGTTACAAAACGCGACCTCTGGAACAGTGGATGTGAAAGGGAGAAAATATTTTAAAAAGCGATGGCGGAAAAAGATCAAGGGAGAAAAGTGACTGTTTATAGAAGTATTTCATTGAAATATCTGAGCGAGTGGAGACCCAAAATCTCGGCTGATGAGAGTCAGCAGGAGCCGAAACTTGTATCCAGCGTTGCCCAGCCCCCCATATGCGAGGCTGCTGGAGCCGGCAGTCAACAAAGTGTGGTCAGATCTACCGGCAAACTGCGGTCAGTCTCCAAACTGGTTTCTGCCAATGTCTCCAGCCCGGAGGTGAAAAGAAGCCATTCGATCTCCCCGTCCATCCGCCAGCTCTCGGAGCTCTTCGACCCCGTGGAGAACAGCCCGGCTGCCTGCGTGCCGAAAGCCCGGTTCCACGACAAGACTACCGAAGGGGAGTCCTGGGCTCCGGGCAAAGGCAGTCGAGAGGAGGAAGCGGGGCTCGAACCGGTACCCGCGGGCTGCGGCGGGGAGGGAGATGGGACGCCCGGGGTGAAGGTACCCGAGGTGCCCCCGCAGGGCCGAACTGCCCAGCCAAATTCCGGACAGGTCACCAACTGGCCCAGCGTCGCCGAGATGCTCAAACTCTTTGGAGAGACGAGACCACCACGACCGAGTTCCGACTCCCCTGACTTCAGTGGCCCATGGGAGGTAGCCCTGGAGCAAAGCGAAGCGGCCGGCCAGGGGGCTCCCTGTCCCGAGACCGAAGGCGCCCAGGCCAGCTGGAGTGAGAGCATCAGTGGTCAACCGCCACCGCCACCCCCTCGGAGTTTCTTTCCACCAGCTCCAATGTTGCCTTGGTGTTCCTCTGGTGTGCATAAACAAGAGGCAAGTCCGCGATCAGATAGCGCGCATTCCAGGCATAACTGCTCCAAACCACAGGCCGTCCTCACGGCTGCTGCTCCGGGCTCAGAGGCGAGTTCCAGCGACGAGAGGGGAGACGGCAGAGAGCCGGCGCAGGGCACCTCCCACACCAGCTGCCGAGCCAGCAAGCTCTCCCGGCCCCGGGACGGGTCTTCCGGCAGCGACGAGGATCCTCATCCCGTGGTCCACAGGGACGTCAAGAGACGGTCGTTGAGGAAGAAGAAAGCCAGCGTGCAGGTAGGCAGCAAGGATGACGAGTCTGACAGCGATGGCCCCCTCGGCGTGTCTCCGTCGAGGCGGGAGGGTCAGCTGGGGCACCTGGTCTGTAAAAGCGATGAAGGTTTGAAGCCACTGCCCGCCGGAGAGTTGGGCTCGGCACCGTGTGGCTTGGCAGCTCTAACACGTGAGAGAAAACATTGTATCTCAGCAGCCTGCCAGACAAGCAAAGTTGAACAGAACCATAAAAGGTCCGTTGGACCGCTTGGAGATAGTGCAACGCCCATCACTGTAAATCAGCCTCAGAGCAGCACCTCAGGGTCACCCATACCAATGGTCTCCAGAGTTGCAAAAGTCAACATCCAGTCGTTCCTGCCGAGCCCAGGCAGCTCCCGGAGCAGCAGCAGGTATTCCAGCACTGAAACTTTAAAGGAGGAAGATCACTATTCAGGATTAAGCAGGAACTTCCAGGGGAGTGTGAGCATGCACCGGCCACCAGTCTTTGGTCACAGTGATGAGACAGCAAAGCATTTCAAACCACCAGTGCGTTCCCGACCCAAGCTGCCCTTTGGGATTGTCAAGGTAATGAATGAGACTTCAGCAGGGAGAGTGAGCCCGCAGTATGAATGTAGCACTAATAAATCGAAGCAGAGAAAGTCTATGTCAAATCCTGATATAGCCTCGGAAACACTGACTTTGTTTAGTTTTCTCAAATCGGACTTTTCAGCTCTCAGAATGAAGAGAAAGGAAAAGGAAGACTATCCCAGTGATGGGGTTAATCCCAGCCACACTGGAGACACCCAGTGCCCAAGTGCTAACCGACTGCGGGAGCTTGCCTCGGTGGGGAGGGGAAGAGGCTCACTCCAGTCTCTGAGTCAGCAGCCGGGGAGTGCACGCCCCACTCTCAAAGACCTCACTGCCACTCTCCGCCGTGCCAAGTCTTTCACATACTCCGACAAGCCAGCTCCCCGCAGGCTGGTGCCTCGCAGCGTCATGAAACCCAGTACTTCAGAAGTCATGCTTGCGAACATAGGGTGCTGTGATTCCGCTTCAGAGGGCGAGGGCCAGGACAGCACGGGGCAGAGAGGCGAGGACGTGCGGCCCGTTGACATGCAGGTTCAGTACATCCAGGAGGCTGGGCAGCTGTTCGAGAAGATCAACATGATGTGGTCCCAGAAGGAACCCCTGGATGACTTTGGCCAGAAGGAGGGGGAGTGTCATGGGCGCGAGGAGGAAGTCGGGCTGTTTCCAAAGGACCCTGAGGTTCTAGCTGCTTCGGTGGTTGGAGAGCTAAAGAGCGCGCAGCGGGGAGGATCCGAGGAGAATCTGTCGGGTGGGAAATCGGCAGATGACCTGTCGGGCCCTGAGTCGAGTATGACTGACGAGGGGATTGTTACCGAGCCTGAAAATGGATCCAGCAGCACTTTGTACAAGGACATAGCTAGTCACGTGTTGGAACGCAAGCCAGCCAGCGGCACGAGCGCGGAGGATCACCAGGAGCTGCTTGCCAGCAAAGGGTCTGCTCCAGCAATGGCCGCAGTGAGGTCCGGCTACGAGAGTGTTGCAATCGGAGGAGATGTGGTGTACAATAAAACTGCCGCCCCTGTGACACTGGATCCCCCTTCGACTCCCAGTTCCGTTCGACGCAGAAGGAAATACCCTCCCGGAGGCAACAATGGGTCCGATTCCAGCAACGGGAGCAACGGGGAGTCCAGTGGCGACACGTACCGGTCCTTCAGTGACCCGATGCCCCACCGGAAGTGTCCGGAGGAGAACGAGCATTTCTCTGTCGACAGCAACCTGCTGGGCTCGCTAAACTCTGTGAAAGGGAGCATCCTGGAATGCTCAACCACTGCCTTATCGGAATGCACTGGGAGCGCAGCCAGCGACCTGTCGGTGTGCAGTGATGGGCTGAAGGACTACAACACTGTCATCCAGCGCATTGTCAGGGAGCCAGGAACCATGGACAACCTGATCGATGAGAAAGGTAATGGGAAGCTGGTGAAGAAGAAGTCATTAAGTGACCCAAGTCGGAGGGGAGAGTTGTCCACGCCAGGCTTCAAGGGCCCAAGTGAGCCTATAACTGAGATGGAGCAGGCGATTCCCACATCCAGCAGTGAACCAATCCTTTCGGAGCAGCGAGATGAGGTGGGGGACCTGGAAGAGTTTTCCAAACAGGTTAGGAAGTCCCGCTCACAATCAGAGCGCACGTTGCCTTTGCAGGTGATTGAGGAGCAGGGTAAAGTGAACTTGCAGAGCTTCAGCCTACACCCAAAGCTCACTGAAGTTCTCTCGCCGAGGTCAATGAGGCGGAGCTCCAAGAAGCGTAACAACAGGGTGACACAACAGGAAGGTAGGAAGTATGAGATGCCCGGTGAGATGGACCAATCTCCACCGGCCAAGACAAGGCCATTGTCCAAGCACGTAAGGCACACAAGTGAACCAGCCAGTTTCGTTCCCATATCGTCCAAAGTCGTTGCACCTGAAACACATTTGTCATGTAGTCAACCAGTTCACGTTGCTACCCCAGAACCCACAAGACAATCTAGGAAGCAGCTTCCACTTGCACAGACTCCATCCTTGGAAGATGTCACCAAGCAGTACACTTTGAAGGGGGAACCACCCGTTGTATCTCCTGTGGATTTGCCCGTCATGGCTCCTGGTACGCCAACCAGCTCTGAAAACCGTGTATCCTCTCTGTCGAAACCAAATGGAGAACTGGCACCAAGCACGAACAAAGCGAAGCCTCAAGTGGTGAGTGAATTGGGCTCCAGATTATTTTGCACTGATTAAGCTCTCTTTGTACATCATGTTGGTCTGAAAGTTCTGTTAAGTGCTCTACAATGTAATTTGGTTTATAACCATGAGTTTCTGTTTGAACTTCCTGCCATGTTTAATCACGCAGAAAGAAAGACTAAACCTTAACCTCTAGGAATGTCTTTGAATGCAAATCTACAGCACTCTTTTTGGAATTGAGAAATCTGTTCCCATCAGCTTGAAGGGAAAACTGATGTTTAGTTCACCAAGGCCCCTTGTAGTTGAAGTCAGATTCCTTTTTCTCAATGTAAGAATTCTCCCAATATTCAAGAGCTGTCCGGGTTCCAAAATTAGTTCTGAACAACAAAGCTTATTCAGCAGTATATCTTTTCCTTTAAAATCTAATGTAGCTTTCACTTAGGAAGAAATTTAATTCTGTGGCTGCAAGAGTACAAGGCTCTACTCTAACTTGTCAGGTCTGCAACTAGCAAAGACAATTGGATTAAGTTCTTCACTCCGTTTGTAGTAACTGGGCAGGACGTTATCAATGCAACGCTTGGGTCTTGCCATGACCTGTTGACTTCCTTCTGAACTTGTAGTGTTCAGGGATGGATAAAGCTCAAAGTAAATTTATTATCGAAGTACGTATATGTCACTCATATTCTTCATATTCATATTCATGAGATTCATTTTCTTGCAGGCATTCACACAAATACTGTAGAATTAATGAAAAATTGCACACAAAGACTGACAAGCAACTAATGTGCAAATATATGTAAAAAACAATTGTGTAAATAATATTGAGAACTTGAGTTGTAGAGTCCTTAAAAGTGAGTACTTAGGTTGTGGAATCAATTCAGTGTCAAAGTGAGTGCAGTTATCCATGTTGGTTTTGGAGCCTGAAGGTTGAAGGATTATAACTGTTCCTGAACCTGGTGAGGTGGGACCTAAGGCTTCTGTACCCCCTCTCCAATGGCAGTAGCAAGAAGAGGGCCTGGCTTGGATGGTCAGAGTCTTTGATACTGGATACTGTTTTCTTGCAGCAGTGCTCCTTTAAGATGTGCTTGGTGTGGATAATTATAGAATGGAAATTCTGTTGTATTTCATTTTGCCTGTAAAGGCTTGCAAGAAAATGAATCTCAAAGTAGTATATGGTAACATATACATACTTCAATAATAAATTTACTTTGACCTTTGAACATGAAGTTACAAGTGAACAAGGATGAGTGATTTATGGAAAAGTAAAACATTGACATTTGGACTGTTAGCATGTGTTGAAAGGGCAATTGGTGCTCTTCAGATTGGTATCTCTTAAGACCAGCTGGAATGAAGATGTTGAAAGTATGAAAGAACAGGAATCTCATGTTAGGTATTTGCCCTGCATTTCTGACATGGACATACAAACATTTTGAAAAAACAGCTTTGGTTGTGGACAGGAGTTGTCCCTGAGGCAACTCCTCTTTCTCTTCCTGCTCACCCTCTGTCATTAATCATGCTAAGGACAGGCAATAGGAGTACAAGTAGCTACCTGCTTTCAGTTCCTTCAAAAGCAGCCAGAGTATAATATCTTCACACCCCTCCCCCCCCCCGTTATATATTAGCATGCTATGGTAGCGTAGCAGTTAGCTGTAACAGTTTGGGGCATTTGGAATTCAATTCTGGCGCCGTCTGTCAGGAGTTTGTATGTACTTCCCATGACCATGTGGGCTTTTTCTGGATTCTCTCTTTTTCTCACACAGTCCAAAGACTAAAGTAGGAAAATTGCTCATTGTTAAATTGTCTTGTGATTAGGCTAGTGTTAAATGGGTGGGTTGCTGGGCAGTGGACTGGGAAGTCCTGGTGGCACTGTATCTCTAAATAAATACAATGTGCCCCTAGCTTTCTGGGAGGGGTGGTGTTTGTTCTGTGAGTAAGGATGCCTAGTGGAGAGACTTAGTTTCATTGTACTTACTACATCTTGATCAGAGGGGACATGTTTTGAGAGGAAGATAGACAAGTGTTGGGAAATGTAAATAGCAGTGAAGTCTTTTCACCCATCCTCCTTCACACCATCACAGTCACTGCTGCCAAGGACAGCCGCGGGGAATTGAAGATAAAAACTGGCAATTGCTGCAAATCCAAAACATGAACAGTAAATGCTGGAAATATAAAGCAGTCAGCAAGTGTGAAGTGGAAAATGCAAAGATCAGCGATCAACTTTATATGCCATGTGTATTTATATGGACAATGGACTGGGGACACTTTTTTGGCCCAATTAAGCAGCTGCCCCAATTAGCCAAAGTTTCATGGAAATAGTTAAAAAGGTATAAAAATGACAAACTGAGTAACAAATTATATATTTAAATGAATTGCAGAACAATTTAGACCACTACCAATAGTACTACAGTACTATAAAACTGTATTAGCTCCTTTAAGTAACCAATTCATAGCACAGTGCAGGGCGTTTTCGTGTAGCACAGCTCCCTCTTGAACAGAGTTCCTCCGGGTATATCTTTTGAGTGCAATGTCTCGCCCATTTTTAGATGTAACATTGAATTTCTTTAGGCTGATTTTGTTGAAGTGTTTCTTTCACCCGCTAGGGGCTCACTGACCTTTAACTGGGAGTGAAGGATCTCTTTAGGGAGATGTGAGTTAGGCATCCAGATGACATGACCTGTCCATTGGAACAACACACACAAAATGCTGGTGGAACACAGCAGGCCAGGCAGCATCTATAAGGAGAAGCGCTGTCGATGTTTCGTCCTGACGAAGGGTCGCGGCCTGAAACATCGACAGTGCTTCTCCTTATAGATGCTGCCTGGCCTGCTGTGTTCCACTAGCATTTTGTGTGTGTTGTTTGAATTTCCAGCATCTGCGGATTTCCTCGTGCCTGTCCATTGGAGTTGTATTGCGTTATCATAAGACTGTAAGATATAAGAGCAGAATTGGTTCATTTGCCTCGTTGAGTCTACTCTGCCATTTCATCATGGCTGATTGAATTTTCCTCTCCGTTCCAATCTCCTGCTTTCTTCCTGTATCTCTTCCTGACTAATCAAAAATCTATCAACCTCTGCCTTAAATATACATAAAAACAGCCTCCACAGCTGCCTGTGGCAAGGAATTCCACAGATTCACCACTCTCTAGCTGAAGAAATTCCTGCTCTTTTCCATTCTAAAAGAATGTTCCTCTGTTGAGGCTGTGTCCTCTGGTCTTGGACTCTCCCACCATAGAAAACATCCTCTCCACATCCACTCTATCAAGGCATTTCATCATTTGTTATGTTTCAATGTGGTCACCCCTCACTTTTCTGAATTCAAATGAATACAAACCCAGAGCTATCAAATGCTCTTCATGTGACAAGCCAATCAGTCCTGGAATCATTTTCATGAATCTCCTTTGAACCCTATGAAATCATGGTTGAGATACTGTCCAGTACACTGGTATCAGTGTATTGTCATTCCAGCTGATATTTGATGTAAGGATCTTTGGTGGTGTTATTCCATGCCTTTCAGGTGTCTACTGGAGGTGGTCCAGGAATCAGCTCCATGTAGGATCGACAACTACTCTATAGACCAAAAGCTTTGTTTGGATCTGTAGTACATACCATAGTAGCTAATGGGGTCAGATTTATCTACTTCTAACGTAATTGGAGAATGAATGATCCCAGTTTGGAACATGTACTCCTTCTATGCTTCATGTCTGCAAGTATTAAATACAGTGCTTATCTGGGAGGTAGTGTTCTGTATTATGTTTGCATGTAGCACTTGGGGCTGTATCTGTACTTTAGAAACATAGAAAACTTACAGCACAATACAGGCCCTTCGGCTCACAAAGCTGTGCTGAACATGTCCTTACCTTAGGCTTACCCATAGCCGTCTATTTTTTTGAGCTCCATGTACCTGTCCACGAGTCTCTTGTATCCCTATTGTATCTGCCTCCACCACCGTCGCCAGCAGCCCATTCCACGCACTCACCACTCTCTGTGTAAGGAAACTCCTCTGTGGCTACTTCCAAGCACCTTAAAACTGTGCCCTCTCATGTTAGCCCTGGGAAAAAGCCTCTGACTATCCACACGATCAATGCCTCTCATCATCTTGTACACCCCTATCAGGTCATCTTAGGGAAAGAAACTTTGAATTTTTCACTAAGGTGATAACTGGAAACAGAAAAACAATCCTGCAAGGCTACTTGAGTGCTCATTACATAGGTACATATAAAAACAGGTATTAGTAATTTGGCTCCTAATGGCAGCTCAACCATTCTATAAAGACTAGTATTTTACTTCAGTTACACTTTCCTGTACTGACCCAATATCTTCTGATTCTCTTGTTATTGAAAGGTCCATCAGTTTCTGTATTGACTCTGTTCAATCTCCAAAGCCCTTTCAGCGGCCTGCACTACAAGTTAATCAGCTGACTGCTGTTATGCTGGTGTCTGTCAGTAACACATCGACAAATTGCTGGAATCCATTATTAATGTCTAAGTGACTGGACACTACAAGAAATTTGATCTCTTTGGAGAATGTCCGCAGAGATTTGTAAAGAGTAGATCATAGTTAACAAACCTAGTTGAGTTTTATGAGGAAATTGCAGACGTGAATACATGGGCATTGCTTATAGGGCAGAGATATTTGATGTGATTCTATTTAAAAATCTGTTAGCTAAGATCAGTTCATTAAATTGAAAGCACATATTTTTCCTAGTTAAGTGAGGGTGGTAGTTAATTGTAATGATTATGCACTTGAGTTGGAAGGAAGCAATCAATGGTGTCTGCATTAGGGCCTTGACTAATAACTATATTAGTAACACAATGAAGAGATATACACTCAGTGGCCACTTTATTAGGTGTACTGCACACTTGTTTGTCAATGAAAATATCTAATCAGCCAATCATGTGACAGCAACTCAATGCTTAAAAGCATGCAGACATGGTCAAGAGGTTCAGTTGTTGTTCCGACCAAATATCAGAATGGGGAAGTAATGTGATCTAACTGACTTTGAGTGTGGAATGATTGTTGGTGCCAGATGGGGTGGTTTGAGTATCTCAGAAACTATTGATCTCCTGCAATTTTTTTCATACATGACAGTCTCTAGAGGAGGGTCTCCCAACCTTTTTTTAATGCTGTGGAACCTTACCATTAACAGAGGGGTCTGTGGACCCCAGGTTGGGGACCCTTGGTCTAGAGTTTACATAGAATGGTGTGAGAAGCAGTGAGCAACAGTTCTGTGGGCAAAACAGTGGTGTGCAGAAGAGCATCTCTGAATGCACAACACGTCGAGCCTTGAAGTGGATGGGCTACAACAGATGACCATGAACATATGTTCAATGGCCACATTATTAGGTACAGGAGGTATTAATAAAGTGGCCACTGTGTGTATAGATACTTTGATAATAAATTTACTTTGAAATGCACTGTCACTTGGCTCAACATCCACCCAAATGCTTTTCCCCTCTTAGCATCGGGTCTAGCAAAGTGCTATAAGGAAATTCAGTGTTTAAAAATAAAGCTAAACAGCTTCCACTTTGTGACACTTTGAGTTATAGCAGAGCCAAGCACATCACACTGTGAGATCCATTCTACTCAGTCTATATGGGCTGTGTCTATTCACGGAGAGCATCAGAATATTGATGTGAAAGATTCCATTCACCAAAAAGGCAAGAACAATTTTTGCCATTCACAGTGCAAGCTCACTCATCTCATGAATTGATGTCACTTTCTCCATTAAATCCACCCAAAAGTCTCTTTCACACTTTTATAGTCTCGGCAATGGGTAAACACCAAAGACCCAAAAATAATATCCTGCTGACATATGACCTGGCATCAAGGTAAGTATGCCATTAACAAAATATTTTTATGACCCAGTAATCATTGATGGCTGATCTATTTATACCACAGCAGAAATTCATGGAGGAGTCATGTTGCCATGGAGAAATACAAACCAACAAATGAGATGGAGCACATAGGGAGAGCTTTTGTTTGTGAATTCTGTCTCGGAACACTTGTGCTAAAGCATGTTAGACATTAGCACTAAGGAGACATCCCATAATAGCTCTGAGCACTTCCAGGTTAGATTAAGGAAAATCTCCCACTGTTCAGTCCAGTGCTATTCCTTAATTCTTTCCCCTTTCCTCCTGCCTACTTCCATGATTTACAAAATAATAACGGGAAGCCTAGGGTTGATCCTTAGAAGTATAACCTGACAAATAAATGCAGTTTAGGGATTTAAAAAAAATGCTTAATGGGCAAAACTATAATCCTGATTCCAAGGTGCAACTCCATATTGTGAGAATTGGGGCCGTCACCTGCATTGCCCATCACAAACTTGCTTCTATAACCATCAAATTCACCCTTTACTCTGACATCTGTCTGGAAGTAATATTTGGCCAGCTATTTATTCAGTTAGACTGCAAATGTTGAAATCTGGAGCAATTATCTGCTGGGGGAACTCGGTGAGCCAA
The DNA here is from genome assembly GCF_030144855.1 of Hypanus sabinus. NCBI lineage: Eukaryota > Metazoa > Chordata > Chondrichthyes > Myliobatiformes > Dasyatidae > Hypanus > Hypanus sabinus. The sequence continues at coordinate 28,842,556 of NC_082708.1, read as the reverse complement.
GCAGCATCCGTGGGAAGCGAGGAACAGTTGTAGTTTCATGTGGGAACTCTGCATCAGGGCTCTCCATATCATCACTGATGAAAAGTCATCAAGTGGATGTTTTAACTCTGATGCTGCCCGACGTAATTCTGACTTTTGCACGCTGTCCCTCATTAATACAGTTCATTCCCACCCCTCTGTGGTGCCCTCCGTTTGGGTCACCATGGTAATGTAGTGGTAAACACGACGCGATTAAAGTTCAGGGTGTTGGAGTCTGGAGTTCAGCTCTGGAGCTGTTTGTTAGGAGTTTGTATGTTCTCTCTGTGGCCGTGTGGATTTCCTCCGGATGCTCTGGTTTCCTCCCACAATCCAAAGATGTACCAGTTAGTAGGTTAATTGTTCATTGTAAATTGTCCTGTGGTTAGACTCAGGTTAAGCAGATGGGATGCTGGGCAGTGCGGCTCATTTTTTCCTACGCTGTATCTCAAAATAAAAATAAATAACTAACATTGTCCACCTCCTCCTCAGCCGCTGCTCAGCTGCTGCTGAAACTTGTGTATGTGTTCTTGTTCCTTCACTTTTCCATTGCACTCATTTTGATCTCCATAGAATCACAGGCTATCCTTACATCAGCTGCTCATATCACAGCTTGCACCATGGCCTGACTGATGACCCTGACCACTTGAGACCTTTGTTGATCAGGGTCCATGGATGTTGCTTCCTAGCTGTATAGATACAAAAGCCATTTCAATACAATATGGAGAATAAGCTGTTGCCCATGTAGCTAGCTCCCCCTCTCCAAGCATCTGAGCCCAAAGGAGCGGCTGAGACTGATGCAGCTTGGCAGCAGCTGCTTCACAAGAGTTGCCGGTCAGCGTTGAACTCAATGTAAAACTGCCTTGGGGACTCCAGCTCCAGATTCTTCCCTTGGGATTTACTCCCAAAATCTTACCCGTAAGTGGGCATAGCTGCAAGGCAGTGGAGGCTTAAGATCAGAGTTTGCCGCCTTCTAGATGAGTAGCCAACCATGGCTGGTGAGACTATCTGCCTGAAGCAGCTGGTTTTAAGGCGCCAGTAACGCGCCTTTGCCCCTTCTCCTGTCAGTGGAAACGGTTCCAGCGGCTTAGTCGCTAAGCCACATGTGAAGCCAGGAGCTGCACTTGGTTGTCAGAGGCCATTTGAGACGCACACTATTGGGAGCATTTAATAGGTCATGGGAGCTTGTCCCCATTTCCACTCCCGGCTATATCAACCGTAAGGAACCCCATACTTGCTCAGTTGCACCAATTCCTGCTGAATGTTTTGATCTTAGCATTTTCTTTCTTAATTCCAATCCTTCCATGGTTACATTCCTCCCTATCTCAGCCATCCCCTCTACCACTATAATTATCCATGATAAATGCAGTGCTTTGATATTAACCAAGCCACGCTTGAAACCTAAGAACCACTCTACAAGGGGTCAGGCCCTGCCATTAAAATCAAGGCCAAATTCAAACAGGTGCTCAGCAATCCTTTGTACGGTGAAGCTCACAACACCTGCTAACATCAAATCAGTTTTGAAATTAGTGCTTGAAAATCTTTCACCTACTCTGGCTCAATTCTCCAGTCTGGTCTCTGACTGAATGCCTGTCTGACATTTCCAATCCGCCCCCCCCCCCCCACACCCGAAACTGGCCCGGGTATGATTCCAACCCAAAACAGTATGGCAGTCAATAAGCTGACCCAAATCTAACGTGCATTCGGGTACTTGTGAGGCTCGCCTGGGTATCTGGACCCCCTGATTCATTTTCAAAGGTTGCTGGACAAATTGCATTATGTGCTTTAAAGCAAATTTACAGTCCATGGGATAAAAAGGAGAGCAGTAATATGGTTGGGAAATTGACTGAAAATAGAGTATTGATGGAGCAAAGTATTGAATAGGTTGTGTTTAACAAATGCTAGTCAACATTTAACAAGACTCGGCTGCGAGTTCCTGTTTCCTTCCCAGTGTGATAGAAGTTATAAATCTTGATACACTTCTCTGCTATTTCAACTAAGTCATTGCCATACATGGTGGAAGAACTAGGGCTTTGGTGTAGAACTCGTAAGAAATATCAAATGCAATATTTCACTGCTGTACTCTCCCCTAATCCCCTTTCTTAGGTTAACAATAGAGAGCCTCCTGTACATCGGTGCGACCCGGCGTAGATTGGGAAACCACTTTGTTGAGTACCTACTCCGCCAGAGAAAGCGGGATCTCCCAGTGGCCACCCATTTTAATTTGACTTCCCATTCCCATTCCAATATGTCAGTCCATGACCTCCTCTACTGTTGTGATGAGGCCACACTCAGGTTGGAGGAACAACGCCTTATATTCCATCTTGGTAGCCTCCAACCTGATGGCATGAACATCAATTTCTCAAACTTCCAGTAATGACCCCCCCCCACCCCCAGCGCCACCCCCCCAACCTTCACCATTCCCCATTCCCATTTCCGTTTCTCTCCTTACCTACCCATCACCTCCCTCTGTTGCTCCTCCCCCTTCCCTTTCTTGCATGGCCTTCTGTCCTCTCCTATCAGATTCTCCCTTCTCCAGCCCTTTATCTCTTTCGCTTATCAACTTCTCAACTCTTTACTTCACCCTCCCCTCCCGGTTTCAGCTATCACCCACTACCTTGTATTTCTGCTTCCCCTCCTCCACCTTCTTACTGTGACTCCTCATCTTTTTTTCCCAGTCCTGATGAAGGGTCTCGGCCCGAAATGTCACCTGTTTACTCTTTTCCAAAGGTCCTGCCTGGCCTGAGTTCCTCCAGCATTTTGTGTATGTAACAAGCTTCCACTCCATTTCATCAGCTTATCACATATTCCCAGTGGTCTTATTTTTTTACTAATGATTTCTTTTTCTGCGGGCACACTCTGCAAGTCTATAGAATAGTAACTACAACAGGATCAATGAAAGATCAACCAGAGGGCAGAAGACAAGAAACAGTACAAAAGCAGATATAAATAAGTGGCAATAAATAACAAGAACATGAAGCAATGAGATAAAGAATCCTTAAAGTGAGGTAATTGGCTTTGGGAACATCCCAGTGATGGGGCATGTGAGGGTAGTTATCCCCTTTTATTCAAGAGCCTGATGGTTGAGGGGTAGTAACTTCTTGAACTTGCTGGGCTGAGTCATCACACTCTTATACTTTCTACCTGATGGTAGCATGGCTTGGGTGGTGGTGGTGGTGGGGGGGGGGGGGGGGTCTCTGATGACAGATGCTGCTTTTCCGTGACAGCATTTCATGCAGATGTGCTTAATGGTTGATGATCATTTTAAAAAAATCCCAGAAGAATAACCACACATGACCCAATGGACTACAGCAGCAGAAGACCATGAACATACATTCAGTGGCCACTTTGTTAGGTACCAGGAGGAAACTAATAAAGTGGCCGCTGGGTGTATATGTCTAAAAGCTTTTCCTATTAGCTTTGAGATTCCCGGCTTTTTAAAAAAGGAACTATAGATTCTTTTCACTTTGATGCTTTTATTTTATATCCTGATTTCTGGATTTTCACTTTTACTGAAAATACTTCTGGGTGATCTTTCTTCTTGTTTAGTATTTTCTGTATCAGAACAAAAAAAAACATTCAATGTTTGTACCAGAGCAAGGGTCCCTCAGCTCTGCCCAGCATAATGAAAATCGGGGGACTTCGGCTGCACACCATGGAGTCTGGAGAACCAGTGGGGTCTATGTATTAGTAATACATACAGAAAGCTGGAGGAACTCAGCAGATCAGGCAGTATCTATGGGAGGAATAAAGAGCCAGCATTTTGAAACATTCGCTTTTTATTCTTCTTCATAGATGTGCCTGACCTGCAGAGTTCCTCCAGGATTTTGTGTGCGTTAACTTTGGATTTCCAGCATCTGCAGAATCTCTTGTGTTTAGGGTCAGTACCTTGGTCGTTTGGTATTTAGCTGTGCCTGTGCATTCTGCTGTGCTAACTGCTTGATAGGGGGGGTCATGAAATCTCAGACAGAAGAAATATAGCTAAAAAAAATTACACAAAATTAATGGCAAGTTAAACATTTCAGGATGACAACAGCAGTTCTGTATCACGTCCAAGAATAACAAGCTCAAAATGTTCCATTTCTCAGTGTATGAGGTATATGCTTCATGTTTCTGATAAATTATCATCCTGTCATTTTTGACATGTGGAAGGAAAGGATGGGAGACAGGGAGGAGGAGTGGCTGGTTTAAAATGGGTATATTAATTAAAAGCTAATAATTCCATCCAATTCAAAAAGGATAAAACATTGAAAATGTAGATAAAGTGTCATGGTAATAACTGCAGAAAATTGAGCCAATAGAAATTTAACATTTTCGTTGTCAATTTTGACATGAAAATTGTTCTAAAGACTATGTTGTAAATAATCAGTCATCAGCGAAAGGACTTGCGGTGGAGTTACTGGCAAAGAGTCAAGAAGTACACTGGCAAATTATGAATGGAAGTCTCCATGTTGGGTCAGTATTCATCTCAAATACAATCTGCAGTTCTGCTGATGGAGCACGTCAATGCAGAGTCTCAGAGGAATTGGAAAGTATGGCCGTAATTATCAACTTTAATCATTTCGATCAGTTAAAAGGATTTTATAATAGGTCAACAACAACTTACATATGGTGCCTAAAATGTAGGAAAGAAAGGAACGCCTTTTGGAGAGATGCATCAGACACTAACCCACCTAACAAAATGTTAATTCAGCTGATGAAAGGCCTGAACATTATCATGGGTCCTAAGGAGCCACCCAGAAGTATAGAGTGGTGGGTGGAGACTGTTAAGGTAGGGGAAGTTAATTTAACTGCTTGGACTGCTCAAGGTGTACCTGCCATTGGTGGAGAGATGAGCACCTAGGACATAATTATGAGGGCAGTGGGAGAGAGGGGGAGTTTCACAGGCATCATGAATGATAGAAGGTAGAGTCAGAGCCCTACTCCCCAAAACAGGCCCTTCAGCCCAGCTGGTTCATGCTAACCAAGATTCACATCTAAGCAAACCATTTTGCCTGGATTTGACCCATATCCCTCTAAGATTTTCCTATCCATGTACCTGTCCAAGTGTCTTTAAAATGTACAGTAATGTGCAAAAGTCTTAGACGCACAAATATAGCTAGGGTGCCTAAGACTTTTGCACATTGTATTTGTCAACGTGGAGCGGAGAGTGAGTTTGTAGATCTGGCGGGAACAAAAGATGTTGGGAATGGTGAGGGTGGAGTGCTGCAGGAGGGGTGTGGAATAGGTGGCAGATGTGGAGTGCCAGAAGTGGGAGGTGGCATGGGTACAGACACACCCAGCCCTGAGACACCAAGCTAGGTCATTTCAAACCATAGAACATTACAGCACAGAAACAGGCCTTTTGGCCCTTCTTGGCTGTGCCGAACCATTTTTCTGCCTAGTTCCATTGACCCGCACCTGGACCATATCCCTCCAAACACCTCTCATTCATGTTAAATATTAAAAGTGAGCCCGCATTTACCACTTCATCTGGCAGCTCATTCCACACTCCCACCACTCTGTGTGAAGAATCCCCCCCCCCAATGTTCCCTTTAAACTTTTCCCCTTTCACCCTCAACCCATGTCCTCTGGTTTTTTTCTCCCCTAGCCTCAATGGAACAAGCCTGCTTGCATTCACTCTGTCTATACCCATCATAATTTTATATACCTCTATCAAATCTCCCCTCATTCTTCTGCGCTCCAGAGAATGAAGTCCTAACCTATTCAACCTTTATCTGTAACTCAGTTTCTCAAGTCCCGGCAACATCCTTGTAAACCTTCTCTGCACTCTTTCAAACTTATTAATATCCTTCCTGTAATTCAGTGACCAAAACTGAACACAATACTCCAAATTCGGCCTCACCAATGCCTTATACAACCTCACCATTGCATTCCAACTCTTATACTCAAGAGTATAAGAGCTCAAGAGAGCTCTCTCTCTTTACTACCACTTGATTCCAGTCAGTTGGTTTTTTGATCACACCATAATGTCTCTCTGGTGCTTCCCACTCCCTCCACTCTCCCTGCTCCCTCCCATTCTCAGTCCATAATGGAGGCCCATATCAGAAGCAGGTTTATCATCACTCACGTACGTCATGATTTTTTTTCGCAGCAGTAGTACAGCACAATAAATAAAATTCCTAGAGTACTGTGCAACAGTTTCAGACACTCTAGCAATGGATATGTGCCCAAGACTTTTGCACAGTAATGTACCTACCTCAACCACTTCTCTGACAGCTCATTTCATGTTCTGACAACTCTGTGGGTATAAAAGTTGCTCCTTGGGTTCCAAAGACCTTAACCCTCTCACCTTAAAAGTACACCCTCTAGTTCCAGTTCCCAACCCTGGGTAAAAAAATTGTGCACATCCACCTCCCTTGAACCCCAGATGTAATTTTATACACCTCTAATCAGATCACCCCTCTTTCTCAGACAAGAGATGCTGGAAATCTGAACGACACACACAAAATGCTGGAGGAATTCAGCAGGCCAGGCAGCATCTATGGAAAAAAGTACATTCAATGTTTCAGTCTGAAGTCCCTTGGCAGGACTGGGTCGGGTTTTGGATGTGTGTCACCCGTCATTCTCCTGTGCGCCAATAAAAATAGTAACCACAAATACTGGCCTGAAAACAAATGTACTTTTAAATCTATAAAATGATACTGATTTTATCTCCAGTCATCCACAACAATGTTCTTATTGTTTGCTGAAATAGTTAAAATATTTATTTCCTCATGTATGATTTATTTCCTGGTATACTCACCTTTTGAAAACTGATCAAGTCAAGTGTTCATAACCTGGGGAGGGACCTGTAAGTTGGTATTTACCCTATTTCCATTGAAGATTCTAAAAAAAAAACCCTCAATCATGGGACATTACAGCACAGTACAGGCCCTTCAGCTCATGATGCTCTGCTGATCTTTTAAACTATTCAAAGATCCATCTAACCCTCCATTTTCCATCATCCACATGCCTATTTCAGAGTTCATTCAATGTCCCTAATGTGCCTGCTTCTAGCATCACCCATGGCAGGACACTCCAAAAACCCACCACTCTCCATGTAAAAGTCTTACCTCTGATCTATTTCCCCTACTTCCCTCCCATCACTTTAAAATTGTGTCCCCTCATAACAGCCTTTCCTGCCCTGGAGAAACGTCTCTGGCTTTTCACTCAATCTAGGCCTCTTACCACCTTATAAACTTCTGTCAGGTCATCTCTTCAACTCCATCGCTCCAAGCTCACTCAACCTTTCCTCATAAGACATGCTCTCTAATCCAGGCAGAATCTTGTTAAATCTCCTCTGCACTCTCTCTAAAGTTGCACATCCTTCCCATAATGAGACGTTAGGTATTCATTCCTGAATCTTTTGTAAGTAAGCTTTGTTTCAGAATCACTCCACTTAAGCCAATTCTGGAGCCCTCTAACATTGTGGTGACTTCACATTCTACCCCATCCAAGACTGATATATTCTTTCTGAACTGAGGTATATAGAACTCAGACGTAGACTGTGCCCCAGATTGAGGAGGGAAAATGGGTGTAGCAGAACCTCTCTTTAGATCTTAACTCTCAGGTTAGAAAGGGTAACACTTCATTGATCTTCATGAATCATTTTAGTATCTGACAGCTTCCTTTTAAAAACAATAACATCTGAATCTTTTTAGACCTTAGTTTCTCACCATTTCAAAATCTCAGAGTCATCCTGCTAGAATTAAAAATGAAGGTCTTTCCACCTATCAGATTTAAATCTATTTGCTAAAACTTTGCCCACTAACTTAATCTGTCAATGTCAACTTTTGATTTCACAAGTCCAGCTATATTATTTACAATGCCACCAATCTGTGCCTCAATGGCAAACTTGGAGATGCACTTAATGATTGCTTTATTATGTACAGGCGGTACCTAATAAAGTGGCCAATTTCTGTATCTTCATGGTTTTCTGCTGCTTCAGCCTGTCCATTTCAAGTTTGACGTGTTGTGCATTTAGTGATGCTCTTCTGCACATCACTGTTGTAACATGTGAGTTCCTGTCACCTTACCTCAGCTTGATCTAGTCTGGCTATGCTCCTCTCACCTCTTTCATTACCAAGGCATTTTTGCCCACTAACTGGATGGTTTTCTTTGTTTTTCACATCATTCTCTGTAAACTTAAGAGATGTGTCCATGAAAATTCCAGGAGATCAGCATTTTCTGAGACAGTCAAACCACCTGGTCTGGCACCAATGATCAATCCACGGTCAAAGTCACTAAGATCACCTTCCTCTCCCAATTGAAACCTCTGGACCTTTTCTGCCTACTTTTGTGCATTGTTGCTGCCAAACGATTGGCTGATTAAATATTTGCATTAATTAACAAGCAGGTAAAATAAGCAGCGTGGCCACTGCTGTGTGTATAGTGTGTGTCACCATATACTACCTTGAGATTCATTTTCTTGCAGGCATTCACAGAAGAACAAAGAAATGTTATTGAAACAATGAAAAGTACATACAAACAATTTGCTCAACAGAAGACTAGCTTAATTGCTGTTCTTAAATTATCTTTGAAGAAGGAACATCTAAGAGTCTTCCTGTTTTTTATTCGTGTATCTCACTCTTTGAACTGCTTCATTTCCCATGACGCTGACTCTCACTGGGACACAGTTTCACCTACACCTGGCCCTTCCAGACTCTCAGGAGCTCAAAAGCCTCTGCACCACAATTAGATGATATTCCTCTCTACTTCACAGTTGAATCCATTGACGTTTCTTAGCTTCTAATGCCGCTGAGATCAATTGATTCAACTTAGCCCAAGGACCGAGCTGGGATTTTCTTGGTCATTTTGTCTCATCTGTACATTGATCAAACGATCTATATGCCCAACCAACAAACTCTCCGAATATCAGATGAGATGTGCATCAATTTTAAAGAAAGTTGATAAGAATCAAAATAACTGCATTAGCTGCAATTCCAGATGCTCAGAGGTGTTAACATGAGGAATGTTGAAAGTTGTGGCTCATTTGATTTTGAAACACAAAAGTCGATCTCTTCTTAAGATAGTGATTTTCCTCACCCCCCTCCACTGGCTGTCATGCCATGAGCTGTCCAGTTCACGTGCTCTGAAGTGCTCTTGCTATTTTTTCCTTCAAGAGTACCGCTATTTTGTGGCCAATTCTCAGCTTCTGCTTGATTATACCCTTGTGAGATGCTCAGGAAATGACAGGTACATTAGCAACATTAAACGACACTTGGACTATAAAATGGATAAGAAAGTTTTAGAGGGAAATGGGCCAGACAAGGGCAAATTAGTCCATTAATTAGGCATCTTGGTTGGCATGGCCCAGTTGGGTTGACGGGCTTGTTTCTCTGCTGACTGACACTGTTACTATTGTTCTTGTTACTATCAGGTGTCATCGTATTCCCATGCCATACACATTTAACACTTATTGTCTGGCTGCTCCATGTACTTTTACCTAGAGCAGATCCCAACCATAAACCTTTGTGAGAAGACTGGTTCCAGGCTGATTGGAATTAGAATCCATTGCTGATCATTGATTCCACGAGCAGTGTTGCTGACACAAAACTTAAACTGGCTTCCCTTTTCACAGATGCTGTTTGATCTGCTGAATCCTGTTTCCTATTCGTTCTCAAATTCCTGCACCTGCAATTTCTTTGTTTTCCAGATACTTCCCCCGCCAAGCTAAAGGATGAACCCACTACTAAAGCTGTGGAAAAATTTGTGAATGTCCATTCTAGGCCCTACCATGCATTCTGTACTGAAAACAGACTGTTAGTTTGTAAATAGTCCATTTTCAGGCCAGGGCTAGACCTCTAGTCTCAAAATATTCACCATTATTGGCATTTATGAAACATTTTGCTATGCAATGTTATTTCCTGTTCTTCCACTATGTATACCTATGAGCTGTTGAATGTGGGTTTAGTTTTGGTGCTGAATAGTTGGCTGAACACTTGTTGGGGCGCAAGTCCATTACAATAGAGACGCAAAGGAAAGGTAACAGGGCTTATTAGAATTCTGCGCTATTACTCAAAATGTGTTAAATGAAATTTAGACATAACCAGTTATGAAAACTCAAAGGCCTCGTTGCCTCTAATAAAAACAGAAAATGCTGGGAATTCATTCAGCAGGTTTAATTGCTTAATTTGAGGAATTGCAGAGATGGAAGGTGGCCTGTCACGTACATGTACCAAGAGCAGGTGCTGCAGAAAAGATGAAATATTTCTAAATGCTACCACTTTGGGGAGGTGGGGGCATGGTTGTTTAAATGGTGGGTGGACTGGAATGTTGATTTCATTTGCAGTGTCATCTGATGGAAATGCAAGTTGGTGGTGAGGTTTACTGGGCTCAGATTAAGCAGGGACTCATTTCTTCTGACACAGTTGGCCATTAGAAATGAAGGTGGCAGGATTATAAAATTCATGAACCTGTGTCTCTGCAGTTGACCATTAAAAATGAAGGTGCCAGAATTATAATATTCATTAACCTATGATTCTGTTAATGTGCCAATAAGTTGAACCTGCAGCCTTTGTGAATGACACAAAGGTAAGTTTCACAGGTGTCATAAATTGAAAAGCAAGCATTTATACATTATGAAAGCTTTGTTTATAAAAATATCAAAATTGCCAAGTTTCTCGAGCTCCTAATCACTTCAGGTGCAGATTGAAGCTACCACAAACACCATGGATCTTCACGTCTGCTGGTGAGGTTAGAGAGCTGTATGAACTGCCAGTGGCAGCAGGCCAGGATTTAATAGTGGAAATATTAATTCTCCAGAGTTTGGTTTGATTTCCTTTGAAGATCAGACGTGTGTTTTGTTTTTTCCCCTCAGATGATTAGGTGGACGAGGTGGAGTATATGACTGACTAAATTGTACCTTTTGTACCTTGAGAGAACTCGATGGGCTGAAGCACCTTTGATCTTTTTATTGCTGCACCCTCTTACGTTCTCTCCGTGTTTACCCACATCAGCTCCAATCACAGTATTTCAGCTTTTGCCACATTTGGTTGACTTTTGGAATAGATTTAAAAGTTTGTTTGCAATATGTCATATGAAGTATGTATCTAAATATAAAGTCTTACAATATTAACAGCACTGATTTATAAATAGACTTTGTTTCTATAGAATGTTTTCTATCCTATGGAAACCAAACTTTCTTGATTGTGTAGGTTCTGATGGGGAGAATTCTATGCTCTACGGGGAGTCATTTCAGTAACAATGAGGGTTGGTGTTTTCCTTGAACTACTGCTTAAAAGACATTCAACATCTGCATTCTCTTTGGCTACATTTCTGACTTTCCTGCTTTGTTGAGTGGTTCAGTTTAGACAAGAGATTCTCCAACAGTGGGTCTCTTTTCCAGTACGTAGGTTTCCATAAAAGTGGATGCTGTATCCTTGCAGGAAATGGGCAACACACTTACAACCTGAGACACTTCACAAGCGAACAAAAGACATAGAAGCTGAAATAGACTGTCTCGCCCATGGAGTCTGCTCCACCCTTCCATCGTGGCTGATCTCTTATCCCTCTCAACCCCATTCTCCTGCCTTCTCCCCGTAACCTTTGACACCCTTGCTAATCGGGAACCTATCAGCCTCCACTTTAAATATAGCCAATGACTTTGCCTCTACAGACGTCCGTGACAATGAGTTCCACAGATTCACCAGCCTGTGGCTAAATAA